>NC_089912.1:76873633-77228633 GCF_040182565.1 Anser cygnoides
GGGCTTCCTGAGATGGTTCTGCCTAGTTAGTACCCCCAAAGTTCTCTTTTCTGTGAACTTGCTCAGTCTCTCCTTGAAGGCATAAACGTTTTGGCTGCATTCGTCAAGGTGTTTCACAGATCAGTCATTTCTGCATGGAATAGCATTGTCTTTTTTGAAACACAGTCCTGCCAGCTTCCTTCTGTTGTGTTTTACTGGGAGAGGCAGCAGTGATTGTTGTATCCTTGACATTCCTGTTTAGTTATGATGCCATTTTCTGAAAATATGCAATGAGGACAAAAAAAAAAAAGTAAAAATGTCAGCCTTTTTAAGGGATGAGAATAGTCAGGAAGCCATCTCTGTAGCATTTTTAATGTAACCTTGCTGTTTACCAGGGTTGATCAGGAGAGCTGAAATTTTATTTGATGTTAGCCTTAGAGGGTCATGGCTTATCATAGCTCTTCAAAACAAAAATATAAACTGTGTCAAATAACCAGCTTTCAAAGAGTAATAAAATCAAGGGCAATATTTTTTTAAAAATGTATTTTTTGCTCTTATTTTATTTCCGGCAAACCTTCAGAATGAAAGTTTCTTTGGTTCATACTTTCTATTGTGGATGTTTGGTCTGTTGTTGTTGCATTAATCATGTTTCAGAGTAGGGTAAAGGTACAGTTGTGAGATTATTGGGGGGCGGGCGGGGGGGCTAGAATTTGCATGAGAAAAAGGTTATCATGTGGAAGGGTGACATTAAGGGGTGGCAAGTGAATTCTAAAAATACCGCTTTGATGGAATCCCTTCTGGTCAGGGCTATGGTGAAAGATCAAATGTTTTAAAATGGTGAGATGCCTACTTTAAAAATAAATAAATAAAATAAGAGCTTTGTCTTGTAGTAAACTGTCCGTTACATTGCTTCATCTGCAACATCTAATATTTTAACATACTCTTTCTTAACTTAACAGGCAGGTATCTGCTTCCCAATGCAAATGGACAGCAGCTGTGGCAACCTGCAGAAACCTCTAATCTTGTTCGCATGCGCTGCCAAGCACTTGGGCAGTCAGCACCTTCACTTACTGCTAGTTTGGTGAGTAATTTTTTTCAAAGCTAGGAGTATACAAAAAAAAAAATCCATTACATCTCCATCATTTCTGAATTTTTGGAGGGATAGGAATCAATCCAGAATTTATGTCCATATCAACCCCTGTTCTTTAAGCTTTATCTTTCCAGTTACTAATGCATTCCAGAATACAATATTATTTAAATGTCATTCAGTCACACTCAACATATTATAGTAACAGTAACTCTGAATAGCATTACTGGGTTTTGCATAAACTCTTAGCTGAATGTTGCATTAATGTAGCTATTTGCATTTAAATGGTTTCTTTCCTTAAAAAAAAAAAAAAAAGAAAAAGAAGGAAAAAAAGGTGTGCTTTTTAAGATGACAATGGAAGGTAACTGTCCATTCTCCTGGGCATTCTTTTCCATCAATTTCTTTGTTTCCACTTTCTGCTGGACTCTTGTCCTCAGGAGAATGTGGGTATATGAAGCATGAACTTCATTAAGCCTTTTGGACAAAATGGTAAAGGGAGAGAAAGGGGAAGAAATGCCTCATACAGCCAAACTTTCAGCTTTTGTTCTGAGGTGTCTGTTATCCTGCTTTGTATTTCTGTATGTTAAGATCTTAATTGTTGAAATTCAGTGCAGGACCCCGTACACTAATCTGTACTTCTCTTCAAAGAATTGTGTTAATGAATATATGTATAAAAAAAGCATGAAAGTGTTTCTAATGATCAGACAATGCTAAACAGATAGCACCATGCCAGTTTTTATTATCATAGTGGTGTATAGATGGCTGGTTTCCCCATGAATATGTCTGAAATAGCATTTCATTTCAACAACAACACATCTGCTCTTACAAATTTAATTGTGATTTCTGCTTCATTGTGATGTTAATTGTTTGTGGCTCTGTGGGGCAGATGTTTGTTGTTGGACTGCACACTTATTACAAACATTTGATTCCATTTGAAGTTTTCTGCTTTAAGCCCCAGTATTTTCTGAACAGCTGATCATCAACCTATGTATTTTTGTTGGCATTTTATTAGGAGAAATATAATAGTTCACTGTGAAGGAAGTATTCAGATTATGTGTAGTTGAAATGGTAAAGAATGACAATATGATGAAACAAATTTAGGTTTTTATCAGTACAGTACATTTTCCCTCTTTTTTTTTCTGTAGTTACTAATAAAAAAAATCTTGATTGTTGATTTATCAAGATCTTGATTCTTGATTTAGTCAAAACTTGACTAAATAAGAAAGTGCTGTGTTGGTATTTGATCTTGTAGTTCTGCTTGCACAAGTTGTAGATATCATGCTAGTTGTGCTTTTTTGGTGTTATGTGTAATTATATTAAGAGTGAGATTCAGCAGCATTTTGACAAGAAGTATTTTAAATGGTCATAAAAAAAAAAGACTGATGAAAAATTCAGTGAGCCATACTTCCTTAGGGGTCTTCTGCTCATCACCTGTTGACTTTTTTGGTGTGTGTCTGCTACAGACTTCTGTCCTGTCTCTGCATCTTTTATCTCTGCCTGACTGCAACTTCTCTCATGTGTTCTGCTGGTGCAGAAGTGAGTGTGAGTGGCAGATCCGGGCAGGTGTCCACTGTGTGGAGATGCAGGTTCTCCAGGGAAGTGTTTGTTTCTTATCTGGAATTGCTGATCAGACTCACTTCCTAACGAGGCCGGTGTAAAATAGGCAGCGATATTCTCAAACCTGCTCAGACAAAAACTTTGCTGTCAGACTTCCAAAAAATCTGGTCTTTGCTGAAAAGAGTCTGTAAGTTAGGGTTGCTCCCCCAGCTTTATTTTTTTGTCTTGGTTTGTGCTTTGATGGAGTTGAGTTTGGGAGGCCTATTATTAGTTTATAGTGCTGGGAGCTTTTAATTGTATTTACAAGAATTTAACCTGATGTTTAGAAGAGACTTGTATGAGTTTCTTTGTAGCTTTTCAGTCTGAGTTGATTTTTCCAGATAAGCGAGATGTCACCTTAGAAGTTTGGCCGTTACCTTCTTCCTTTACTAGGACTGATTATTCTTACTGTCATTGATATTAGGCTCTGGTGTGGAGATCAGTGAGAGCAGTGGCTGGTAGGGGTCAGTATAGGCAAGAATAATTTGTGAGCAGCTCAAATGTAAGTACTAACACTTAGAGGGGTTGCAAATGAGGTACAAAATATAGTTCCCTTTTTCTGTCAGTTTGTAAAAACTTGCCAAGGTTGCTTGTTGTGTGACAGATGTAAATCCTTTCTGTAGGAAACTATAGGTTTTTAAGTGAGTTATGGAATATTGATTAAAAAAAAACGGGTTGCAGATGTTGCTGTGCATGGAGTTCAGTAGGTATCCAGGGTTTATCTCTGCAAAGTTGATAATTTGACTACAGGTTGAAAATACAGTTCTCATAGAGCTATGTAAGTGGGTTGAACGTGTGTATGGGGGAGGCATATTTTCAGGTGAAGGGGCAGTGTTTTGAACTTGCTGTGGGTCAAGCATACCATTGAGAGTCTGCAGAGAGCATTAACATGGATGTGAAGATAAGTATAACTTTCATAATGTTTCTAAACTTCATAGAAAGGTGAAGCTGAGGTGTGGAACAATCCTGCTTTTGGATGTTCTTACAGGCCAAGCACTGATCTGGCCAGTCTCTTTACTTCCCCTTGATAGTCAGTGGAGTAAAATACATGTGCCTGGAAGGCAGGTCAGAATCTCTCTCTCTGTTTGCACAGGGTCTTGTGGGAGTTTAGGGAAGCTATGATAGAGTTAGCATACATGACTCTTTTTGCTTTATAGGTTAATGGCCATTTTGCCTGATTGCAGACACCTATTTCAAGGCAAGATGAATTGGCCTCTGAAAGTGCTTCTTTTCTACTGGTCGTTTGCATGTTAACTTAGAGTTGTTGCCTCATTTGGTGTACGAAGTTTGGGAGTAGTTCTCCCCAGAAACACCATGTCCCACCACTCCACAAGTATTTACAAATACCATCACTGCTGAGTGTGTTAACTCTTAGAATTTTTGAAAATAGTTTATTTTAAACTGAAATAAAGCTGAGTTTGTTAATATTTCATTGTAATAAGCTGATATGCTTTAAGCAATGATAAAGAGCCTGAAGCTGTGAGCAATTACAATTTTTATAGGCAGAAAGGGATTTTGAGTGGCATGTATTGAAAAAAGTTACTGTTTTTTAACTTTCTTTGGATATATGCATACATAAAAAACAGAAAAAGCCTGAATATAAGGTGCCTCTGTAATACATGATGATAAATGTGTAGATAAAAGGAAGACGATTTTTCCTAAAGTAGCTGGATAAAACTTCAGTAGATTTACTGTATTTCCACCATTGATAATATCGAACTCCTGTTTAAAACAAAAAAAAAACCTTTCTATTTTAAGGAGCATAAAGTCTTTCATTCTATTTCCATTTTATATATAAAAATTAACAAAGACATCTCACAGTCCAGAGGGTTTTTTTTAAGACCCATATTTGATGACTACTGAATGGTATCTCATTCTTTGAAATATCCACATAATAAAAATGTGCTATAGACAGGAGCCACAAATGAACGGTATACTTTGCAATGCATTTAGCTTTTAAATTCAGTCAAGATTGGTGATATAACTTCAGCTTTATGGCAAGTGCTGGGCAGAGGCTCGTTGTCCCTTGTGTTGTGGAAGATGAGTATTCGTAGTATGAAGTAAAGCAAACTAAAAGGCATCTTGTGACATCCTCTTGGAAACATGAAAGATGTCAGTGAAATGATTAAACTTTTATTTGGTGTAATGAGAACATCTTTGACTACTTGTGAATAGTATCCAGTAACTTATGAAAGCTGGAAGAATGGTAAAAAGGGCCTTTACAAATAGCTTATGATCTTTCCTACTAAGCACTGAAGTTGTTTTGTCTAGGCATGAGTATAATTATTTGCTGCTTTTTAGCCCAATATTTACCTCTTTAGTTTAAACAACAACAAATCAACCAAACTTGCACAAAATAACATAAGACTGACTTTACGAGCATCTGCACTTTGGTATGTTTGCTTTTTATTGCCATTTTATTAGTGTTAATTTCCAAGAAAGGTCATATGAAAGCTAGAGGGTGGCAATTATTTAAAGCAATGTTTTATAAGATGGATTGCTGAAAGGAAACAAAATAAATGTTCAGTATCTATGAAAGGCAGGTTTACTTCAGAAAGGGCCTTGCCTCCTCCTTTCTATTAAATAGTATACTACTGAAAACGAAGAAGTGTGTCTTTGTTAAATGTGCCATTAACTTCAGCTAAATTGACATAATGTTGACAGTTATTATGAGAACTGTTTCAAAACTAATTATGCTAATTAGAATGTAACTACCAGTAATTGCATGTATTCAAACAGCACACCAACACCCTTTTGTGTATGTTATTCCCCAGATGTAAGACAGACGTTTGTTGCCTGAGAAGCTGCAAAATTATAGCTTAGGTAATAAATGATTGCAAACAAATAAAATACATTCTTTAAACACTAATTGGTTAGATAAGTGAATGACAGTATCAATTGTGCTTGAGCAAACCACATAAGTAAAAAAAAAAAAATCTTTCATTTTAGAATTGCATTCTTCAAATCATTAATTGTGTATTTAGTTTTATCTATTGAATATCCACAGTGTAGCTGAATTTTCTTTTAAAATTAAGTTATTAAAGAGCAACAAGAGCCTGCGTTTGAAACTTTGCTTTAAATTTTAGCTCTTTCTTCCTCACATTCTTGGTCATTTCTGTAAGCTGCAATTTAACATTCTGAAAATTAATGAGTAAGTACAAGGGTGGCACTTGTAAAAAAACATGTTGATGATAAGATGGAAATCTCTTAAGCAACTAATCTTAGGTCTGAATCTTACCTGAAATTTCCCTAATGTAGTTAACTGAACTTCAGAAATACTGAGTCTGAACTGAGGAAGTTACCTGAATGCTACTCCGTTGTAAAGATCTGAATGCCGTGTTCTTATATGTCTTTAAAAAACAACAACACATATGAGTCTAATCACTGAAAATCTTTTTAGAATGGAAAATATTTATTCCTATGAAGTGCTAAAACTACCAAGTTATAGTAGCATGTTTCTGTACTTCAATTGCTTCTAGCATGTAAGACTAGAGTGTTGTTCTCCCTTGTGTGTTTCATTTCAGCAACTTCTTGCCCATGAATATGTATTTGCATTCATATTCCTTTGTCTGTATTTGCCTTGTAACAAATTCTTAATTAGAACTAACTACTGAATTAGAACTGCAATTTAGTGGTAGAGAGGAAAATGAACATCCATCTTCATAAGCACTTCTGTATGCTCAGTATTTGTACAAGAGAGAGTCTGTAGTAGACCTGATCCAGAGCCTTGAAACTGTAATACTGACAAACTGATGTAAGAATTTGATAATTGGGTGTGCTTTCACAAGTACATATATATCTCTAATTGTCTATCTTGCTTAGTATTTAAAATATTCACTGCACGCTTGAGTGTAAAACACATTTGTAGAGTCAACTGCTTGACAGTGTTTTAGATGTTTGATTCCTTTCCAAGATTCGCTGTTTAAAAATCTGGGCATTATTCTTTCTGATACTTTTCTTGCCCGTTCTCAGAAACGCAGAAGTGGTGATGGCCAAGGTTGACCTCCTCCCATAGAGAGATTTAGATCTCTTGGAATTGAGAACACCTCTTGTGCTGCACAATATCATTAGTAAAAAATAATAGAAAAATTAAGTAATCAAGCTCTTGTAGAAGACTGACTTAGTTTAAAAAGTCGTGTGGGCATATCCAACATAACTTCCAAACGTATCCACTTTGTGTTGAAATGGGTCTCCTCCCACCAGCCTCTAAGCTTCCAGTTAATAGGATGTATTTGAGCATGTGCTAGAACTGAAAGGAGATGTTTACTTCAAGTAATTTGCACAGTTTATTAGAGCTGAATGGAGGTATAATTCTCTTCTGTATCCTATTGGAATGGTACGAAACCAGTAGAGATCCTATGTATACAGGAGCTAGAAGTATGTTCCCGTTTTGTTCATGAGCACAATGCTTCTGCTTTGTAGGTGTTTCATATAATTGATCTTTCTCCATCATAAGAGACTTTCCCCAAATAGTGAAAAGACTCACCAGGACTACTTTTTACTTCAAGATAATTAAAAAACTAGGGCAGTTAAAATTTTATTCCTTAGCTTACAGTGTCAACTGAGAAGGCCTAGTTCTTTAGGAGTTTCATTTTGTCTACAGGACCCCCACAGTGGAGATCGTTCAGCTAAAATTCACCCGCTAGAAGTGGAGCTTGTCACTGTATCTTAGAGAGTAATGGCTCTGAATAAGGGCTTATTCTGCATGACTGTTGTGATAGTTAAGTTCTGTGTGTGGCGTTAGTGAAGGTTATCTTAAAATGTCATATAGAATTGTGTTGTCAGTGTCTCTTAAAAAAAAAAAAAAGTGGAAAGCATTGCAAAAGCGAGGTCACGAACCTGCATGGTGGTGTAAAATTATCCATGTGAGAAATGAGAGTAAGGGTGGTTTGCCAATGAACTACACAACCAGAAGAGATTGATATGTGATATTTATAGTGTTCGATATTTAGACGCCTTTTTGGGAATACATGCTTTCTCAGCTTTTTGTTAGATTCTGTTTAGCAGATAACTGGGTAAAATATCAGTCTGTGATTAATAGAGTGTAAGAACTAAGGAATATAATGGTGCCCCTTTCTGGCCTTAGATCAAAAAATTCTGTAGCCCTATAAAGGTTTGTAGGTGTGGAAATAGAAGGTATGGTAAATGGGGTAAAAAAGATCTGGGGAACAGGAAGAGAACGGACTGGGGAAAAAAAATGGAACTGGTATGGATTTAGGTACTTTCAGTTCTAATGCTGTCTCCTGGTCCCTCGTCACCCAGCAGAAAACTGCCTAGCGTGACTGATTGTTTAGTAGGTTAACACGATGGTTAGAGGGCTGATTCATGTATACATTCTCCTTTGCTTCAGAAGTATGTGCTGATGTACAGATCTGCTTCAGATGGTCTGATCTGTACTCTCCAAGCACTTGATAAAATTTTAAGCTACATTTAATCACAGCTCTGACTTTAAAACAAATGAGATAAAGTAGGCACAGAGAAATACTATCATAGATTTAGGAAAATCTTTGTGCATTAGATAGCTGATAGAAGTCTTCCATCAACATTTAAGATCTCAAAGGTGTTGATAACCTCAGATGAGAGTACTGTCTGTGATGCCTACGTGGGCAGCAGTTAAGGGCATTATCTGTAGTTCTTATGGGGAGGCTACAACCTGACTGTTAGTAGTCTTAGGAAATTGGCACCTATTTGTAATTAGGGTGAGAAAATTGAAAGTTTTCTGTAAAGGATGAGGTACTGCTCCATGTATCTGAATTTTAATTGTGAGGCATATATTGCTAAGAAACTTAGTCTTGAGCATTGTAGAACTTTCTTTTCTTGATGCTATTTGAGAATAGTTATCACAGAAGAAGAAACTTGATTTCTGCTGTGGCAGTTAACAGAAATGCAAATACTGGAACTCCCTGAACTTGCTATTGGAGTTTGACCTGAAGTGGTGGACTTTGCTTAAAACCTGCTGAGGTGTAATCTGTTCTGCTCAATTTCTTGTCGTGGAGCAGTATCCTCAGATTGAGGTATAACTAGATACAACAGACTTTTAAACTGATGAAATAACATTTTTATTTTCCTCTCACTGTTTTTATGCATATGATACTTGGAAAGTGATTGTAATGTACCAGAAGGTGGAAGAGGTCACTGTGGGAACAGTAAGCCTCGTTCCTCAAGCTGAAGTACCCCCATGATTCTGATGATGGCAACTCTCAAAACAAAGACTTGTGCAGGGCTGAGTGACCCATCTGACTTACAGGCACTGGAGCAGGAAGGGGAAATACAGTTTATCCAGATCTCTCTGGTAGGAATGGAAGTTCCTCCTGTCTGATTTTGCTTACAAACAAGCAGAGGTGTGCAGCTAGGATTTTTCTGCAGGCATTTTTCAATTTAAGAACATACTGCAGAGCCTGCTGTTGGGTTGGGTGATGAGTGATTAGGCACTGCAACCCCTCATTTCTAACACAGGCTTAGCAAGCAGATACAGCTTCACTTAGTTAAAATTGTAAATGGGTTGATTGCCATGGTTTGGTCTTTGTGCATGCTGCTGCATATTTGTACCTCTGGTTTGAGTTGGACTTTCTTGTACATTCATGTGGGATCAGACATCTTACTGTAAATTGCACTTCGGTCCTGTAGAAGTGGGTGGGTATGTGGAGTTTGATCTTTTTTCCACTGCTTTACCTTTTAATGTTCCTGCAAGACCTCCCACAGTCTGATGCAATGTAAATTGTTCTGTGGCTGCACTGGTGAGGCACAGTAACTGTGTTTGTCCCACTCATCGTCCGCTGTGACAGCATACAGAAGATTTTAGGGTCAACTCTGTTTTCATCTCAGTAATGCTAGGAAATGTTCTGCTTTCTTTTATTTCTCTTAGCACAATATGCCCTATTGTGGTGTATATGTCTATGGATGTATCGTATTTTTTTAGTATGATAACAGTATATATTAAGAATTTTCTTTCATTGTCTTGTGGAGTTCAAGAAACCTAGCTAAGTGCTCAAGTAGACCTAGTGTCACTTGAGTAAACAATGTAATAATCAACGGTTAACTGCTACTCTCATGAGTACATTTAACCTCTTGATCATTGCTGAATATCTGCAATTACGTGGTGCAGTAGAAGACAGTATGTGATTAGTTAAATTCAGAAGTGATGATTGGCTTTGTAATGGATAGAAAAATTTCACAATAACACACATCTTAGAGCATAAGGAAAAGGTTGGTCACAGGTTCTTAACTTCATGTTAGGTGATCTATTCAAAAAAGGGTGAAATTACACTGTTAGTAAGAAACAAAGTTGAATTATAATATTCCCTGCTGTAAATAAGGAAGGAAAGTGAGTGAGCTGAAGTTAACCAAGACAGTTAACTTACGCTCAAATCTAACTCCACTGTAGTTGTGTTTGATGATTATGTGACCGGTAAAAGCAGATACTGAACAAACATCCCTATCATGATGATGCTTTCCCTGAAACCTGTAACTGAATACATGTTTTGATATGCTATTTGTACATGCTCTTCTGTATCATATACAGTACAAATCAAAACTATTAATCAGTAGGAGAGCATTCATTTAAAAAAAAAAAGCTTCCATGGTTTGTCTGGTTTGTATTGGATCCTAGGTTCATGGGGAGTCAGACTTTCAGCACGGTGAACTACCTTCTGAATTAATATAAATGCTAAAACATTAACTACTGCTCTCTAATGAAGGAGGCTGCTTTTGTGAAGAATGACCATGCAGTGGGTGGGAAGTGTTGAATCTTAGAGCATAAGGAGAAGGCAAAATGCATTAAGAAGAGTTATACATCCTTAAGGGAAAGCACATTACTACCATTATCCCTCTGAGAAAATACTGAATTATTGGAAGTGTTAAGATTAAACACCTCTAAAAAAGCAAAATGGGGCATCAAAAAAAAAAAAAAGACTAGATGCATCATTGTTCAGAGTGAAAAATACACTTAAATACTTCCCAAGGCTAATAATTGTGTTTGAATAATTGTGTGGTTACCTGTCTGTACTGTTTTCACACAAGAACAAAACCTCCAAGTATCTAGGATGGATGATTCATAATGTAATTGCTGTTGTTATTGTTTTGCCATTAATTTTTTTAGACTGTTCTTCCTTTAGAGTATATGTAAAGTAAAATATTCTGTTGAGCTGATTATTAGAAAATGCCAGTATAGTAAAATCAACTCAGACTTCTTTTTATTTGCTCCCTGAAAATTGGAATATAGATAGATATGTAGAGCTGCAAACTTTCAGATCTAAGGTGACATAACTCCTGTATGCTTGCTGTTTGGCATTGCATGGGGGAATACTGAGACAAGTAGTTGAGTGATTTTTCTTTTTTAAAGGAATAACACTTTTATATGTACGCAATTTCTCTTTTCTTGTTGAAAAGAGATCCACGAGAGAAATCAGACTGTGGTTATATGTGCTGTGCTTTCAGAAATAAATTTTTATGCTATTGTATAATTGTGGTTTGGAGAGTCAGAGAGCTCAGTGTCTTCGTGGAACTGTTAAAGTGATTGGTTTGGTGACTCATCTATGCATTTTGCTGAAATGAGGAACGCAGTATTTGATGCAAACGGGAAAATCATAAAAGTCAGTTGTAACCAGTGTTTTTCTATATATTGTCACTGAAGGGAAGGTTGACTACTTTACAGCAGTTATTGCTTTAAGAAGTGTTTGCTTCTTCAACGATTATTTTTCTTCTGATATTTTCGCGACTGATTTATTACCTTCTACACGTGCTGGACGGCTAAAGCAGGAATGGGCTGGTGCAAGTAGGATCTTTTCCAGCAGGTGGCATAAAAAAGCCAGTGTGTACCTACCTGTGCAGACCGTACATCCGTTCCTCGTGGCTACTTTAACACGCATAACTGAGGCTGTTGTTAAGGTATATATGCTTTAGTATGAAGAAGCATTTGATTTCCAAGAACCTTAAGATACAATCGGAAACCCAGTAGTATGTTTTTTTAAATCCACAACAATCAGCTGTACCGCTTTATGCGTCACAGATTTACACAGCCCTACGCTGACCTGCCGCTTGCGAGGTCAGTAGATTCACCAGCCCTAGAAGAAGGGAATCAAAGCTTTGCTAACTAACGAGTCTTGAATTTCTCCCTGTTCACCCGTGTCATCTGAGTAATGCATAGTGGCTCAGGAGAACAGTAACATCTATCAGTGCATTGCGAGACCGGGTGGCTGGGTTGCTCTCTTGGGTACACAGCAACCCGTCTCGTCTGAAAGTTTCTGTGCCGCTTAACAGTCATGGTCTGTGATGGTGAAGGGGAATGCAGGCTGAACAGGACCCCACCAATCCAGGCAGCACGCCTTGGCTGAAAATCTCATTCTGAAATCCAAAAGTTGTGTTAAAGGAGCAGTGTGCTATGTTGTGTGGGGGGTAGGGTTATGTTACTAAAAGGAGGTATAGCTAAATAATAAGTGATCTCAATTTTGTTGTCAGGCCAGCAGTTTTGTAGCTGGAGATGCATAGGAAGCAGTGCCTTGAAAAAATCTGATGGGTGCAGTATCTGTTTTCTTTCCTGAGGCATACCAGTTATCATGCCAAGCCCTGAAGGGGAGTTGTCGGTTTCATGTGGAGCATTTAGTGTGTTATTTCTATAAGCCCTTTACAGGGATTTAAGGCAAATGTATAGAGGTGTACAAATGGCATGACATTGTAAGGAAAGGAGAACTGGAGGCAAGTCACCTCTGCTTAATGTGCTACTGTACTTACAGAGGATTTTCATAGCTTAATATGGAAAATAAAAACTTTTTCTGGCTGATCCAGTTCTAAAATGAACTTGTGGATTTTAATTAATATATTGAGTATATTATTAACAGTTTTGATATTGAAAAGGGTGTTCTAGTGAATTATAAAGTAGATTATTGAAATGCTTCTGGGCTTTCTGGTTGATATATTTGATGCTGGTGAAGCATTGTGATTTAGTAGTGAATGTTCACGTTGTATACAATGATTTCTAAAGGATTAAATCTAGTGATCCAAAATGAACCTGAGAAAACTGGACTAATTTAAGTACCCAAAACTTCTTGAATACATTGAATGCATCACTATGTAAAATGTATTCTTTGCACTAAAATTGAATATGTAATACCAATGCATGTGAGTAGCGTACAGTTAATTTATGAAGAGATGTTTAGCTTTGTTTCTTATGATAAAAAGTGAGAAACTAATATTGTCACAGTCTGACATCAAGAATACAAGAATTAGAGCAACATGGGACAAACATATGAAGCTTTTTTTTTTTGAATTTGCGCTTTGTTCTGGTATTATATACAAGGATTTAGAGCAGTAGAGGATGTTAGGATGTCTAGAATTCTGTATGAATTATTATGCCTTACTAGTAGTAAGTGACATTATGAATACTACTTGTTTTGGTTAAAATTAATTTGTTTCTCTAGAATGCAATGTTTGTTAATTATTAAAGAATTATCAGAATATCATTATAATAATTTTAAACACGGTACCTTTAGCACCCCACACTCTAAAAAGGAAGAATTACTTTCCCTGTTTCCTGAAGTAAGAGGTACGTTCATATGATACCATTGCATAGGTTCTGTGGTAAATGAGATCTTGGAAAATAAATCATGGAAACCAAGTGGTGGATTTCTATTACCTTGTTGAGATCGTTTGGGATAAAGCTGTCCTATTTTCCTCACTGATCAAATATTTTAGTTAAAATACGCTTTCCTGTTAACAGCAAAACGAACAAGCCTTCTTATAGCTGTGTAAGAGGAAATTCTTGCTGTTCGTGGTGTAGGGCTGCAGTGTGGTCAGCTGGCCTGTGCTTACAGATGAGAAGGGCATGTGCTTCTTAAGGTGGATTCTGGCTGCCCTTATATCAGTGACAGCTTAAGTGTGGGTCCATCAATTTTGGCAGCCAATTTTGATGAAATATCTCACTTCCAATGCTGTAGCCAATTTCAGTGGTGCTTTACAGAGCAACAGAGGCTTTCAGAAGTTGGAGGAACAAGAGGCAGATGGATAGAGTGTCATAGGCTTCTTTTCCTCAGAAAACATTGCTGAAAGTCCAAAGCATTGCATTCAAGAAAACTCTTTGGAAATGTAACAGTAAGTAGCGACGCTGTAAGTTTCTGATTTATGTAAAATGGCTAGGTGTTGATCTGTATGAATTTCTTCAAAGATTATCTTCATTTTAATTGACTTCCACAACGAATTTAATCCTGATACAAGAAATAAATGCTCGTCTTCCAGCTCCCAGTATCACACATGGCTTTAGCTTTCATGCTTCTGTAACTTCACTTGGTGAAGATCTGGTTTCCAGTATGATTTCTGATGAAATAGCTTTGTTCTGCAACATTTTGAAGTGACAATATTGAAGGTTAGGTGTAGATACATACGTACAAAAAGGCTGAAAAAGTGGGTGATAAAATTGTTTTTACTGTGTTTCCCGCCCCCCCCCCCCCCCCAAAATCCCCCCTATCCCCGGTTGGTTTTAGGTGGATTAGACAAATGTAGTGCTTTTGAAGAGGTTGTCTTTTCCAGCTCTGAAATTCAATGGAAAACTTGGTGGGTAAATTCCTTCAAAAAACTGAAAGCTGTTTTCAGAATGCTACAGAAAAATGTGATTTTTGTGTTATAGTTTTACATATATGCAGAGTAGCAGAAATATTTTAGTGTGGGATTTAAGGTTGCTCAATTTCCTTATGACCATTCGGAAAGATAACCTTGGTCTTCTTTGTGGAATTGTAATGTCATCTTCCTTTTAGGGTATGTGCTTTAATCTGTCCTTAAAAGTAGCTTCAAAATACTTCAATATACAGTTTTTGTGTGTTTGAAAACTTTGAGACCTACAGTGTGTCTTCAGAAGAAATAATCAAAGTAGGAGCTGCCTCGGGGAGATGGTCAAAGATGTTGCCAGAATTTGATTCACAATTCGTTTGTAGTGGATAGGAAACTATGCTGAAAGGCTTTAGAGAGTCAGCTCTGAAAGATTCCTAGAATTCCTGGGTTCTCAAGTATCTGTGGTTGCATGGGTGAAATAAACTCCTTAGTAACCAAGAACATGCATGTGACAACTGACAGCATATTTTTTAGATGATATGTCTGTTTATCTGAATCTCTTTTTAAGTTTACACCTGATGTCTGCAAGGTTTTGGAGATGAAACATTTTTGGAGAAGGAAACATTATTTTCTTGGACGGTGAGCAGGGTATAATGAATAGTAGTGAATGCGTTTCTTGGAGCTGCCGCCTGGACTGCTCACTCCAGCACCCGATACCCCTCCAGAATAGAAAGTTTTAGTTATTTTTATGTGTGTTGAGGAAGATGAGCTTACTGGTTTACTGAAGCTTGGATATCAGTAATATCTGACACTTTTACATGAACCTTCTTCACTTTTGCTTAGACAAGAACACAGTATTTTGAATAGTCTGTCATTGTTATGCACAATATAAGCTATATTGAGAATCTGCTGTAAAACTGGGATGTTTGTGCTTCACTTTGAGATTAGACTAAAAGCCTTTGGCTAGAGAGACAAGCTTATTGAACTTGAAAGCTGTAGGTAGATTTGAACTTGATGCAGCCTGGGGATTTCAGTTTTAAAATAAAAGGCTTTTGCCATATGCCAGTACTGTTCATACTCTAATCGATGTTTCACTTTTCCTTTTGTTAAATTCTGTAGCTAGCCTTGTAGAGTTTTTCTTTGCAAACTTTTTTTTTTTACATGCTCATATTTTGTCTGGTTAGGTTAAGCTTGTGGCACTGAAAAACTTGAAATAGGGGGGTATATAAATTTATGTAAAGTGAATGTTTAAAAAGCATTTCTGGGTTGCAAAAAAGTTAAGCATTTTCATTCTAGATTCTAAAGTCTTCTTAAAAGGTAAATTACAAAGGAAAACCTTCAAAGTTTGAAACAAGACCATGCTGTGTTGTTGAGAGAAACAGTAGTTGTTACTGTAAAAGGCAGTTGAGGCTTCTAGGATAGTAACTCTTAACACCCAGTAAAGCTGCTTGGCTGATAGTTGCTGTTCAGCAAAAATAAACCAACAGAAATGTATGTGCTGGCAATTGTTTGCCTGTTTTGGTGGTGTATTCATGTGCTGTCTGGAAGCTGGTGGGATACCAGTTGCAAAGAGTATTAATATTTCCTCTAATTTGGTTTCCTTTTCATTGCACTCAGTTTGTTTGGGGGAGCTGGGTGGGATGCTGAATAGAAAGTAAACCACACTTCTCTCCCATGTTTCTTCAGTGCTATATATCAGTAATATTTGTGTGCTTTTTTTTTTTTTAAAGTTATCTCCTATATCTTCTTTTTGTATTAGTTGTGTATTAGCCTGATCCAGCTTCATTCCCTGAAGCAGTTCCTTGGGCAGGAGACTATATAAATGGGAAACTGGTTCTTACAGCTTGATTTTGTGTGATTAGAATAATAAAATAGTAATTGTGTATTGATTTGCAGTGATACAGAGACTATTTATGGAAAAGATGTGGATGAAGATCTTCAACTCTGCTGCATAGGTTAGGTCTGATTTGTTGCATGGGTTTTTGTGCGTGCGCACATCGCAGGCACATTCATGTGGCTGGCACAACATCCAATAGAACACACTCTTAGTTATTTCTCTCCTCTCTAATGTCCTTAGAGAAAGGTTGCATAGGAATTACTGTTAAACACTTCTATGTTTTTCCATTCCTGTACTTGTAAAATCAGGTATCTGTAGTGATAGTGTGTCCACTTACCTGAACTTCTGAAAATATGGCACTTACAGTATTTTAATTTTTCTACTAACAATCACTTCAATAGCTTATCACTGCATAATAACACAATCAAGGCTTACTTTTTACGAATGTTGGGGAAACACAGTTCCCATTCTTATGGGCTCCAAGTTATCGCAGTGCACAGCAATTATTGGATTGCTTGTTATCTATTCTGAGCTTCAGATTTCTCACATTTGAGAGGAAAATAACTATTTAAAAAATTCAGTGGTGGTGATTTGATGTTGTACAGTATTTAAGGTATGAGAAACAGCCCTGGCAGAGACAGATTTGAAGGGCAGAGTACAAGTGAGTTGTTCCATGATGCATAATAAACACAATTTATCTTATGCTGCCACCATGTGTAGCATGAAAGTGGCAGCCACGCATAGGATATGTGTATCCATAAAACTAAAATCTCCAGTGTGAGACTTGAATTACATATTCATATATATTTTCATGTGCTCAGGTTTTATCTTTTAATTAAGTCATTGCAGTAATCGTAGTAATTTCTAAACTCAGAAAAGAATATTGACTGACAGAACTAAGTGAAGCAACACAATTAAGGCAAAGCCTTAGCAGTAGAATGAGGAAATAAACTGTCTAAATTTGTGCAATTTTCCTAAAAAAAAAAAAAAAAAAATGTTGCCGTATTTCTTTTTGGCTTTAGATAAACATGTACTTACTGGAATGTACCTAAGCTAACTGAAATATTCTTCACATATAATCAGGTCAAAAGCAGCTTTTATAGGGAAGAAAGCTTTCTGAAAATTTTGTGGTGGTTATATTTCTTAAAATAATTCTACCTTCCCTGGCAGGGGGGGGACAGGAGGGGAGGGGAAGGGGGAGCAGTTTCCTTCATATTCTGTATATATGTGCAATTTTGTGGTGCATCTACAAGTGTGCCTTTCTGCAACAATTATGTGAAGGAGACTGTGAAGTAGGTTGCTATATTTTGTACGTATGCAAGGACAGAGAATATTGTTTACATGTTCCAAAGAACATATTTTTTTCATTATTCTAAAGCACAACTTTCAATACCACAATGTTCTCTATCATGGTTTTGATAGTTCCTATTACTGAAATAACAAGCTGAAAAATAATGAAAACTTCCTGACAAAAATAGCAAGCTGTATGCCATTTCAAACGTGTAGATACACCTTTGGTAATATCTAATAAGATTCATAAAATGTGAGAAAACTCAGTGGACACTCAGCTTGTGTTAGATGCAACACTGTGCCTTTCAGTACCTTCTAATATGGCATTATATGTTGCAGCATAAGCTTAGGAAAGTGTTATTTTTAGAACTGACAGCAAATACATTTTCAGTGAAAGGTATTTTTTGTACTTGGGATTAATTTCATCTTCCACTGGAAGGCAGTCTTCTCTTTGTTTCATTTTCCTGCCTTTCAGTGTTATCTATGTAGCTGCAACAATTATCTTTAGTTTCTTGCAAAACAAAGTAGTTTTTGTACACTATTTGTCTGTAGTTAGGAAGCTTCTTCATGTAGGAGACTTTGTAGTTTTGTCTGCTTGTAATTCTTTCTGTAAGTTATCCGTGTGCACAACTGGATACTTTTGTGATAAGTAAGGTGATTTTTTTTTTTTTTAGGTTAGGACTATTTGCATTTGTTGCCTGTCACTGATATGTTACTTGGTTAGTATGGCTTTATTGTGCTGTTGTTCTTCAACCAATACATTTGTAGAATTTTTCATGCCTTGCAGGCCTCTCATGTAAGTAGGAAAGTGCTTTTATTTCATATATCTACATTAGACAGTTTATGTGGTTAGATATGCTAAAATCACTGGGGGAAAAACAAAAACAACTACCACACTTTGGTATTCTTAGCTTCTGAGGGAACTAACTGATTAACTGTGTGCTGAGAGTTTTTCTGTATTCCAGTGACTGAAATAGAACTTGTCTAAACACATGTTTAGGACTGTGTAAATAAATGCAAACAGCCTTGCAGCTGAAACCTGCGGTGTGCCACAAGGGACAAACAGTATGTTTTTGACTCTCACCCTTGAAATCTGACAATCTGGCGATTGCCTCAAATTAATTTGTGCCATCCTCATTGGAAACATAACAGTGTTTAAATTGTGTTTCACTTGCCTGCGCTTTCTTTGGAAACAGAAATGAGGAAATGTTGGATTGTGAGGGCACGTGGATATGAATGACTGGGAGAAAATTTGCGTTAACAGAGGAGAAAGATGGTGTTTTGTGAAGTGGAAATGGGAAAGAAAATAGCATTAGGAAGAACTGAAAGGAGATACCTATATTACTTAGTGTAACTCCAGTTTCCTTTTCTTCCACAGAGGGAGGGATTCTAGTCACTTTTCAGTTTGATTCTCCAAAGTGAAAAGTTTTTCACGAGGTTCAACATGATATTTAAAGAGAGGTTATAGTTCAAAAAATAAATTAATTCAGGAGAGTTGAATATCCTTTGTTACAAAGAAAGTCAGACTTCATGGTCATGCTACTCTCTCTTCTGGCCTACGAATCTGTCTCTTGCATTGTTGGTTTTTCATTGCCTTGTCTCCCTCTTGTGGAACTGGAGTTTTGGTCAGTATGAGCTTCTCCCTTCTTCATTGCCTGAAGTACAGCTCTTATCTTGCAACTGAAATTGGTAATGGGTAAGTTTGAGCCATTGACCTGATGTTACAGCTACATTTTGAGCTGGAGACATGGAGAGACGGGGAAGGAGAAACACTTGCAGTTGATGTGACCAACTGATAAAAAATGACTTTTTTTTTCTTAACATAGCTGGAGATCTGAGAGAAATGTAGCTTAGTGAGAATACTCAAATTTTCTCAGTGCTTATAAGTGTAAAATAATAATGCATTTCCATCATATGAAGACAAGTTGAGAAGGGCAAATGCAGCAGCCTCTTTTTTTCTCAATTCTTCATATAAGGTGTATACTTAGTATGTTATCCTTTCAGCAATCCTTCATTTTTGTTCCAAATGTTTTTGCCCCTAGCAGGTTTTACTACTGTGAAATGTACACGGACTGCTTCTCAAAGTGATGCAATCTGACAGGAAATCAATATTTTTTTCATACTAGATTTAAGGTTGTGATTGTCATAATCCTCATCTTAAACTGTTAATAGGTGAATACTAACCTTGATTTTTATCTCTATTTATATCCTTTAGTAAGAAATGTACTTTTCACTTTGTCCCTGCTTGCTGCTCTCTAAAAGTGGTTTGAAACAGAAAGAGAATACATGTATGTTAGAATTGGTTATCTGCAGGTGCACCTGTGTACTTGAAGTAAAACATGGATATTCCTACAGATGGATTCTGTTGTTGCGTGGTAGTGTCTTCCACAGAGTTAGACTTTTGACTGAAAAATTCTTTAAAAATTATCTAATTGGGATGCTAGTTTTAGGTAAGGTAATCCCCTGTTTTTTGAAGCATTAAGTTCAATTACACAAATAAAGGCTGGAACGGAATCATTGCCATTTGCTGAATGTTTGCGGTGTGGATACTGAAGTCATCTCTGTGTTCAGCTTTAGTTTGTTCACAGTTTCTGGCAGTCTGACTTAACTTTTTGTGCTTTTGGTTTTGTAAGGAGAGGAGCATGCTCTGCCTTTGAATCTTATGGTGTGTAGGCTCCCTAATTTTTTTAAGTGAGACCAGGTGAGGATTCCCAGCTGGAAAATATGTAGGTGTGTTTATGGGGATGTTTCTCTGGATGTTTTGTGTTGGACAAGGCTTCCTCTTGTAAATCTGCGGGTGTGTGCAGTGATTGATTACTTTTGAACATAAAACGCAATCTCGCTCAGTTACCAGGTTCTTAAATCTTGAATTTTGGGGGATGTCTGTAACGACATAGCCCGGCGGGCTGTGACACCACGGCTCATCCTGTGAGGAAAAAACCCCAATCCAACGGTTTGTTTAGCCCGGCTCGGCACCCGGCCGTGGGGCGGGCAGCCCTGTGGCCGCTCCCGCAGGGCGGTGGCGGGGGGGGGGGGTAATTTAATTTAATTTAATTTAATTTTACTGTGTTTAGGCGGCTCGGGCTGGCCGGTTGCGGGGCCGGGCCCGCCCGAAGTTGCCGGGCTGCACACCTCGGCGGGCCCACGTGACCGGGCGCGGCCAATGGGCGCCGCCGTGATGTCAGCGGCCGGGCGCTGCGGGGATGCGGAGCGGCGCGGGGGGCTCGGGGCAGTCCGGCGCGGCCGGGCGGCGGAGCGGCGCCATGGACGAGCCGGGCCTCCTGCGGCGGCGGGGGCTGCAGGTAGGGGCGGCGGCGGCGGCCCGGGCCGCAACTTGCCCGCACCTGCCGCGGGGGAGCGGGGCGGGGCGGGGCGGGGATGGGGGGGGGGGCTCAGCGCACACCTGTGGGCGCGCAGCGGAGCGGGGCTGCGAGCCGTTACGGCCGTTGGGGCTGCGTGAGGGGAGGGCTGGGGACGGGGGCAGCGGGGGAGGCGGTGACGGGACGGGACGGAGGACAGGGGGGAGAAGGAGAAGGGGGGGGGGTAGATTTTATTTTATTTAATTATTTTTCACTGATTTCGGATTGCCGGCCCTTCTGTGTCAGACTTGGTTAAAAAAAAATAAAAATAAAAAAATACCGGCACATAACGGTTCGCCGTCCGCCGTCGCCCTCCGTGAGTGACTTTTTATTTATTTATTTATTTTATTTATTTATTTATTTTCCGCCGGCGTCGAGTCGAAAAAGTGGAGAAGAGAAAAGGAGGCGGTCTGCCCGGAGCCGAGCGGGTCGGGCCGTGCCGTGCCGGGTCCGGTCGGGCCGGGCCGTGCCGTGCCGTGCCGGCATCCCGCGTCCCCGAGCCGCCGCCCGGCCGCCCGCCCTGCCGCGCCGCCCCAAAGTACATGGCCCTCGCCCATTGTTTCGCGAGCCCCTTCGCTCGAGTCACTCCGGGCGATGAATGTACTTCCTCTCTTTTGTTTTCCTTCACATCCGCAGCGTTTCAATGGGAGGAGGGGGAGAAGGGGAGCCTCCCCGTGTTTGGGATCGCCGCTCCCAAGCAGCGTGAAGCGGCGCAGAGCGCCCGGAGCGCACCGAGCTCGCAAAGTTGCGCGCCCCTCGGAAATACGCCCTCCTTTCCGCTCGGTGCTCTCAGCTCCGTGCTGGTCGGATCTGTCAGAGGGGTGCTGAAGTGAAATCCGTAGACCGCCGTGTTAGGTAGCTTAGGCGCATCTGTTGGGACTCGGGGGCCTCTTAGTGCTACGAGAATGTCAGCTTTTCTTTAACTTCCCATGTGACAGCATTTGTCTGTGGAGAGTGAATAACTTTTTTCATAAAAAAAAAACCAGTTTTTGAGACTTGACTCCTTCAGATCCTAAATCCTTTCTCTTAGTTGATGGTGCGCTGCAGAGGGGACTCTCAGCTGCAGTTTGGGACTCTCTATGACAGCTTTTAAAAGGATTTAAAAGTTTTGAGAGGCAGATCTTACAGTGATACCGGATTTCCTTCTCCTAAACCTTGTTTAATCCATTGAGTAGTGTAAACCGGATTTCTGCCTTTTGACAAGAATTGAACAGCAGTCTGTACTGCTTTAGGGGTAACATAAAAACCTTGATGTGAAAGCCTATTGTTGAGTTCTGCAAACACTGCTGTTGAGTTGATTTTTTTTCCCTCATCTGTAACTTTAATCGAGTAATTTTGAATGAATACCATGAATATTTAACAGAATGCTTTGCTTACTCCTGCACATGCTTAGCTAGCTCTTCATTTAACAGTATTTAAAGCTATATCATGAATAATCTGAGTGCGAGAAAGACCCCATTCACACATGCACTGCATGCAGTAATAATTTTTAAAGATGTGTACCTCATGGTTGTCATTTGAGTCTGGTTCTACGGTAGAAAAAAATAACCAGCTGTCAAAAGTGACCAACTTGACATGCTGCCATCTAGAAAAAGATGGCAAGGGAGAGATCCTATTTACACTCAAATTTCATCTACTAGTCCTTTCACTGAATCTGTTTTCCTATTGTCCTCTCACTCCTCTTCTGTTCCTCTTTTTTTCACCTTTATCTGTTCGTTCAGTTAGCCTAGAGACTAGTATGATGAATTTCCGAGCTGGAAAGCAGATCATATGACACGACACAGAATGTAGTCCCAGTTTAATTCTTCTTAGTAAATACTGATTAGATGAAGTCCCTGAGTTGGACTCTTGACTGACATTTGCCCTTCTTTATAGTACAAGCCAAAGTAATGGATTTGTTACTTTATAGTATTAGTAGCGTGTATTCTTACTGTTTAAAAGAAAAAAAAAAGTTGAATCTTCTGGCAGTATATACTGTGGAAGTATCACATGTCTTTTGCCACTTCTTTTTAATATGTTGCTGATATTTTCCTTTAAAGCTGTCAAGAATATTCAGAACAGGATTAAAAAAAAGGCTTCTGGATTAAGACTATTCAGAAGTAGTTGTGGTCAGCTAACTTTACTTCATATGACTCTGTCACTTCTAAAGGTTAGAAACAGAACTGCTAAAGCAGATAAATCTGCTTAAAAGCTGTGTGCTTGCTTAGTTGAAGGTACGTGTAAATTCTGAGTTCTGCAAAGTGTGTTTTTTTAATATAATCTAGCCATATAGTGAGAAACAGTACATACTTAAAAGCTGAATTTGTTCAATTTCTATTTTTTCTGTTTGTGCACAGTTTGCTTCAAAGCTTGGTTTACAGGACACACAAACCATTTCCTTTTAGATGGGAACCTGATGTAGTTGTGTTTGATGCCATGTACCATCATGCTGTGTTTAAAAAAAGCCAGGAAGCAGCTTGAATTGAGTCTCAAAATGTAAGCTGTAAGTAAATATGTAGACTTGGGTAAATCTTGTTTTGTGTTGATATGTGTAAGGTTTTTGTGGTGTTTAGGCTTCTAATAGAGAATCTGAGCCCTTCATTTGTTACATCCTGAGTACGTATACCTATTTCATTTTACAAGAACATCTTTCTTTTAATGTCTAGTTACTTGTTCTGGTGATGTTCATAGAAAAACAAAATCTTCTGAATGCAGAGATCTGTAGTATGTATTCCTTTACAGTGAGCAGATTCTAGGTAATGGCTTCTTAAGCTTTAACTACAGGAAAAACAAAAACCTTTATTTGAAAGAAAAACCAGGAGAAAATTGATCTTCAACTTCTGCAATGTTAAATATAATTTTGTATGGATTGAAATAAGCATCTCTTAAAAAAAAAAAAAAAAAGGGCAGCTATATACTTGCATATTCTGCATCACAGATCTTGATTATGTCCTGCTAAAAGCTTATTTCTGCTTTCTTCCATGAGTTTGTCTGGTAGCCGTTGATCTAAAGCAGTATGTTTCAGATTGTCTTAAACAACAGCTCCAAGCCCCTGTGAAGGTGGCTACAGGTAACATGCAGCTCCTTTCTTCGGTGAGAGGGATGTGGGAGTGTGGGAGAAATCTTACTGCCAGATGCAGCTTCAATCACATTTCTAGAGCTGACGAAGGTTTCTCTTTGTTGAACAGATGAGTTGGATGTTTCAGGCCTTCCCTTTTCCTTTTGCTAATTTCAGTTTTGCCTCTAAGTGGCTGGTAAGCAGTGTCTTGTAAATCTTGAGGTAGTAACATGAGATTTTTTTATTAGACTTTTAGAGAAATTGACCAACTGCAAACATATCAGCTATATGTGAAACCGCTCAAATGTCAAAGAAAACACTGCATTTATTTGTTTTATTGTCTACAGCTATATTTTTTCTGTAAATGCTGGAAAATTTTGCAGGCTTCTTTCAATTTGGGACGGTTGTATTGCATAAAGTTTGCATAGTTAATATTGTATATGACATGGAAAAATTCCAGTTGTAAATCTTCTAATACTCTACTTCATGCATTGATTTTTTGGGTGGGTGAGTTGAAATGAATTTCATCCTTACATTCAGAGTCGTTGCGGTAGAGATGGAAACAGGCAGTGTAAATGAAAACGTGGTATAAATGCAGAGTTGCTATTTTTGTGGAACTGGTGAGTCAATTTATGCGAATTCCACGTTCTTTCTGGAAAACACGGCAAGGAGCACAGTGACTGTGGCCTTGACTATTCCTTTCCTCCACCTCCAAAACAGGAAAATAGTTGTCTTTTATAGACACTTTGAAATATTGTGTATAGTGCCTGGACCTTTGCAAAAAGTAAAACCTTAAAGTTTTTCTCCAGGTTCTTGCTTATTGGCTCTTCTAAAAATACGTTCTGAGAAATCTAACAGAAGGGTAATGATTTCTTACGAAAAACGACCTCTGTGGCTCCTAAACAGATGTGATTTTCTGGATTTAAGAGGCTTCATGAAAATAATTCTTTCTGACTGAAATATTGAAAGATGACGTGAAGAAGGGTCAGCTGGCAAGCTGTGCTCTGGAAGAGAAGGAAGGAAATATCATTTAGACTGTAACTGCCTCTTGAATGCTGTTCATGATAGGGAATGTGTTCTTGGGGTAGTCTGCTGAGGAAAAAATGGTGATGAAAGCTGAAGACTTTCTGCTCTTTCTCTTCAGTCTGCAACAGAAAATTATTATAGATGAGGTTCTGGAAAGATTCTTCATATTTTTCACTGATTTTGATGCAGTGTGTGTGTTCTTCATCCTGCTAGATGTGAGGAGTTGTGTAGTTGAGAATCAGATCTGATTCACCAGCTCTGCCTCTCGGTGAGCATGTGCAAGAGTGGTGAAAGATTGAAGAAAAACCACACCACCACCAACAAAACAAAAACAAAGAGACCCCCCACAACTTTTCAATTTGCATTTTCACATAGATTCAGATTAGTTGAGGGGAAGGCAGGATGGACGTCTTCTGGTGTTGTGTGGGAATAGCTTCGTGACTGCACTCTGCATTCATCCTCCACTTTTTGTTTCTATCCAGTCCTGTCTAACACTGCTTACTGAGGGGTTGCTGCTCTGCAAAGTAATGCTCAGAACAACTTAAATTGTGACACTTCTTCGTTTTATGTGGTGTTTGCATGAGCATCGCTGTAATCACAGATGTATAATGTATATTTTTTTGGTATATTGGTAAATTATTTTTTTTCCCCTGATAGAGCCATCTTTATTTTTAAGTTATTGCAGGTAGCTTTATAGAAAGCAGGGCATCTTAGGTCTATTTTGGTGATGTGTACAGGTTGGAGTAGACGTTTTATTTGCTTAAATAGTGGTAGGCGGTGATAGTTGCTGTTAGAAAGCAAAGACCAACCTTCTGAGAGAGAGGACTCTGGTGTAAAGAATGCTTTTCCTTTCTTCATTAGCTGTCACTTTTGTGGGTCCAAAAGAGTGTACAATCTCTTGATCAGTTAATTTACCTCTATTTTCCAGGCATTCATGCATTGTTACACATTTGTCAGGTCTTCCTAAAGGCCTTGTGTCAGACATATTTTGCTATTCTTCGAGCTGTGAAAGCTTCTCTGAAGGGGTTAACCTTTTCTACTGTCTTTCCTTCTCTTAGTATTGTGGTCACTTTATTTCAGGGTTTAAAATAAATAAAGCTGCTTGCATTTGGAGCTAAAATAATTGGCATGGGGCCAGCTTGGTGTCTGTAGCCCATATCACACTTCTCTCTAATGCCTTTTGATAATTGCAATAACATTTCTTGATAATGTCTGCAGTATGTCACAAAGCTGACTGACTGTTTTGTGTTAGGTTTGGAATGCAAAGCATAAACTTAATGTTCCTTCATGTAAAATACTTCAGTGAGCTACGAAGTGGAATCCATAATGATTTGAACTGAGCTTGGTTGTGTTCTACGGGTCATAAAGGAAACCAGTTTGGGAGTCCTCTATGCACTGGTTAGCCCCTGCTTCTGAGTCACTTAGCTTACCCTCAAAATCTGTAGTGTTGTTTTTTCTGTTTGTTTGTTTTTTCCCAGCAACTTTAGTAATAACAGGGATAGTATCTGCATGAAGGATAGGAACTTCATATTAAAACATTTTTTTCCCAATTCTGTGGTTAGTTCTTAGTTTGACAGACAATTTTAACAAACTCTTTTTTTCTCACTGTCACAGCTAATGAAACCAGTAATTTTCTATGTTGTCTTTCTGAAATTCTTTGTAAGATGCTTAATTTTAGTGTAGTTTCCCATTAAAATTTTCTGATGCCACTTTGTGTCATGTTTGATATAATGATTTCTCATATTTGTTTCTACCTGTTGATGCACTATGTTTACTTTAAATTTTAAACTTTCCATTTGAGTTGTGGATTTTTATCAAAATTGCTCACAGACTTTGACGTGCTGTTAATTCCTTTCCCCAATAGATTGAAGCAACTTTTTGCTTAGAGCAGTGCCAGTTGCCCATCTGAATGTTAAAATTGCATAAAAACACAGAAACAATTGTGAAGATCACAAAGCAAAATACTCAAAACTGCAATTTGATAGTTGCTTTTAATTTTCTTTTCTTGGCTTCACTTTGTCCGCTTTAAAATAGCGTTGACTTCTTCCACCACCTTATCTTTACCTCCTATAAGACTAGTAAATCAGAACAGCTTTTTCTATCAACAGCTCATGACCTTTTTAATGTTGTTCGATTCTTAGTTCTCAGCTTCTGCTCTTGTGCTCCTGTTGCTCCTTTGTTCCCCCACCTCTCCATTTAAGTCTCCCTTGACTTTAGGTTTCAAATTTAGCACTCCATGGTGGCATGCAGCAACTGTGATTAGTGCTAGAAAGGATAACTGCACTCAGTGTCTGCTCCTTTGAGAACAGGGGTGCTCTTCAGAGGCGTTAGGTACTGAGCTCCTACAGAACTAGTGTCTACAGAGCAAATTAGAGTAGGTTGTTCTTTTTGAAATTCCTGAGTTTTGTGTATATAGCTGGCTTAGTTTTCGTAGGGATATTAAATAATGCTTAGATGGCGTGTGGGTATCATCCCCCACCGAACTTCAAGACTCTGTCAAAGCAAGGGAACAGGTGTGTTGAAAATTCTGAAAAAATTTTTAGTCATTCCTGTCAGAAAGAGATCCAGTTTAGTAGCAGTGTACCAAAAATTAATCCTTGTACATAGACTGTAAAGGAAAAATATCAACAATCGAGCTCAGTAAAATGCTAAAGTAATCAAAAGCATAATCTTACAAAAAGTAGTAAGTGGCCTTAGTTAAAAGATGGGGTAACCATTCCTGTTACCAAACAATGTATGTTTTCCTGGTTTTTATTTTCACTAGTTTCTGTGGAAACTAGTGAATAAGCAAAATACCTGGTTTATACAATGCACTACAGTCTAATAATATGTTGTTCTTGAGTTAAACGGCACACTACAATTCTTTTAATAATCTTTTAGCCCTTGAAAACTAGAACTTAAGTGTAGATATTTTTTGTGTATTTAAATAGGCTTGGTGTTATATACAGGTAAAGGATGCTATATCAGAAATGTGTGTGTGTATATAAAAAACAAACATATCTGAAGATGCATTTCAACTATTGAAGTTTCTCCTGCTGTCCCACAGTGCAACTTTTTCTTCTGAGGTGAAAAATAGGGAGAAGTGGTAAAAAAAAAAAAAAAAAAAAAATGTGTACAATATGTGTTTGCATTTACTGCTGTTTTGAGATTTTTTTTATTTGGTAGTTTTTTTAATATGTTTTCTCCTTTTGCTTTAAATTATGCCAAAAGGAGGAGGATACCATTTGAGTTCTAAAAAAGCTAGTTGTTCACAAGTTCTGCAGGTACATTAGGGAATCTAGCAGTCAGAACCTATGTGCAGAAGAACCTGAAAATAATCCCTATTCTCTTATGTTTTCTAAATAAAACACTCACAGGCACAGCTGGAAAATTTGGGTTATGAGTGGAAAATTGATTTTTGGAATCCATTGCCCCTTGTGATCACAGTTTCCTAGTTTTAAATTACTTCAATTTTTTCTCAAGATTTTAGTAAATGTAGAGAACTGCAAGAAAGGAAGGAGTAATATATATACATGTATGTATGTATATATATACATATATATATTCATATATATATATATATATGAAAAATTAGGAACACCAAAATGCTTATGACCCCAGGTAAAACCTATATTTTATGGTACTGTGATTCTTCATTAGTTCATGTGCTGTTTCCTTTTTTTGCTTCTTCAAGCCACAGTTGTGCATGTTTGTGTCTGAACATAAAAAGATGATACTAGTTCAATGTAGATGCAGCGGTAATCAAATATCTTGTGTTTTTAGACTGTATGTCTTGACTGTTGAAGATGATGAATAGCTTCTGACACTTGGACACTTGGGCGTGAAGTTGACTAGCATTTTCTTATTTCATCACTTTTTCCTTGAATAGTTTTTTTTTTTTTTGTCTGTAAAGTGCAATTCAGGATTCCCATGGCAAAGTGGTCAAAACCTGTATTTTTGGTGGGGTTGGCAGCAGAGGAGATTGGAAATAAAGCCTGTATGTTGTATCACTAGGTAGGGGATGTTACTGCCTTTGTATGCTTTGCTTTGTACCAATGGTAAGAAATGTAACTAACAAGGTTATTTACAGGATGGCCGCAAGAACCTCATTGTGCTTGCTGCTGTTCCTCTGAAGTTAGTAATCTCAGCTTTAGAGAGTGTGCCTGCTAAGCTGGTGACAACTGCTGATTGTGTGTTGACTCATATGTGTTGCATTTCTGAACTTACTTTCTCGAATAGCTCTTGTTTAACTTTCTTGTCTGTTCTCTTAGGACCCTGCATAGATCTTCATCTTTCACCACAGGTTTCTTTCTTGAGTCTTCGTATTTTGGTTTGTTTATGCTGCTTGCCTTTTGCACTGCCAGTAATGCCAGCTTCGTTGTTCTGTTGTCTTTTGGCTTTTGTTTATACACCTTCTCTGTAGGTTCTTACTGAAACTACAGATGAAGGCTTGTGTATTTTTCAGCATCTATGACAAGATTGTGGAAGAAGTGATCTCGGTGTCTCTTTTTTATGAAGTATTTTGGGATTTTTAAATAAAATTGTGACAAAACAACCACCTACATTGTGCATGCATTTTATTTTCTCTCCGTCTGTTTCCATGTTATTATTCGTGTGTTTAGGATCGATGTAGTTGTAATGGTTTTTGTAGCACCTTATGCCCCTTGCTTTAATTCAGCAGTAAGAGTGGAACATTCCAGTTAATTTTTTAGCACTACTGCAAACCACGGTAGTGTGTATTTTTTGATTGTCTGTTTCCCCCAAAAGACACCCTCAATTATTTCAGTATTGTTTCTCTCTGATGTAGAGAGTATCTGACAGATCAATACTAAGCTCTTCTGGTGCAAAACCCAGTGAAGCTGGTTAGGCTTATAGGTATGTGAAGCGCATGCTCTTGTCTTTAGGCTCTAACAAGATGCGGGGAGAAATTTCAAGTGCTTCTACATTGATGTGTTTCTGCCAAAGGGCTATTCTAGAAAAAAGATACTGTTTAAAATGCCTATTTTTTTCATATGTGTTCTCTCTAGCGTCACTGAGGAAATGCAGTAATCAATGAGAATCCTGTCAGATATTCATTCTTTCCTTTTTCTCCTTCAAAATACCCCGATGTTCTTTGTTCAAAGAAATACTGTAATGATTATTTGTGTTCAACAGGATGTAGTCCAGGAGATGAGGGCAGTGCCATAACTAGCAGTGCTAATGGGAGAGCATCCGGCAGACTAATGGGTTAGACTGCCAAGCAGTTTGAACAAAACTGTTAGCTGCGTGTTTGTTACACAAATTAACTTCTTAATTGTTACACAATTAAACTTCTGTGGTCATGCTGCAAGAATTGGGGTACAAGAAGTTACCTCAGATGAGTTACTTTATTTGCCAGTAGTTTCTGTTGCTGGATGGATTAATTAATGCAGGATACAGCCTCTGATTTCAGTTCTCCTTGGGAGATAGTTTTCAAAGGTGTGGTGTGTTCGTTTGTTTGTTTGTTTTTTTTACTGTTTGTAATGAAAGCTAGAATTGTAAAATACTTTTTTTATTGATTTTATTTCTGGTCTTGGCTGTAAGGATTGCCCAGAACACCAGTGTGAGGTTTTTGTCAAATAACTGATGGCACATTACTTCTGTTTTTCTAAATTCTGTCTTTTGATAGAATCTTTCTTATTTATTATGTGCTTGCTGTGCTGTGAGATGGCTCTCTTGAAAGAGTTTTCCTGATGAGCATGTAGAGCTCGGCACAGAGCCTAAGTATTACACTGAAGATCTGAATTGAAGACATTAGAGATCAGCAAGAAATGAACATCTTATTAGTTAAAAAATAAAAAATAAAAAATATAGTAAACATTTCACACTTGCCTGAATCAAAAACTAAAAGGGAAGAACTGTGATAGAATTTGTAATGTGGTCTTGCCTCCACAGTTGGCACACTGTATTGCCTGTTGTCTGAAGACCTCAGTCTATTTTCAAATCACTTATTTCTGTAATTCACACTACTTTGGTGAAGTCATAGAGACTAGGATGAGGGGAGATACTGCGTTTTTGTTACCTCTCACGACAGTGAAAGGCTTGCATACATTCTTGTTTTACACCGTATCATCGGAATGTGAAGTTCAAAGCTTCTGAACCTCTGCTAGAGTAGTTTGGCTCTGCCTAAATTAATCCCTTCGGTTTTGTCATCAGTCTGTCACATTACTGCATGTCACTTTGAGTAATTTGATTTTCAACACTTTATATCTTTTAAGTATTGGTGTGTTATCAGCATCATTTCATTTAAAATTATTAGTTGCTATCCTTTTTCTTTTTAAAAATTAAATGAATACTGTTTTCTTCCTTCTTGTTTCATATAAGTTTTTGAAACAGTCAGCTCTAAAACTGTATGCAGTTTCCATTCTTCCTTGCATATTCTAGCTACCTCTTTCTGCGTATGTAGGACTAAATTATTTTAATGCCTGAAGCTATGGGGAAAAACGCTCTGAATGCCTGTAAAGGCAATACTCCTTTTCCCTTTTTTGTAATAGTGAAAAATTGATTAACCGATCTGCAGCCACAACACTGAAAACTCAGAACGAGTTAACCTTCTGCATCTCCCAAGATCTTTGTTTTACTCCTTTCTGGTGTCTTGTTATCATTGAAATAGGGATAGAATTTCCTTTTCTTTGGCAGTTTGAAGCACAGGGAATTAAGTGATTTGTTCAAGACTGTAAGGCTACTGGTGACCTTGAATTTCCTGATTGTCTCAATACCAAGATCTCATGACCTTAGAACAGGCCATTTTGTTTCATACCGGGTATCACATAATACAGAGGTGTCAAAGTTGTATCTTCCAATACAGTTCAAGAATTTGAAATAGCAAGAAGAAAGGTGGTATGTATGAAAGGGCATGAAAAGGCTATGTAATACCTGGAGAGACCCTACCTAATTACCAATCCTTTTTTGTCAAAAATGTCTGACAGAAGTAGTCTTGGCAGCGTTCAAAGATCTGTTCAATAGGTAACCAATATAAGGAAAACCGTGTATGAAGAAATTTTACTGCTTGTGTAGTATGTTGACTTTCTGCATTGACATAAAACTATTAGAACTAGAACTAAATACTATTACAGGTTGAATGTAATGATACTTGCAATGATGCTTAAGTTTTTAGTAATGTTAGTAAAAGTTTAGACTGTGTTGTGTATCCATCCTGCAATATTTACTGCTTCCTTTGCTACATCCTAAAATTTTCAAGCCATCATAGGCTGAATTGACTTTTGATTATGGTGCCTTGGCTCCTTAGAGGTAATAGGGAAAAAATCAAACTAAACGTATCATATCCTAAAACAAGATTTTTTGCTTTTAGATTACCTATTTGCTGTGTTCCTTTGCTCCTGTATTTTCTCTGTACTCACTACCTTGTTTATGCAGCTCTACTAAAAAGTAGAATAATGGCAGAATGAAAATTTCCTTTGGTGAAGGACTTTGTCTTTTAAAATTTGAGTTTGTATTATGTTGGACCGTAAAAAAAAAAATTATGTATATGTGGAACATTTCAAAATATGCAATGTTGCAGCTTGATATTTTCCCTTTTTTTCATCCAGTCATTAAAACTGTTGTTTTTTGAAGTATTACTATCACAGAAGCATAGAATGGTTTGGGTTGGAAGGGGCCTTAAAGATCACCCCGTTCCAACCCCCTGCCATGGGCAGGGACACCTCCCACCAGACCAGGCTGCCCAAAGCCCCATCCAGCCTGGTCTTCAGCACCTCCAGGGATTGGGCATCCTGTGCCAGTGCCTCACCACCCTCTGAAGAATTTCTTCCTAATGCCTAGTCTAAACCTACCCTCTTTTAGTTTGAAGTTATTTGCCCTTGCCCTGTCACTGCACTCCCTGACCAAGAGTCCCTCCCCAGCTTTCCTGTAGGCCCCCTTTAGGCACAGGAAGGCTGCTCTAAGGTCTGCCCAGAGCCTTCTCCAGGCTGAACAGCCCCAAATCCCTCAGCCTGTCTTCATGGGAGAGGTGCTCTAGCACTCGTCTTGTGTGTTAGCACAGTCCCATGTTTCACTTACAAAATGCTGAATGGCAAGTTTCATGATTTTTTGGAACCATTTCAAGATAAAATGTGTTAGAATTAACTCACTTTAGAACCCATTTTATTTTGTTATCTGTTAGGATAGTACCAAAATTCTGTAAGGATAACTATTTCAGAACTTTTCTGGACGGTTATTTTTATCATTAATTACTAATTAAACAGAGAAGGAGAAGGAGGGATGGTCTTGGTGGGTACTCACTCATCTTAGGAAAATAAAATCAGCATTGCCTTATTATACCAAAAGGAACGGATTTCTCTTAAACTTGATTTTTAAGGGAAAAGTAGAAAATTCTGTGTTACTGCAGAGTGTGCAGCCTAACTTTCTTTGTGAAATGATGTTAAGATTTTACATCTGTCTTTGATTTCTCTGTAAAGTTCCTTTACAAAGAATGCTGAAGCCACCTGCAGTACTGGTGTGGGCTTGAGTTGTGTTGTCATCATTTTGAAGCTGAAAGTGAAATCTCTGGTGCTGGACCCGGAGATGCCAGTCCTAGGGTGCTGTATTTGGAGCTGTTGTCAGCAGCAAGCCTGGAGCCCTGTGTGCCGTGCCAAAGGGTTGGTTTGTCGGATGTGCTCCTCAGTAGACTCTGTGCTTGGGTGGTGTGTCGCTAATGTCAGATGGGGCTTGCCTTTCTCTCCTAGCTGGTTTGCCTTCCCTTGGTGGCTTTTGTGGCTGTACACACACATCCCATTCTGTTCTTCAGCTGCTTTCTACGTTTACCATCTTTGTTAATACCCTTCTGAGTGTCGCTTTTTGAAGCTTCCTGTCATGTAAACTGTGGGAAAAAAAATCAAAATGTGTTTAAAGATACTGTCTTTTTTTATAGGGGCTAGAATTTCCCTTCAATGTTTATTATTAATTAAACACACATTAACAGTACAGACGTCTTGCTGATTTAATGAAATTGCTGGTTAATTTAGCAGAAATTAATATGGTAATTATGTAGCAAAAGCTCTTACATGCTTGAAACAAACTTTAATTTTACAATTATGCATTTGATTAAAAATGCTATGTATCTGACACAAGCTGTCCTGTTATATTTTTGTAACACTGTAGTTCTTACTGATACATTTCAGCATGATTTTTCTGAAAATGAAAGATATATTGTACTTAATTAAATTTATGTAAAGCCTCATTAAGCACTGATATTAGCTACAGCCTTAGATCCATTTGTAAAAGCAGTGTAATTCTGAGTTCAGTTGATTACTGATCATCTGATCTTGCAGCTGCTCTACTTGGTTTCCTTGTAGAAGGTGACTTAACATTTCACTTGGTTGTCTTGCATTGTTACTTAAAGGTATTAAGCCATAGGGTGCAAATCCTGCTTTCTGTGTATCATGAAGTTACTAGGAAGCAGCTGAATGTACTGATCAAGAGCTGTGTTTTATGTGTTTCACCATTGTGTGGTGGGTTGTTTGGTTTTTTTTTTTGGTTGGTTGGTTGGTTTGTTGGTGGTGTTTGCTTTGGAGAAGTGTAGATTGTGGAGACAGACAGTGAAAGGACCGAGGCTGAAACTTCCAGAGTAATCTCCTAGCTGTGGACATGGTGTGCTATGGCTACTTGCATACGTGAAAATCTGCAAGAATAAGCTGCTTGTTTCACATCTCTGCCTTACTGCCCAGTTCTGTGCGACTATAAAGTTTTTCATATCTTAATATTTTTGCTTTGTCCGTATATAGAAATAAAATTTTTTAATCACCTTGAACTGATCTGACCTTTACAGTTATCAGAGTCAGCCATTCTACTTTGATATGGGGAAGAAAAACACTGGTTGCAGTGAACTAATTTAGCCAGCGTTTCCTAATCTCCTTGTGGGGAGTGCCTTTAACATGTTTATGTGATGTAGGGAAGGAACTTGAGACTTGACCTGTGCTTTGAAATTAAGACTTCAGATGCAGGCATACAGCAGTGTATTATGCTGACTGCAGCTTAGCGCTATGGCCTCTGACTGACTCAGTACCCTGAGCACATATGTTTAGGTAGCTGAGTGGAACAACTGCATCTAGTGTGAGAGGCTACAGGGCAAGAGGTAGATCGTGGTGCATAAAAGATATTGAAGGGTATGGTCTTAACAGTTGACAGTGGGCCTTGGCTGGGAGCCTTCGCTGTGCTATGGATTTTGCTAGATGTAACTGTAGAGGTGCTCAGGCTGGAGTGTAGGACACTGAAGGGTGTAGAATCTGGGGTGTCAGAGACTTAATTCTAGGGTGCAGATGTGTCTTGGGGACATAGCACAGGGTTCGTCTTGGATAAAGCACACTTGGAGATCATGGTTCAGAGGAGGTGCTCTTGAAGAATGGGGTTGAATATAAAACTAACATAAAAACATTGAAATAGACCTGCCAACATTGTCCAGCCTGTTGTGGATGGAGTTGTTGCTGTGAATTTTGTCTTCAGCGCTAGCTACCTGCAAATCTATCAGGTGTCGGTTGTGGTGTTGGTTGGTATATTCATCTCCCGATATGGAATGCTGCCACTGTTGCTTCCGAGCTTGGTCTGGCAGCTTATAAAAATGGAGTGAAAATCTGGACAGTTGCCACTTCTGTCTGAAGGTAGAAATCTCTTCGGGTAAGAGCATGTGCCTGTGTCACAGAATTCAGATGCTCTTGATATCTCTGATTACTCTGCTGTCAACGCTAACTGCTCTCACATGGAAACCGCTTTTGGTAGCGGCATTAAGTTCTGTAGGTAGCTGAATTAGCTCACCAGCCTATGCAGCCAAAATCACATTTTCTCCTTCTATTGCTTTCTGGTTTCTGTGCCTTCAAAATTAAACTATATAGTGTAATCAATACCTGGTGCCGTCCCTTATCTCTGTTGCTTTTTCCTCAGAGACTTCTGTTTTCTACAGGGTTATTTCTCGGACTGCAAACCTAGAACATGAAATAAGTCTCTGACCCTTTCTGCTTCCTGACCAGTTTTCTGCATGCCATCTACCTAAAATGCCTTCCCTTGGATAGGGATTACTTAGGATGCTACCATTTCTCCTCCATTTGCCCTTGGTGACATGAATCATGCCGGCCTTTGCGAAGAGCTAGTTTTCTGACGGTTGCTTCATGTTAACTGATCAATTGCAGCTGACCTGTTCCTCTGGAAAGGACATTCACCCTGTGAGGATATCGTGGATCCACAGTATGTGCTTTGCTGGTAGTAACTGTACAGTTTCTCTGAATGCATTGCATTTTCAGTGTGTAGGTTTTCTTTTTTTTTTTTCCTTTTAAAATGAAAGGTAGTTCTACCTCTGAGACACTGACCCTAGCTTTTTCTTTTTCTGTGGTTTGTCTGCCCTTATTAGACAGCCCTGTCTGGAGCAGTACATACAGCTGATGTGTGCATAAAGAATTTTTTTATCAGCTGGAGTGTAATACCAGGGGGGTGTAAGCTTACGATGTAACGAGGAATGCACTGAATTCTTCCATAGTGAAAGAACTGCATTCTGTTTGCTCGCTACTCTCACCTTTATTCTTACCTTTAATTCGAGTTTTGTTTCTTGCATGTACTGTCCTGGCAACTTCTGTTAACAGTTGCTGATCTCCGTTGTACCTTCAAGTTATCTCTGTCCATATGTTAAGTCCCAGTGGCAAACATTCATCCCTACTTGGATTTGCTGACAATTTTGTCATAAAGAGCTTTAGCAGCAGTATGGCGTAAGAACTCACCAGTTCAGCTGTTGTCATCAGTGATCAATTTCACAATAGCCCAATTCTATCAGCTTATCAAACTGGCTGACCCTGGGAGCAGGTATGACCCTTCTGACTCTGTATGAGCTGTGTTTAACCTGGATTGCTTCAGTGTCCTGTTTTACAGGATGGAACTACAAATAATTGTACAGATTTGGTACGGGGAGCAGTGAGCTCTGTCTTCAGGGTAGGAATGAGCTAACGGGACAGCTGTGGGGAGGAACTCCTGAATCTGGTTACTGCTGAAGTCTTCTTGGTGGGGACCTATGGCATGACTTGCACCATAACTCATTCCTTGTCCAAGCAAGTAGTGGAGTTTCTGGTACCAAATGAGCAGCAGAAAAGCGGGTGGGATGTACTTATGATTTAAAAATAGAAAAGGAGGAATCCCATGTTTGTTTGCACAGGGGATAATGAATCTGGTATTTGTCTCGAGTTTCACTACCTGGTAGTATCAAAACTACTCTGCAGTCTAGCAGTGTGTCACGTATCTCTTGATGTTAACGTCGTAACGAGGCATTATTGCATCAAGTCTACCCATCTGATTATTTTGTGCTAAAAAAAAATGAGCTGTTAGAATATATTCTTATTTAGAATCTTGTATGGTTTTAGCTTTCCTGGTACCATTAGAGGCACAGCCCCCATATGCATTTTAATAGTCTGAAGATTCATTCCTTTGTCATAGGAATAATCACGTTGATTTAGTTCTACTTTTATGCTTATGAAATGACATCTGTGTTATAATGGGATTTTTCCTGGTGTAAACTGTCTTTTGTCAAAGCTCTGGACTGTTCCTGAAGTACGTTCTGAAGGAGAGGCAGGAAGGAAAAATAAAATGCCAGTAATAGAGAATAACTCCCAGCTTCCCAGTTTGGTACAGGATCTCATGTTACATGGGTTAATGTAATATAATGTAATAAGAGGGAAGGTAGGGCCTCTGAAGATTACCACTCTTGCTAGCTAGTGTTAAGAAAGAATTAAGTTGACCTTATGGTGATTCCAAGCCATAATAGGAAGGAAGGAGACCCTCTTCAAGCATCCATTTTTCAACTATATTAGTTTATATATTAAATGGTGAAGGGAAGGGCACGGTTGTGCTTTTTTTTTTTCCCCCTCTTCAGGGTGCATTGATGCACTACAAAGATCTTGTCTGTGATAATGCCCCACTAAATTACTTGGGCAACTGAATAAAATTAGCAGGAAATACCACGGCTAGGTTACCTTATCACTTCTCCTTTTGGGAGATGCTCTTTAAACCTTTAATAAGTTTTTTTTTTTTTTTTAATTTTACGTAAAAACATAAGTCATTTTGCCTGCTGTGTTCACGAATACTTTGCTCTTTTGATTGATTGTATTCTAAGGAGTTTCTCCTACTTTCTTATCAGATGTCAGGGAAAGGTTAAAACATAACAAATTATATTTGCTGTGAATCAACTTTTTGGGTACTACATGCACACTATACTTGTGCTTATTCTTTTACATAAAATGGTTTCATATTCCAAAAACATTAATCAGAAAACTGTTTCAAGTTTTAATTTTTCTCTGGATGGGACTAACAATGTTGAGAGCAAAATTATTTGTTGCTTTCTTCTTTTTATGGTAGTTTCTACCTTTAAGTACTTTTTTTCCCCTGGATTTAGAATACCGTGTAATGGAAGGACAAATAATGCTTTAAAAGTGGTGAGAAAACTTTCCCATTGTATTGCTGACCCTATTTACATTGAGGCAGAGGACAGAGAATATTCATTATAAATGTATGTGTGAAAATGGTACTGCTTTCCTCTGAAATACTACTACATTTGTTTGTAACTGTTCAAAAGAAGAAGACTGTTAGTAAGGTGCTAGGGTAGAGCAGATTTTTATCTTTTTGCAGGCTTTTTCCTTTTTAGAATTTCTTACTAAGCCCTAGTGTGAATATTGTAGCAACTCAAATACTTACGTGCTTGGAACCTATAGTGCTGTCAGTGCTCTAGAACAGAAGTTCCTTGTCTCCAGACTCATCTCCTCTCTAGTCTTTCACCACTGGCAAACCCTTCTGCAACTGTAACCAAATGTTTAACTCCTTCTGTAATGCTGACTATTAATTTGGGTTAGTATGCACTGCTCGCTGTCTTTTATTGGCTTAATATGACATAACCTTCCTGTGGTGTGTATAATCTTTGACTGTTTTCACCAGATCTTTTTGAGTTAGAGCTGGATTTGCATGGTGTCTTACTGAGAGTAGAAGGCTTTTTGTTAAGGAGGGGCAAAATTTATTTTGGGAAAAGCAGAGTCTTGAGATCAGCAGAAATACTTGCCAAGTTGAACTGTATTTTCAGTTAACCCAGTGGATATCTTTTCAGAAGTACAAGCAAGTCCATCTTGCATTTGTAAAAATGTTCTGATTTTTTTTTTGTTGTTTTAGAGAAGACTCTTAGAAGGAATTGTATACTGGCTTTGAAAGTGAGAAAGAAAGAGAAACAGTCATGAATTTTCATCCTGATTTGGAGCAGGCACTTGACCCTTATCTTTTCCCCATCAGATGCATACTTTAAATAGCAGATTGCAGTGTTCGTGCTCGCAACTACAATGAGGGGCTGTACAAATAGGAATATCTACAGAGAGATTGAGACAGAGTATTTAAAATACCTTGGTGAAGGAACAAAATGTAAATCTTTTGTCTCTTGAGTATTAAGCAGGTAGAGGATTTTGAGCTAGTATCTCTCATATCCTGGAAAAATCATCAGCCATTGTGGTCTGTGGGGTATGGACATCACTGGGTAAATACCTTTTGACTTTTTTTCCCAATTTCAATTAGAGTGCTCATGTTCTGTAGTAATTGTAGCTTCACTTTTCCCAGTATGTACTTAAAAAGTGGTGAAGAGAGCACAGAACCAAAAAAAACCCACCTCCTCTGGTTAATTCATGTGCTTTGCTCAGAGACATCATTCTAAAACTAGTTTAAAAATACTATAGGCAAATATTTTATAGGCAAATATGGGCAAACCCAAGATTTAATTTGTTTTTGACTAGTTGGCACAATTTCTCAGACAACCTTAGTGTATTGAGACTTCTTCCTGCACTACCTTGTATTTTTAATGTGTATGTTAGTAGAAAATGCTCTCACTGAACTCCAGCAAAAGCAGTGGTATGTAGAAGTGTTTATCTTGTTATCACCTGTTAAATTATAAGTAGTTGTTAAAGTATAAGTTGTTGTTAAGATTTTTATGTTACTGGAAAAAAACACTTCCAGTTCTTTCATCAGTGTTAATTGTTCTGACATTTTTATATTGGTGATAGAGTTCTCCCTTCCTCCCAAGACTTAAAGACACTGCTTACACCATCGTTTCTTGTCTTAATCATACTTCAGCACTACTGTACAAAAGTGTTGCTGGCAAATATAACACATGTAAATGATGATCAGTTCTGTACTTTGATAAAGTCTTCTGTGATCAGAAATATAAACAAATATGTTCAAGATTTCTGTTATTCTACTTTCTATACAAATAAACATTCATAATCAGTCAATTTAATTTTTGTTCAACACATGTTGATACATTTAATGGGGTTTGTAGTTTGGAAGAAGTGATGAATTAGCTCAGTGACAGAATAATCTACTTCATGTGCTGACTTTAATTTCTATGCATCTATGTAAATACATGTAATCACTTTTAAAATACCTTTCTACAAAAGCTGTTAATGAAGATTTTAAATTTTAAGGACTCCATAGTTCAATCTGTGCATCCGAATTTAGCTTTAAAGAGAATGAGCTCTTAAGTGGAAACAAGGAAGTAGTGTTCACTGTCTAATTGCAGTGAAAAGCCAGAGCTGGGAAGTGCTCGGTTATGTATGTTGAAGTCAACAGAGTTGTGTGCCTAGTTTTCCATGTACTTAATTAGCTTGCAGAACTGTGGTTGTTCTCTATGAAACTTCTTCTGGATGCACTTATTCACTAGAGAAGTTAATGATTTTTTTTATGACTTGGCCTTTCCTCGAGGGACTGTATCAGAGCATTTGACTGAGTATAATTTTGTACTGTTGATTCCAGGAAGCTATTTAAGTGTAAGTAAGCAGGTAGGATGAAATATTAGTGATTAATTCTCACAGCTCTGTTGGTACAAGAAGGGTAAAGCTGTTCACAGTAAGAATTATTAAGGAGCACTTCATGGTTATTGCCAAAGACACAGTAATAGTTCCAGTCAGACACTAAGCATGCAATTCAGTCAGATCTAGATGCTGCTCCATCAGTATCTGTCTTATCTTCTTTTCTTGACTTAAATTTCCATGCTGTTGTTCAGCGAAACCAGTAGTACTCATGCACTTCTATTAGTACATCATTAGGAACTCCAGCTAATGGTTTCCTGAGTGGATAGGAATGAGTTTCTAGAGACTGAACTCAGAAAAAGAAAAATATATCTTGACTGGCAGCCCTCTTTGGCCAGCACTCTGACAGAGGCAAAGGGACTGTTTCACTGCTGTGTTCTTGCTCCTTTGCATAGTTGCTTGCAGTGTTCTTTCTCCCTTTTTGCCTCCTAGATATAGCTGTTTATTCATGTGAAAAAGTGTGTCTTCTGGAGGTAGTTTGTTCTATTCATAGTTCATTGCATCCTATAGATTTTTCCAGGAACCTGCTTCTTTTTGCAAAGCCTCTAAGTGGTGGTGATGGGCCTTTTTTCCTGTTGTTGGAAAGAAAAGAGACCACCAGTCCAATTTCAGCAATGGTGATGATCATAAAGCAGCAGATTATTGAAGTTGCTAGGCATTATATACTTTTTTTCATATTAAGATACTTCATAATATTTCATATTTTATATAAATATTTTATAATGCTGGAAGTTTGGTAACATCAGATAATGATATTTATTTAGGCTGAAATTTGAAACACAGTAGAGTGTGTTTATTTTTGATAAAAGTAATATTTGTGAAGTTCAAGAGCAAGTTAAATTTTGTGGTTGCCTTAAAGTTTCTAGAAATGACAGATATTTAGTCTTCAGTCTGTTTGTGACAAATTACTTGCTGAAAATTCAGTTACCATATTCGGTAGAATTTGTATAGAAAATTAACTTGGAAATTTACTTAACTTTGAAAGCAAACAGAGTAAGTGCTGTTGTTTTAGATGATTAAAACATTGCAAAACTGTTTAGCTGGCAGTAAGTATTTAGTCTGTCAAGATGTAGGGATACATATAATCATTTTCCAGAAAAGCTGTTCATTCTAATACGTTAATGTAGAATATTTCTTAGTTGTGTTAGAGGAGCACCTCTTTGATACAGCTTCACGATGTCTGAAAAATATCAAGATGATAATTTCAGTAAAGGGGAAAGCGTGAATGTGAAAAAGATACAAAGCCTCTCTAATAATCTGATGTACTGAAAATTTGAGGGACCAGAAGACCAGCAAAATAAATAAAATCTATGGTGCTTTTTCCTTTTATTTTAGGAAAAGGAGATGCAAATACTTTTTCCTTGTAAAATTTCAGTTTGTACAACTTAGTTGTTCAAAATGCATATTTTTGCTCAAACTTTATATTTGTTTCTAGTTTCAATTTTTGTGTGTATTTAAGCAGTTTGAGTATGCATTGGGATGAGATATTATATTTTTCTGAAAGGCAAGCAGCTCCATGTAGGAAAAGGTTAGGGACAAACTGGTTCCCTATTCTAGAGGCTGTTTGATATGAATTTTGATCACTGAAGGGGGGAAACCAAATGAAGTAACAAGAACAAACAGTGCACCATTTGGTTCTCTGTTTAAAGTCTAAGAGGCAGTCTTACTTTTGCAACTCCAGCAAATCCAGGTAATTTTCAGCCTGGCTGCAGCAAGGTATTATCCTAAATAATTTTGCACATGCAAAGACTGTTGTGCTTCTGTATTTTTGTGTGGAATGCTCTTCTAGATTCCTTTTAAAGAGGAAATGATTATCCTTTGCATGGGTGAATCTCTTACTAAGTTTTCTCAGGAAAAGGTACTAATCTCTGCTAGGTACAAATCTCTAAAACATAAAGTAGTTGTTGATTGTTGAAGCGTTGGGTGGAGAATGCAAGTATTAGAAGTTGTATTTCACTAGAAGAGGTGCTGGCCTTTGGGTTAGAGTGTAGATCCAGCTGGGCAAGATGATTGATGGGTTGGATTCTTTTGTGTGCTACTTCTTACGTGGATATAGAAAATGTAAGATAATGTAAATACATGAGAAGAGCAAAATGAATCTTTTTTAATCCTAATGCGCGTATCTAGAAATGAAGTAGTCTTGTGTATATGCTTATTTAAAGTAAACAGTATATGCATCGTTAAATGCATATGAATAATACATACGTAAAAGCCTTGAGGCTACTTCTGTCAAAAGGTTCATTTTCTTTGATATTTGTATGATGAAATTATTGAAATTTGGTTTCATAAAGCTTTTACAGAGTTAGTGAAAATGCAGTTCAGTTAAATACTCTTCCTCTCCCTTCTCCGACATCCTCCATTCCAACCCCTCCACGATCCATTTCCCTCCCTTTTCTCTGTTCTTCTCCCTCTCCTTTCTCCATTCGCTGTCAGGAAGGGGCACCTCAGAAGAGTCATTTCAGCTCAACACGTCACCGTCAGAGACTAGTGGAACCAGCGGCTTCAAAAGTGAGTGCTTTCATTGAAGGACCATTTTTAAGAAGTGGAATATTATGTCAGCAGAATGTTTGTTACTAAAAGAGAAGAACTTATGTGTGCTTGATAGGAGATACAATTATTACTTGTCTGCAAGTGATATGATCATTCTGTCTCTAAAGGTGAATTTCATCACTGATGAGATTCCTATTGGTGTGAAACTCTTATACTTTAAAACGTTGGGATAAATTTTTAGATGTATCTGCAAACTGAAACAGAAGCTGTATGAACTGTTCGGGTTTGGTTTTATTATTTTCCATGACGTCTGTTTTCTTCAACTTGTCAGTTCTTTTTTCTGTCTTAAACAAAAGGCTTACATTGATGAAAATATTGGCAGGGTATGAAAAATAATCAAGTATTCTATTATCAAGCTCTGATAGGAAGTTTCAGAGAAAAAAAAAAAGACTTTGGCATCAAAAGCTGATATTAGCATATATAATAGCAGTACCGGTTAGGTTCATAAGACTGGTCCACCTTTTTAGAGGTGTTTTTTGTTAACAGTGTGCAAAAAAGTTTGAGATACTCAGTGAATGTGATGTTATTGCAGAGCTTTTAATATCTAGACTAATAAACTGTGTTATAGTGTATATTTCAGAACATCTGTAGCTGTTCAGCTGCATCTGTTTTTTGCTACTTTTTGTTAGATTCAAGCAAAAATGAAGCTGTGTATCCATTAGTACCATTCTCCAAAAATCCCGTTCTCTACTTTGCTTTTGATTTAGATATGTGCAAAAATCAATGGTAACATTTTTGTACAACCTTTGATACAGATTGAAATAGATAAGTGGTGGTAGTCCTGGTCTTGAAAGAATTGAGCCGTGGTTTTAAGAAAAAAAATGAATTGCATCATACATGGACACAAGTTGTCTTACCTTGCTTTCTAAATTGTGACTCAAATCACTGTTGTCAGACTGAGTCTTTCTGTTGTTAAGTGTGTTGACTCACTAAGTTTTAGTTGTGTTGACTTCTTCTGATGGCAATTTTAAGTATTATTTATTCATTTTGGACTGTAACAACATTGTCACTACTAAGTACAACATCGTCACAACCTTTTGAAGGGCTAGGAAAAGGCAGTTCTGGGCTTACAGATGCAAAAGTGAGTGAAGTATTTATTTCTTTAAATAGTTTACTTAAGAGCAGGTATTAATTTTTACTAACTCTACTGTCTCTTGACAAGACCCTTTCTGTGTGCATTAATATACTCTGGAATCACTCCAGGTAATTCCCTCTTTGTGGAAAGCCAAAGGAAAAATGCATACCAGAGTGCCGTCCTGCGGACATAAGCTGTGCTAGCTTTGTGTCTTTGCTGCTGGGAGGATATCCTGATGCACTAGGAGCAAGTCCATTGGCAGCTCACTGCTTCTGGATTCCAGCCCAACATCCATGGGGGGAACTCTTAGCACAAAGCACGTCATCCTCCACCTCTCCACCTACAGACATTGTCAGTAGCCTCTGAATGACTGTCTGCTTGGAAGACGCTTTAGCACACTGGAGGAACGTAGATTGCCTCCAAGCCCTACAAAACAGTTAACTCTCTAACTCTGTACACCTCTGCAGACCTGCTGCGGAGCCCTCGAGGCAGCCCCTTTTCATGCCTGGGCCCACAAGGCATCGATGATTCTTGGGGCTGTGGGGTCCAGGGAAGCTTTCTCCATCAAGACTAGGAGGACAGGACTGAGAGTCAACTCTGCAAGTAATTCCAGAAGTAAGAAGCTGTAGAAAGGCAGCAAGACTGTCAACTTTCCCAGTGGTTCTTTGTTGTTGTTTTTTTAATCACACTACTCAGTCTCAGTTTATTGCCTCAGGAAGGGCTGCCAGTTGCTCCTGGTAGTTAGGGGAAGGTGCGCAGAAGCCAGCAGTCTGCTGGTCTTGTTGCACTCTTACAGCCATAGCAACCTTGCTTGCTGCTTTTAGGTTGAAGAGAGGAGGTGAATTGCCATCAACAAAGCTGACATGTCTTTCTTTAAGCTTGTTGGTTTGACTCTTGATATTTTTTTAAAAAAGCAAACAAACTCATTACTTTGAAATGGCATGTTGTCTCTTGGCTCTGTAAAGACTGGTGGGATCCCTTTTATTCCTTTTGCCTTCCTGTGCAGCAGCTGTTTGCCCAGGTGGCAGGATGTTATGGAAGCCCAGGCTGCACAGCTTGCAGAAACTGTTGTCTGTATCAGGGCCACTGCCTGGGGGTGGGGGAAGACAATCAAAGACCTGCAAAAGAATACTGTTTTTATGCCTAGGAAAATACGCTGGTGGGCTTGTAAGGATGTTTTGGTTTGCATGTCTGATCCCTGCGTTTCTTGCATCTGGCTCCTAACCTCCTGGGCATAGGAAGAGAAATGTATTTGGGAGACTTGGAAACAAGGCAGTGTTGCTCATGGAAGCAGCAGCTGCTTGTGTTTGTGGGACAGATTGTTTTATATGTAGTGTTTTTTATGGTGAAAAATAGCTGCTAGTATATAATTGGTGACAAGGGTGCCTTTGAATGTTTGAGGGCTCTTGACAAATGCACAGACCTTACTGTTCTGCTCAGGCTTGTGCTGCTCAGACCATGTTGTATGTGCGTAGAAGACATACGAGCTGGGTTTACTGCTGGTGGTGGTGTCAGGCTGGTTAAAGGGAGACTTGGGAAGCCCAGCCACATCTTATCTTCTCTGTGCATAGTGACTAGTCAATCCATTGCAGAGGTAGTATGTCGCTCAGCGATTTGGAGGATATTGTTGTACAACTTGACCATAAGATCCTCCACCTGTGTGCAGCTGACTACAGGTGATTGACATAGATCTCAGCCTGCATCCTGCAGATCATAAACCGGACCTGTATGAGGTGTGTTTGTGTGTTAGTGACTGGGGAGACCCAAAGTAGCAAGGGACACGTGTTGACTGCTGATGGGTGACTGCTGACAAATGTTCCTGAAGGGAGAGGATCTTGGCCTGTCCTGATAAAAGACAGTAATAAAGATAAGTAATTAAAGATAAGGTAATAAAGATAAGATAAAGATAAGGCTGTGAACTTGGCTAGCATGGCCAGCTGCAGTATTCATGTGTTGTTTATGTCTGCCAGCTACTTTCTGTGAAGTGTTAGAATGCCAATAACCCTCTGGTTAATTAAACTGAAGAAGCCCTTGGGAGGTGTATTCTGCTTCATTCCTCAGTCTACACTTTGCATCTGGGGAAGCCTTGGGCAAGGATCCTCACAGCACCCTGGTAGTGCTGCAGGCATGGATCGTGTGCATATGTGACCTCTACTGTTGCGCAGTGGATCTTGTCTACCAACAGGTCTGTCATAAGCTTTTGTCTAGCATTGTGGTTCTTCATGGATTTGGTGCAAGCTGGGGAACGCTGGGCTTCAGACAGTAACAAGCTGCTTCTCCATAGGTTTCTCATGTCTTCAGTCTGCTTTGCCAGAAATTTTCTGCCAGGCTGGGAATAGCTGATGCTAATACCTGCATCTGTGAGGGGAAATCATAAAAATGTCTTGAGAGAGACTATTCTGGGTTTTCCCCAGGTATTGGAGCAGCACTTGCTCCGATCAATATCAGTATTGGTTTACCTCACGTTATGCTTTGGGGGTAAGAGTGACCATTTGGCAGCAGAATGAGAAGCCACAAACAGTAGCAGAAACATCTATTATGCTTGCCTAACTAGTGCTAAACAGCTGCTGAAGGTATGAATAGGACCCTTATATATTTGTTGCTGTAATCACAAATCATGCAGAAAGTACTTAAAATCAAAGTGCTTAGCCTGTAAGTTGCTATGAACCCTCTACTCCCCTCAGTTTGTCGTTTTACAGGTGCATCTGAAAAGCTGTATCCAGATTTGAGCCCCCCATACAAGAGAGATACTGGAGTTCATGATGTACACGAAGAGGCTGAGGAGCTGGCTTTGTTTAGGATTGAGAAAGCTGAGAGGGATTTAGTTGCAGTCTTTCACTGTGTAATAGATGGTTATAGAGAAGATTTTGTAACTCGTGGAGGTGCATTGTGAAAAGACGAGAGGAAACACAGGTTGCCAGAAGGGGAAAATCTGAATAGGCAGAAGAACTTTTTCTCAGTTAAGGTGTTTAAGCACTGCAAGGAGTTGGACAAGAGGGGCTGCAGAAACTTCATTCTTGGACATCTTCAAATCTTGACTGGAAAAGGCCCTGAGCAACATGATCTCATTGTGAAGTTACATCTGCTTTGCATGGAGAGGTGGACCGGGTGACCTCCCAGGGTCCTTTCCAGCCTGAGTTACTCCCGGATGGATGGGTGAGGTGCTGGCTGCACGCTGGTGTCTGGCCGATCTGAAGTAGCCTTTTTGTTGTCATAGCATCTTCTAGCTGACAGGCAGTGTCGATGCCAAAAAAAAAAAAAAAAAAAAAGAGGTTTCTAACTAGTCCACTTAAACACACAGAGCGGAGTTTGTTTTTGGCGTACATAGGAGATAGCATAGGTGTAGTCTGTACCCATCTTTTACTGGTTATATTTCATAATTTGGTGGTGCCTTGAAACAGAAGCTTAAAAGGTTACAGGGTAGTTTGTTTTTTGGAGCTTTTTTGTGAATCACAAACTGAGCACAGGTAGACAATGTTAAAGAAAGTGCTACAGGAATTTTGTAAATAATTAAAGGCAAAAGAAAGCACTCATTTATAAAGCTGGGAAAGGTAATGGTCAAAAATCAATTTGATATGGGAGCACGGAGGTTGAGAAAGAGGCATAGGGAAAACGTTCAGACTATTCCCAAACTCTTGTGGTGTTTCAGTAAAAAGATTAAAGCTGGTAAGAATGGTAAGAATAAAACTGTGTTCCATATAGGCTGGCACTATAATTTGGGCACATCTGTAACCATTATGAAGTTTGCTTTGAATATTGTTAGCTTGCAAAAAGACCAACAACACTGATAGAACAATCAATTGAATGAAAAACTCCAAGCTGATTTTAAAGAGAGGACACTTCAGCAGAGTTTAAGTTTATTTATGTTTTAAGTCATTCGGATGTGAGTACTTTAGCAATTAGAGTACAGTAAACTTTATTGAACTTAGACTGAAGAATTTCTGCAGCATATACAAATAAAGGTTTTAAAAAAAAAAAGTTTTCTTGCCTATGAGTCTACTTTAGGAGTAAGGTATTGTTGTAACTTGTGCATCACATGATCTCATTTAAAAAAGAAATTATCCATTATAGGCTGGGGACTGCAAAGAAACACAGTTCCTTAACACTCCTCTCTGGCAACAGCTGATAGTAGTTTGTAATTTGATTTGATTTGATGGCCAATTGATTACTAGAAGGTTATATTTACCAAAGGTCATAGAGAGTCTAGCAGACATATAAATAGAAGCAGAAGATAGTTTGCAGCCAGATAGCACACATGGGTGCTCTCTTTGGCGAGTTAGGGTTGACTTCCTTATAAAATTGGTTTCCAGAACAAGTAAGTCTGTCACTAGTGTATTATTCATTGTATTAGATCAGTTTTATAAACTTCTTCCCCCAAATGGAAACAAAATAAATATACAATACTCCCCTTTCTCCTTACTAAAACCCTTGTTTTGTAGAAGGTAGTACCAAGTTATAATTAGAAGTTTGCAGCTGTTACTTTGAATGTGTGGCATCCATCCGTGTGCTTGCATGCCTCCTGATTGATTAAAAATAGAAATAGCTGGGGTAGAAATAGTATTAGAAATTCTTTGACTTATGTAAATGCCCGTATGTATACAAAAAAACAACCGAGGAACTTCTAAAGCTTCAGATGTAGTTAAATTAGTGGGCATACATCCTTATTTAAGTGTTTTGTGGGAAGCCTGCATAGTGTGGACATAAGTAAAAGGGTTGGGCTAGAACAGAATTGCAGAACTGAAGAAAAAAGAAAGAGAAAAGTCACTGTTGGGAGATATTTCAAACATACTAAGATAAAATTTGTGTCATCAAAAAGCCACTTTTCTCCCCCAAAAGATGATTTTATTCTGCATGCACTTATATTCAATAATGAAAATTATTATCCAGAATACACTGGTGCTTTTCTTAAATGTTTTGGTCTTGATAGCATGAATGCAGAAAAGGTGAGAGGTGCTCGACTTAGCATGTCAGATATCTCATATAAATCAATGTAGGAAGTAGGAAGAATTTTTTATACCATTCCCTGTTGCAGATTCTGAGATTGTGTTGCCTCCTGCTGGCTTAAAAACAGTGTAGAGAAGAAGCTGTATCTGTCTACTCTTCAATTTTTAATTTCATGTCGAAGAGATGCGTAATTGAAGTTGCCATTTTAATCTTTTTGGGCACCGAGGAAGTCTTTGGGATGGACAGTTTTACCAGTCACATAAGAAATCCCTGTACCTTTGGAGAGTTCTTTCCATTAATTATTAGATATTTCACAACAGAACCTTGCAAACAAGCATACTGAATAGAGATATAAATTCGAATAACCTTCACTTACCCTGTTAGACCTTATTAACGGTGTAAACAGGATGATCAGTCAAAGGTAAAAGGGAATTTTAAAAATGTAATGCTTGCACAAACTTAATACAGTTGCTGATGTGATTTACTGCAGTTTGACTTGGAACAATCCATCTGCCATATTGGACAAGGAGTGGGACGAAATTGGCTATAAAATGGCAATAAACCAAAAGGTTATCTGGATCCTAATCTCAGCTTTGCTAGAATGTTAGTAGTCCAAAAAAACACTTATAAAATATACCTGACTTTATTGGTAGCAGATACAGAGAGACCAAATAATGATATAAATAGTGGAAGAGGATTTATCAATATTTTATTTTTGCTTTCTGTATGTAAGAAGGATTGTCTTTCTACCATTGTTTTTAGCTGAAAACCTTGCCTAGGCTGTGATCTACTTTATGTCAAGAGTTCACAAATTCTTACACACAATGTTCCAACACCGATCTAGGAACTTGCATTGTCAGTGTTAGGAAGCTGGTGTTCCCTAGACATGAGCTTCCTGCATGCATCAGAGTTTTTCAAGCAGTGATTGATGCAGAAGATATATCTGTTGTTGCAGACATCTTGAGACTTTCAGATAAAAATAGCAGACGGCTAATGTTGGTGTTATGATTCCTTTCTGATTGGGAATACTTAAAAAAAAAAAAAAAAAACATTCAGATCTCCAAAGAAAAATTACCTTCTCCATCTTGTCTTCACTGCTGTGGGTACTCAAAATTGAGATTGCCGCTAATTAAAGGAGCTGGATAACATCAGCAGGGAGAGCAGTGTAGTATGAATAAGGATCATGGGATTTCTCCCATATTGTATTTGGAGAGGTTGAAATCAATTCTTCTTTTCTTGGAGCACTGAGTGGTAATTGGAGATGCCTGGAACAGCTGGTGATGAGGATGTAGTCTCTTGCCCACTGTACAGGAAGAGTAGTTCAAGGGCCAGTTCCATTTTACCAGTGATCTGGATGCAGGAGTGGAATGCACCCTCAGCATGTCTGCCAGTGCAGTTTGGTGAAGGCAAATGCTGGGTTCTGTACCTGGGACGGAGCAGTGCAGGACACAGGCAAGTTTTGGAGATGAGTGGCTGGGGAGCAGCTCAGCGGAAAGGGCTCGGGGGGTGCTGGCTGACGGCAGGCTCAGCGTGAGCCGGCAGCGTGCCCTGGCAGCCAGGAGGGCAAACCACATCCTGGGGCGCACTGAGCACAGCACAGCCGGTCAGACGTGGTGATTGTCCTGCTGTTTAGCGTTGGTGCAGCCTCACCGATGACAGGACACAAAGGAAGAGCACAAAGCTGTGCCAGGGGAGGGTCAGACTGGACATGAGGAAAAATTCCGTTACCGTGAGGGTGGTCAAACGCTGGGAGAGACTTCACAGAGAGGTGGCTGATGCCCCGCGCCTGTCAGTGCTCAGAGGCATGTGGATAACGCCCTCAGTAACCTGCTGTAACTTGTGGTTAGCCCCGAAGGGGTCAGGCAGTTGGACGTGGTGATCTCTGAAGGTCCCCTCTGACTGAACTGTTCTGTTCTAGTGACAATAGCTTTTTGCGATCAAGCAGTAAGTGCAGCAAACAAGCAGAACATGAGGTAGAACACAGGTGTGTAATGAGAAGGCCCATGAAGAGTTGTTTTTGAGTTTAAAATGGAGGAAAAGAGAAAATCTCATGAGAATATTGCTCCCTAAGTTAGATAGGACGTGCATTCTTTTGGGAGCGGCAGAAATTAGTGTGGCTCTTTCAGTGCACTTAAGGCTATGTAGGAGACAAATAAGTTTCAGCTTGTTGATAGGAGCATGAGACTAAAGTGAAAAAAAGAAATGTTCATTTTGACCAAGCTGTTTTAACAAATGGTTACACAAATGGTTTTCACAAACAGAGTTAATATTTACCTTGCTGTTCTCCAGCCAGTCTCAATTTTTCCAGTGTGACCTTTGCCCTAGAACTTGAGCCTATCTTCCACATCAGTGGAGTGTATTACTTACTAGTAAGCCATGGGGTCAGCTGAACTGAAAAACTTTGAATTTATAAATACAGATTAAAATGTCAGTGTTAAGCAAAATCTCTGATTTTGAGACCTTTAATTGCATAAGGTATGGGATACCTGAAGTGACAAGCAGAGCAAATATAAATTTGCCTTTTTTCTGTAAGGTATTTTTGTTGCCTGATGAAGGCTTAAAAAAAATTATTTTGCCTCTGCTGTAGCTCATATATTTCTTGTGGGAAAGTGAGCAATTTGTGAGCTTTGTTCCTCGCCTGATGAGAATCTTCCCTTTACCCTTACGTGTGAAGAGCAGCTGCAGACCTCAGTTCTGAGGCTCCTAGAGAAGTACTTTCCCCTTTCAGCATATGGAGTCTGTTCAAGCTGATGATTGTGAATGTGTCAAGGTAGAGCAAGGCTGGTGTTTTGCTAGGAGTGACCAGTCCTGGGAAAAAAGAATAAACGTGATTGGGTTTTTTATTTAATCATTTTAGCCCCTTCCATCCTCTGTGAAATGCCTAACACAAACTGTTGCAATCAAAGCTTAAATGTAGGCGAGTCTTTCATGCTGCAGACAGGCTTAATCAGTTTATCTTCTAGTTATTGATTTTGACAGCTGTTTAACAGCAGCTGCTGAACATGCTCACTGTATAATTGGAACTGTAACAGAATTGTCAGCTATCATGATCTGATGCTGGTAAGAGGAGGGGAACTAGATTCCTTTAAGTATTTAAGTCTTAAGACTTTAGCAGCTGTATTGTCAAGAATCCCAAAATGGCTGGAAGGGCCCTCTGGAGGCCTTTTGGTCCAACCCCTGCTCAGCAGGGACACCCAGAGCAACGTGGCCCAAGACCACGTTCAGGTGGCTTTCGAAGATCTCCAAAGCTGGAGGCTGCACAGCCTCTCTGGGCAACCAGTGCCAGTGCTCCGTCACCTGCACAGCAAAGATGCTGTGATGATGTAGAAGACGTGCTGCCGGATGTTTGGCTGGGACCTCCTGGGTTCTGTTTTGTGCCCGTTGCCATCTGTCCTGGCACTGGCCACCACTGGGAAGAGCCTGGCTCAGTCCTCTTTGCACCCTCCCTTCTGGTATTTATACACACTGACAAGATCCCCCTGAGCCTCGCCTGCTCCAGGCTGAACAGTCGCAGCTCTCAGCCTCTCCCCATAGGAGGGATGTTCCAGTCCCTTGGACAATTTTGTAGCCCTCTGCTGGACTGTTTCCAGTATGTCCAGGTCTGTCTTGTACCGGGAACCCAGAACCGGACACAGCACTCCAGGTGCTGCGGTGTCACCAGCGCTGAGTAGCGGGACAGGGTCACCTCTCCTGACCTGCTGGTGATGCTTTGCCTGATGCAGCCAAGAATGCCATCAGCCTTCTTAGCTGCCAGGGCACCTTGCTGGCTCACGTTCAGCTTGGTGCCCACCAGGACCCCCAGGTCCCTTCCTGCAGAGCTGCTTCCCAGCTGGGTGGCCTCCAGCCTGTCCTGGTGATGGGTTGTTCCTCCCCAGGTGCAGGACTCTGCACTTCTCCGTGTTGATTTTCATGAGATTCTTGTTGTCTGTAAATTTGTCTGTAAATTTACTGAAGGTGCACTCTACCCTCATCATCCCGATCGTTAATGAAGATGTTAAACAGGACTGAACCCAGTATTGACCCTGGGGTACTCCTCTCATTACTCACCTCCAGTTAAACTTTGCATCTCTGAGCACTGCTCTCCAGGTCCAGATGTTCAGCCAGTTTGTGATCCACATCACTGTCGAACTGAGGAGAGAAGTGCCGAAGCTAGCCACTGCATGCTGTTGTTGCTTTATTCTTTTGCTTTTTAATGGTAGGTAAAATCCTGTGTAGGTATGTCCATTAAAAAGCCTCTGCTTTTCATGCTTAATTAAAAGAACTTGTAGAAACCCATGGCTTTACTCAGTGCAGATTTAGGGTTTTCCAGCTCTGGTAAACTGTATCATTGTTTATATTTATTCAGCTGAACAGTTCTGCAGGCAGCTGGTGTATGGTGGCTTGTGTGATTTATTTATTTATTTTAATTCGTTCTCTTTCCCCCTTTATCAGTGATAGCACTCTTCAGTTACAAAGATGGGAGTATTTGTGTCAGCTTGGTAGCTGGAATCTAGCTAACACTGGTGTTCCAAACACTTTGCAGTCAGTGCATTTTCTCCACTGGTCATGAGGTGATATGGTACTTTGCCAACGGGTGACACAGGCTCTACAACAGCAGGTCAGCAGGGAGCATGGATTTTCTGACGCTGTGTTAGATGGAATGATTTTGTGTACTTTGAAGTGGAAAATTCTCTCAGAAATTTCACACTTTTTAGGTAAAGAAACATAGTAGGTTATTGATTTTTAAAAGATTGGGATAATAAAGTTCAGAATGCAACATGGCAACAAATAAAACCAAAAGCAATATTTTTCTCTTATATTTTACTAGGAAGTATTCGAAAGAAGTAAAGACTGGATGACTTTAAAATGAAAACAAAGTTTTACTGCATTAATTTTGGCAGCTGTCAAATGGCTCTCTCTGAAGGGGATTTGTGCTTCTCATTGAGTATGCCTTTTTTTTTTTTTTTAGCCTGTTACTAATAACAGTATCTGCTCTGCAAATAAGCCATGTTGCATTATTGTTGTAAAGAAGTGGAACTTCTGTGTTTTGCCACTGCTGCTTTCGGCTGAAAACTTAAAATACAGTGGAGATACTCAGACTATGCTTAATAGCATTAATTCTTAACTGCATTACTGTTTCTCATTTGGCCAGTAGGTTACTGCTACAGTCAGTCCTTGTACTTTTTTAAGTGATGCAGTATGTCCCTGAAGCATTGAACATTGATGGATTCGGTTGACATAACCAAATTGGCATTAGATATGCCAATATACATGTTTTTAAAAATTTGTCTTCTTTCCCCTCATTTTCTGTGTTTATGAGTTTTATTCCCATAAAGGGATGTTTTTTTGTGATCACTTACCCTGTCAATATTTGTAGCACTTCTTCTTTCATCTGGTCAAACTTATTTTATTCTGCTTTCCAAAAACATCTTCCAGTGTCTGACTGCTATGTTATCTTTTCAGAGAATATCTTTGACTACTAGTCATCAACTTAGATTTTTGCTACTGTCTCTGAAGAAGCCATTGTAATACACTGTCTACTTAAAAACAATGCCAGTTAAAGCCTTTTTATTCAGGTCTGGGAGCTGTTCACTGATCTATGTTTATTTTTTTGAAAAAAATCAGTGGCTGTCATTTGTATGGTATCTCTTACCCAATGTAAGTCTTACTAAGTTCTTTCAGTTGCTAAATGCTATTGCAGATCCCATCATTGGAAGGACTTCAGAAAATATATAGTGTTCTTCTTAGGAAAATGCTTACTGTTAATACATGGAATCATTCTGAAACTTTCCACCTTGTTTCATAGGATTCAAGGTTTCCTAATGTTAACAGTTCATAGAAGAATACTAGGTAAAATGAAACATGTCTAACTGCTGTTAACTTAGTTCAGTCTGTTATAAACCTTAACATTGCCATAGTATCTGGTTCATCTATAGGAAAATACATATAGATTATTTACGTTGCTTCCATATTGTACATAAAGCAATTGATTTCTTTTTATTATGTTTTATATATGTAGCCTGTTAGGCTTTCTTTTTAATCCAGTTAATTTGCGTTTAAATTAACAATGCCTAGCTTTAAGTAGGCGTCTGGGTATGCCTTTTACACCACATTTAAGTACCCATGGAGCTGATGCACAGATATGTTTCTGCTTTGAAAGAGGCAGTCAGCAGTGCCTGTAACAAAAGCACGGAAGTTAACTGAGGGAATAAAAATGAGTTGTGTAGAATGCAGAACATCGAAGTAGGCAAAATGTGGCCTTTTCTGGTTAAATCTGAGCTTAAGGGGCTTCTTAATTTTGTAGTTTATCTCCTGTTAAAGTATACAGTAGTTCTGGCTGATTTGTGACTCCAAGTTCATAATTTGCACTTTTTTTTTTAGTGTTTGGTATGAGAGGGGAGAAAGTTAACATGCAGAACGTATAAGCTAAAAATGCACCTGAAATATTTAATAGCAGCCTTGTGTTCTTGGCCAAGAAATATTTGGTAGGTGACAAGGGAGAATTGTGAACAGTATTTCCAGAGTCGTAGCAACTGCCTTGCAGAACTTGCAAATGCAGAAGCAGCAATTTTTGTTCATGAAAATACTTGTGAAGAGATGGCTTTTGAATTAATTGCTGTGGGTACATACAAAAAAAAAAAAAAAAGACACCTGTTAAAGATTTGGCTGCATCTGGATGACTAGAAAAAATGTGAAAAACTCATCTGGCAGGCAGAACATCAGAGTTCAGTTTAAGGCAATAGTAATACCTGTATCTTTGGCAGCTAGTGCAGGAAGGGGAAATAAGTGGTAACTGAGACTTATGTTGCCAGTGAAGAAGGTATTGGTACAAATCACTTTTCATAAGAAGAGCAAATACTGAATTGCATCTTGGACATGTTAAGTCAGACTAGAACTGCAAAGAAAGAGGTGGCCCAAACATGAACTCGCTTGGTTATCTCAAAGGCAGAACAATTTTATAGTTACATCTGTTATGTAAGAAATCAGGTCTGAGTGAGGTTATCTTAATGTTCAGAGAAAGTGCAGAGAACTGGTTAGTAGTCTTGAGCTGGAAATTTAAAGTCAGAAGAAACTCTTAAAATTCAACTGTAGTGTTAATGGAAAACTTTTGGAGGCAGAGGCTTTACAGTGCTTGGAACCAGGAAACATTGTAAGTTAGCATAAGAGCAAAAGGGCACCTTTGACAGAGAAACAAAATTACAGCAGGAGAGAGGCATTTGATGTGGGACACCAACACTGGGCATTTGAGGTGATTGATCTTTTTCCACACAGTAACCCTTGGTAATGTGTTACGTGAATCTGAAGAACAGAGTGTTGGTAAAGTTGGAAGCAATCAACTAAAAAGCATAACCTCCCCTTGCCTTGCTTAGAAGATACTTAGACTGGATTAATACGATGACTTGATATATTAATCTTATAAATGAGCCAAGATGAGCGTGTAAAAGGCACAGTGCAAGCCCTTCCCCTGACAGATCAAAACAATCCTATACTTACATTTCTCGCCCTGCCTTTTTTCCCTTGTTCTCACATACCAATGAAAGATCTGGCATCTTCCAACATGTCTTCAGCAAAAAGATAATAATTGCTTACTTAAGAAAAGTCTTCATGTTCTTCCCTCACAACATCCCTCTTGTCAGTAGTTTTGATAAGAAGGTGAAATGTGTGCCATGGCTGTTTTTTATTCCCTCCTACTATTATAAATGCTGTGTTAATGTTAGTGTTAACCTGTTATTAATTCAGTGTATTAGTTGTGTATTAAATAATACACATTACCAGGAAGCCTTCAGATGCTTATGGCCAATGATGGATGAGTAGACCAACAGGGTAAAAAACCTTCTATGATTTTTTCCATATTTAAGATTTTTCCTTCTGAAGAATGCACTACTAAAATTTTTCCTGAAAAAATAAGTTTCTTTTTCAGCCTACTTCGCTGACAGCTGAAAACTCTCTTATCTAAGACTTCTGAATATTTGAGAACCTTGCAATTGTTGTTTGAAGATGAAGCAAACTGAGCTGTACCTGTATTGACAACACTAGCTACATCTTTATGAAGCAGCTTATGAATGTGTCAGCTCTTTATTGATTTTCTTAAAAATGAACCCAGCAATAAGTTAATGGCATCTTTACTTCTTCTCATATAGGGGAGGACATATTCAATATTAGAGTTTTCTCTAATTTGCTGTCAATATTTACAAGAAACTAGATGAAGTTAGGTGTTTTTTTTTTTAAGACAACTCTGTCATGTAAACCTTTTTATTTAATTCTGTTATTTGAACAATTTCTCTAGTTAGTGGGCTGAAGACTTTGACCCAGAAAAAAAGTGTAATGTCCTTTATTCAGTCTATGGTCTTTTAATAAGGCTGGTTATCTGCACTCTGGTACACTGACTGAACTTGACCAGACTGAAATGTCTTAATAGATGTGTAGAACCAGAGCAAGAATCATAATTACTGAAATGATCAAAAAGCATCTGTTGCTATGAAACTATGTTATTAATGGTAAAATGCACAGAGTATGGAATTTGAACTGATAACGATAGCTGCAATTAAATTTGGTATGGGAGTCTTACTGCATCATCACAACAATTTGGCACAGACTTGCACAGATCTCTTGAACCTGAGACAAGGCTTATTATGTTTTCAGACCACGTTTTTTGACATAAAGGGCCTCAAGGGCAAGAGTGTGTGGTCCATTTAGTCTCCTTTGTGTGACTGGTGTGGAATGAAACAGCCCTAAAAACAGCAAAACTGGAACTTCCTGAGGAGGATTCCATGCAGGGCAAGGGCAGAAGAGCATGGTGTCATCCTCTGGGACAAAGATGGTCCCTGAGAACCATACAGAGTGGTACTGAAGGATTTTTTATTTTATTTTTTTAATACTCCAGTGTCTTTTCTGATAAGTATGTGACCTGAAGATCTTGACACCGGTATGTTTTTCCCTATGGCAGTCCGTAGGCCTGTGTTGGATGCTGTGCAGTAGGACTACCACAACTGGTCTTCTGCTTAAGGCTTACTGAGCCCCCTCAGAAAGGAAGCAGCATAATGCTAGAGAACTTCAGGGAGCTACAGGTCATTTCTAGTGTAACTGAGATATGAGCCTTAGAGTTGCAAGGATGAAGAACTGGGTGATTTTTGGTATCATTCGGTGCTTCTTTGTTTTCAGTGGTTGTTGACTAAAGCAGCTGGGAGAAACTGAGTAAAAATTGCCTGTTTAGCTTATAAAAGATACTGGTGGTTTTTATCTATCTAGTAATAAGTGGTTATTCATTATTATCTCACCCATATAATTCTGTATCTTCTATATTTGTTATTATCTTACCTATATAATTCTATATATTCTATATAATTCATCTATAATTTATAGACTGGCCCTTTTTAGAGCATGTTTAAATTTTTTCCACATGCTCTGAATAGACTCTGTTGTGGAGTTCTGCTGTACTATCAGAATGAAAGCATAATGCTGGCAAGTCTGGTTTGGATTAAGAAAGTCTGTACAAACACAGCTGATAAAGGCTTTTCCACAGCTTCAAAAGTTAAGACAGGTGAGTTTTAAATGATGCACAATCATGTGGGAGCTGAAAAAATTAAATCTGATCTGAGAAGGAAAAGCAGGCTTAAGTCTATTGTGATTTTTTTTCTTGGAGTTACTTATGGGGGGAGGAAGTGACCTGGCATTTTCACATCAGCACTGTGATGTATAGGAAAAATGAGGCTATAGATATCATCGAGGAAAGATGGTGTTGTTTTTTATATTTATTTATATACACACACACACAGTCGGAATATTTTATATATTTTATATATATGTATACTGTCAGGGTATTTTAAAATCCATGCATACAAAATCTTTATTTGCATTGTTTTGTAAATCTTCCTGCATGAATTACACACCCGAGATTTTGTTTCACTTTTTTTACTTAGTACTAAGAGATCTTGGCACTTCTTAACAGTTTTACCTAAGGGTAGTTTCAGTAAATTACTGAAGCTGTATTCAGTGATCAAGAGTAATCCTGGAGGATGGCATGCATGGGAATGGGCTGAGAGATTAATGTTACTTTAAGTGTCCACAGAAGGCATTGTCTGTCATGTGCTGTTATAATGATAAACTATAACCAAACCCCTATAATTTTTCTTAAAAAAAAAAAAAGCCTAAAAAAAAGAGGAAAAAAAAAAACAAAAACAAAAACAAAACAAACCATGAATCATAAGAAACAAATTTGCAACAAGTGTTGCAACTCTGTTAAATTAGCTGCAAACCCAAGTACAATTCTCGCTCATTACATTTTGGCATTTTTTCCATGGTCATTGGCCATTACTGAGTGACAAAGCCGAGAATTTACAAGTAAAGTTTTATGTTAGAAATGGAACACAATGGCATTGTAAATATTAAAGAAAAAAAACATACAAAGGGAAGTACGTGGGTTCTGAAGTGCAGTTACATTTTGTTCGTGATGAATGTGACATTTTCAATTTAGGGGAATTACACAGCTTCATAATGCAATATTGTATGCAGGTGTAACTGTTCTTTTGTATATAAGCACATGTTATGCTAAAAGATGTTGTTTTAAATTGCAAATTCTGAACAGTTGCTGGAACTTCCTAGGAAGTGCCAGAATTTGTTACCAAGGCCTTTAATTCTGCTCTCTTATGCCTGTGCGTTATGATCTCTAATTACATTGTTTCACACTATTTTTTCCTGCCTCATTCAGTTAACAGGATGGGCGGTGCTCAGGAATTGAGCGGCTACTTGATATTTTAATCCTTATCATTCAGTTAGCAGCCCCTGCCTTATTTACTGCACACCATTTAAGTCTCTAAAGAATACGTAATTATTCATTCCCTTACGGCCTTTTCTAAGGTGCCTGACTGAACTATTTTTATCCCTTCAATTGTATTTCATGTACATTTTCTGGTCAATGCCTATAACTTCATTTTATATACTAAGTGAAATGAGTATATGTGTGTATGCATATACAGCATGCACATGCATACATATATACACACACTTTTTAAAGATAATTTTGAGATCATTTCCTTTAATAACTTTTAGAATAGAAATGGAGTATCTGTTATGTGCTTTAAAACAGTCTTTTGTTAGGATATTAAAAATAAACATAAAATAATGGAAATGAGTGACTGAAGACATCCATTCACATAACTCGAATTATCTTCGTATGTTACCTTGTCCTTTGAGATGGTTTCCAGCTTTAAATGTATGTGCACATCCTGTAGGTCAGACAAGTTCTACCTTTGTTTAAAGGCAGGCTGCACTCCTTGCTGAACAGGATTGTAAAGATGACTTCACTCATGTAGCATTTAGAATATAAGTTCAGGTGAGGAATGGGAGAAAAAGTGAGGGTGGCTAGACACTATAACAGATTGCCCAGATTGGTTTGGAGACTCTGTCTTTGTAGACGTTCAAAACACAACAGGACACAGTCCTGAGCAACCAGGTCTACTTGGTCCTTCTTGGAGCAGGGTTTTGGACTGAAGGATCTCTAGATGTCCCTTCTAGACTCAACTATTCTGTTATTTATTTGTACTTATACAATACGAGACGATCTACCTGTGGTAAACTCATATCATGCTTATTTCTGGTAGGCAAAACTTCATAGATCTTGTGATGTTTTTTTTTGTTTTTTTTTTTCCACAAAAAATGCTAGTAAGATGCTTATCTGGAGTTCTGATTTAGTTAGCAGACTCTCCCATCAGTCCCATAAATAGTAGTTTAACTGTTCTCAGCAAAAGTTTTAGAAACATCTGTCTAACAGTGGTTCTGTTGTTATGCTAGTACTTTGTAGAAGATCGCAGTGAATTTTAATGATTAATAATTGATCAAACTGTTGCGGATTTAATCCTTTTTTAGTAAAAAAATAAAATAACACCTAAAACCACACAGTGGAGAATCGTTGGTGTTAGTGGTCACTTATTTAGGTCTTGATCCTGTTGCTAACATCTTTTGCAAACAATGGATGCTGGAAAGAGTTTAGCATTTCTTTGTCACTGATTCCTGGGAGTTTTAATACTGTCACCAATGTATCATGCTCTGAATAAAGCACTGTTACAGAAAAATCTTACCGTTCAAAATAGGCTAACTGTTGCTATAAAAAGACCTGGACTTTTCCTGTTGCTAATGTTAATACTTCGAATAAGAATAGAAGGCTACAAGTGAAAGACACATGTAAAATCTGTATTTTTTTATTACAGTCAAAATATACATCTGTTTATCTACTGCTGGTAGGATGGGAGGAATAGAGTACTTGTCTAAAAAGAGGTCACATCCAATTAAAGGAGATTTTATTCTTAATGTAAACTCTTTTCTTTTGCAGAAGGAGTTGAGCCTTCCAAGAAGAGGAAGTTTGTAAGTACTTGAAGTTTCTTCTGTTGTGCTCACAGTACAGTATGTAGTTTTGACAGGTCTCAAGTAGGCTATTCTTCTTTTCAGGGGAGCTAAAGCAAAGGTTAAATATGGCAGTTGATTTGCCTTAAGATGTGTACAGAGAAATTCAGATGGTGAATGAAGACCTATGCTTGTGCAGTAACCTTTTATATGCAGATCTGCCTTTCCTAGAGGAGCTATTGTGAGATATTTCTAAATTGCCTATAAGTTCTTATGTTGAAGCTTTCCTTTTGTATTGAAGATTTCTCTACTTAAAATCAAGGAAGAAATCTGTTTTCTTTGTGAATGATGTAAATGAAACTTGACATGCAAGTATAACTATTTCTGTATGAAATTCTGTCATCAGACTTGTGGATAAAGTGGTAGGAACAAAAGAATAGATGAGTGCTATTAAATGTATAGGGTTGTTGAGCTAGCATTTTGATTAGCAGAGGTGAAAAATGTTTATTCTTGTATGTGTTGCTACTGAATTAGAGTAATATGAAACTGGATACCATGGTTTAGTCGTTCTTTGTATGGGCTCTTGTACCTTGGCTTCTTTCCCTGGTGTTTTTGAGCTGTTTATATATATATATTTATTGTGTATTTATTCATTTTTGTTTATTCCTTGTGTAGTAGTAATTCATTAAGAAAACATTGAGATAAGTATCTACGAAAATATCTTATGAAACAATCTGTTTGGTTACTACGTTCTTTTCAAAAAATAATTTAGGAATATAGGATTACCACTGTACTCAAGTAAGGTTGTATTAATGTGACAACATGTTACAAATAAAACCCAGAGCCCTTGTACAAAGGCTGGCTATGCTTTTATTTTTATATATTTGTTTTCAACTTGATAGTGCTATGTAGGTTTTGTTGCTGGTTTAGTTACATATGTGAATAACTGAAACTGTTATTGCTGGGAAGGTACAGGTTGTAAGACATCTGCTGACTTGCACAAGACTTCCTTGGTTTGGGTTCTGACAGAAGTAAAGTCTTACACCAAATAGTAAGCAAACCCATTATTTAAGAAATGCCGCTAAATTATGAAAATTAATTCTATGTCAAGTATTTGATATTGCAGTGGCACAGATAAAAAAACGTTTAAGAAAACAATCTCTGGTGCCTTTTGGAAGCTTCATAATTAACCCAAAACTGTTGTGTGAGCAAAAGACTGCCCATATAGAAGTTAATGGGTAAACTCGTGTTGATATCAGCCAGAGCAGAAAGTGGCTTTACAGGCTCTTTTTTTTTTAAAACTATAGCCCTGATCTTGCTTACTCTTGCTATGTTCGACGTTGAATATTGTTAAATGCTTTTCTTCAGGTTTGAAAAATGTCTGCAAAGCAATCACCTCAATTGCGTTCTTGTACATATTTTTTATAGCAGATCATTGAGATGTAGGTGCAGATTCTGTAATGTTGCTGAGATCTTAATAAAGTGTCATAAAGGAATAGCTGCTTATCAGCATAATCATATCTGGCTATTAAGGTGGTTAGGATTCTGCAGATGGTATTTTAAAATACCTTTATTACTGCTTTCTTCGTTAACAGGGCTCACAGTACTTAAATTAGCAAGGGCTATAGTACCAGTAGTTGTGTTTGGGGGTCATGTTGTTTGCTCTGTTTGCATATTATGTGCATATTGACGTGAAGACTGAATTTCACAGTATGAGAGGTCCTATGTTTTTATTGCCATAAACATCCAGAGGTCCTGAATGGCTCTGTTTAGATGTCGTTTTGTCTGCTGGATCTTTGGAGCCAATGGAGCCAATTTTTTGGAGCCAATGTCCTTGACAAAAATGTTTTTTTCTATGGCAAATATAAAGGGGACTGCTGTTCCCAGGTCTAGGGAGCAAGTGTGGTATAATGTGTCAATATGGAAGGGCAGGTATTTGTGAGGAAGCATAGGTTGTAAATATATGACTGATACAGAGCACCAGCCTTTCCCTACATATTCTGCTGAACCAACCAGAGCTCTTTGGCGTCTTTAGCTATGTACGCAACTTGATGCCAGAAGTGGTGCTCATGTTTCCTTTATGAAGGTGATCAGATATGCAGTGAAAAAGGGCAATGCTAACACCCTGCCAGCAAAACAGTAAGCAGAGGGGACTATTTGTGCAGTAGCAATTAGCTCCGGGTTGGTTAGCTGTGGCGTTCATGCCAACAGGATGTGTTTGCTACCTGCTGCCAGTTGGCAGTGCTTTTCCACGTATTGAACCTCACCTGCTGTTCATCTGCTAGGGTATCCTGGTTGTGCTTCTGGGCACATATGTTCTTGCCATGTGTGGAGCTACTCCACCTTGCAGCTGACCCGTTGAGCTAACTCTGTGGTTGTTGATCTACAAACCCAACTGGCTTCGCTTACAAATACAAACGAAAAAAACCCATTCCCTCTGTTTTCACCGACCTGTTTATCTATGTAACCATCGTGCAGCCCAATATAGACTTCTCTGGGAACCCTGTTACTTGATACACAAGATTTAGCTGATATAAGGGCAGAGTAGTATGAAACTCTATTGTCTGATTTTGAAATGGAAGACTACAGTCTAAGGGCATGGTGGTGCCAGAAGTCAGGGAAGAATCTAGAGAGGCTGGAGGAGGAGGAGAGATGGAATGCAATGTGTCTTAGGTGAACTCTTGGAGAGGATTGAGGACAGAAAGTGCAGAAAGCTTGCGGAGAAAGAGAGGGCTTAACATCTCTGCTTTTCCCTCACGTTGTCACTATTTCAATTATCTTGCTGTGGGGTAATTCAATTATAGACTGCAGCTGTGTGGCCTCATTTTGGAGGTCATGAAATAAGTTGAAATTCGTTGGACTTGTACAACTAAACCCAATCCTGATTTTAAATATACAGCAGCTCCCAAAGAAAGACTTGGAGACAAAAGATCTTGAAAAGGTTGAAGTTCACTTTGTCTCAGTTTATGCCAATTATGCTAATTGTTGCTGATTCAGAAAGAAGCGATATTCTGTCAGATCACGCCCTGGCTGTGCTGGTACAAGTGCTTGTGTTTACACAAGCAGAACTGATCCAGGTTGCAGTTAGCTTCATGGAAGTCCTTTGGAGTGTTTGTGCAGCTGCACAAATGCCTTTCTGACAGCAGGGTATGGTGGCATGGAGGTACAGTGAGTGTCAGGGAGCTTTCTCTAAGGCTGTCTCTATCAGTAAACCTGTGTGGTTGTTACTATCTCACTTATCAGAAAATTATGTAAAATGTATTTCTGCGCACTGCCGCTGCAGGGATGGATTGTTTATATGGTGCTATGATATTTTTTATTAATTTGTTTTCACCACGCATTTCTGAATATCAAGGAAAATATTTGTGCTTAATGTTAAGCCAGACCCAGAAATAGAAGTTTTAGTGTTGCTAACATCAGTGTATGAAGCATGCAGGTCCTCTGATGAACCACAGAATTTTTGCATCTATAAATCACTATTGCTTATACATTCAAAGAGCAGATAGCAAGAGTATAGAGCCAGAGAAGATTTCTAGTGTTTAACCTCTGTTAAACAGGTGAGCTCAATCACTGAAATTAAGATGTCAGCATGCCCTTAACCTCTTTTGTTTCTTTTCCTGAGTCAAAGTGAACAGCAAAATGAGAGCTGCAGAGGGACAGGGCAGGAACTCAAAGGTTGTGGCACAATAGTTACCCTTCTTTTTAAGTAGGTGTGTTCTGGTTTAAAATGTCCTTTTCCTAAAAATGAATTAACAACAAGCTTCAAAAAAAGTTATATTTAAATAGAACTAAGTGGGTAGGTAGAGGAGGTTCATTGTTTCTTTTGAGCTTCAGTGGTTCACTTGCCATAGCAGTAAAATACATGGCTTTTCCAGACTAAACTGGTTCTTGTTTCTTTTTCTTTTGTTTAATCTGTCAGAGATATTTCAGTTTAATTCAAAGCTAGGTAATTTTAATGTATTTTTTGGCTGCATATGTCCTTCTCTTGAAACTTCTGAAAATAAATTCAGTAATTATAAAATGTGGAGTCTCATTCAGTTGCAGCAATTATATAATCTACTTGCACCTGTGAAAATGTCAAAGTTGGTCACAGAATGTTCATGAAACTCATTTATGCATTACAGTGAAGCAGCTGATATCCTTGGATAACAGCAAAAAAAAAAAGTGTGACTAGCCAAGAATTCAAGAAAAACAGTAGTTAAAACCACTGCTAGCTAAAGGGCTTAATCAAACAAGTTTCAGGAAGGTTAATAACTTAAGACAGTTTTCATTAATGACAAATATGGACTGTCAGTTAACCTCAGGGAAAAAGGGGGAATCAGTGATTGAGTGGAATAATAAAGATAATGCTAACCTCACTTAAAAATAAAAAATAAAATAATAAAATCTGTAAGTATATACATGACCTGAGATAATGAAAAATGTTTGAACTGAATGCCAAAGCACCCAAAGGAAAGCTCAGAAGTTAAATACATTGATTGTACAATCCTAACTCTCTACCAATAGCTGTCTTGGAGTTTTTATCTCCCTAATTGCATAGGCTTCTTTGTGGCTTGAAGGGCACAACTGTCAAAAAACTGTCAAGCAAACAAAAGACCCAAGCACTCCAGAACATGTAAGAGAGATTGCCTCTTCCTTTGTGTTGTGTGTGTATGTCTCAGGACATGTGCATTTGTTTATGGTTGCAGTTTTTCATTTTTTTTCATCAGATGTGTTTTTGCAGAAGGGAACTGTTGTGCTGAAAGTGCTCATGTCAAGGTACCTCATTTACAAAGTGCAGAAATTCAGGTATGATTCATTGTAGCTGAGGATCAAAACTTCACTAAAGGATTTGTAAATCTTGGATGATTAGTCTTGGATATTGTTATCTAGACAATTTTAGGCAGATCATTAAAGAATAATAATAAATTTTGAAGAAATGAAGTATTTTCCATGTTAATTATAAAAACTAGTCCAAATGCAGTCCTGAGATGTAAAAGATACTAACATTTTGTATTTTAATTAAAATAAAAGCTCTGTTTCTCTGTTTATGAATATTCTGGGACTTGTTTCTTGTTTGTTTGTTTTCTCTGAAAGTGCATAGCCTCTGCAATCTGGTGCTTATTGGGAGAAACTGAGTGTCTTAAATTAAAACAGTTTGCAATATCCCATGAATGCTATTACAGGAGAAAAACACAGTTGTGCCTAAATCTGAGTAATGAGTTCTTTGTGCTGCAAAATGGTGTAGAACCAGAAATCTGCATTGCAGCTCTCTTCTGTAGATAGTTTGCTGGCACAGTTTATATTTATATTGAGATGAAGTAAACAAGTTGGCCAGAGGTGAGTGCTTTGGTAATCAGTGTTGTTACACTGGTGGTACAGAGATTTAGGTCCATTTGTTCTCTAGAGTGCCTGCCTCAGTAGCTGTGACTTACGTATCTTCCGTAAGCAGGAGTTTCTACTGCAAAGTACTGTATGCTGATAGAAGACTCCATCTGATGGCCACTTAAGGAAACGTGTCTGAACAACGCAGTGTGTTGTCCCCAGGGAAGTCCTAGCTGCTTGTCTCAGTGGTTTATTGACCTTTGGCAGGAAGTGGAAGGGACAAATAGAGTAAGCAAGAGGGCTTGTGAGATAGGACTGACAGGAGCTAGCCCTTTTTGTCTCCGGATAGCTTCGATGGCACTGTTCATACAAGTGTTGCACTTTATGCTTAGTCACGAATCCATGTATTCATGGAGTCCTACTGCAAATGCATCCAGTGGTTTTATCGCTCTTTGACTCTGTTAGTTGTAGAGTTTAGATCTGTTGATCTAAATTATATCCAAAAAAGTCATTTTCTGGCATTCCTTTAGTTACATCCATGTTTGGACTTTTGCAAGCATAGTAGCAAAGAAAATTGATTTTGTTTTTTTGATATCACAGTCAATAATAATTGTTTGATATCAGCAAATAAGAATGATATTAAGCTGAATGTCAAAAGCAGAGGGCTTTTTTTTGGGAGGGATTTTAAGCTGTGGAGTAGACTTGAGAAGATGTTGTTATACTTTGGAAGTCCTGAAATTAGAACCTTCCCACCCCCACCCATTTCATCTTCACTTCCATTTTATCTACTCATTTTCTTCAGCATCATCTGCATTTAAAGTGAACTGAAATGCTGCTTTGGACTTTCAAATGATTATGTTGCTATTACTCATCTTGTACCTTTGTAATAAACATCGGTGTTAATCATAAAAAGAGAACTTGTTACTTTTGCTCTTAAAGTAGTTTGGTGATTACTATTACCTTAAATTTGGAAATCAGAGCACATTATTTATTGTTGCCAGGTAATGGATCTCTCAATTCTAATATGTATATCTTTTGCAGAAGTTGATACTCTCAGTATTCCATGTTGGATTCTTAAAGATAATGTGGTAGTGTTAACTGCTGTTAGTACTCTTTCTACATGTTCGTGCTCAGTTAACTTGTATACTGCCACCAGGTAGAAAACTATACACAGTATACTGGGTGGTGCTCAGTAAAGACACTTTAATCTTTCTGACAAACTCAGTAGTCATTCAAGAGATCTTTTTTCAGCAAGCCTAATATGTTTTGCTCACATGTGACCAAAACAGTAAAGAATTTTATCTCCCTCTCATAGATCCGTGTTGCTGTTTCTATTAGCACATTTTGTCACCGCAACACACTGGGAAAATATTGTCTTCTAAATGCCTCTAAGTTGCTTTTCATGATGGTGGCTTCCTAAGTGCTGTGTACACTCTTAACTTTCTAGAGTCTTCATATTTCATAGATATTCATATTCATTTAACAATTAAAATGCATTTTTTAAAAGAGCACAGATTACCAAGAGATCCAGATCACTTTGTATGTGATGTTTTCATCCTCAGTATTTACCATTTCTTCAATGTTTAACCTTTGAAACTTCTAGCAGTGACTTTTTAAATGTCATTTCCAAGTCACTGATGAAAACGTCGAATAGCAACAAGCAAACTAAAGTTCTATAAACTCGCAAAAGAATCTCATTTGTACAAAGGAAATTCCCCCACTTGCATATATATTTTTTTTGAGGTCTATTAATGAACTCTAAATCCACTTAATGTATTAATTAAAAATGTATTGATAATTATCCACTTATTGCTAACATGCTGAGTTTTCAATTAAAATTTTGAACAACGAATTCACATACTTCACAAAATCTTGCATCAGGCCAGGATCACTTGGGTATGACATGGAGAACAAGGATCACCAGCTGAGTCCTCCACCACATCTCTTCAGTTTCTTGTGATTGAGGATGAAAAACTGGTTTTTGGACATGTTTTTTGTATGCTTTGAGCCAACAGTTATTGTAGTATGATCCTTTTCCTTCACGATCTTGCTTGCTTCAGCCCCCATAAATTTTATGCAAGTCTGCTGCCCATTGTTTGCATTTCCTCATTTTATAATTGTGTTGGGCTCACGGGAAGAGTAATGGCATGTGCAACGTGCTGTAGCCTTGTTGCCATTTTCCTGTTGTCAGTGCAGGGTCTTCTGCAGACGAGTCCTTTGTGCTATGGAGAGCACAGGCATGGTTTTTATGTAAACAAAACAGCCCTTGGCATTTTATTGCTATTAGTTTTGTCCTTGGTTATCAGCAGAGGCCATTCTGTTTGATCTTGTTCAACTATTTCTTTTGGCTTTTTCATGCACACATTTGCATTCCTAGTTCATTTATAGCAATATTGCTATGAATCTTCGCATGTTGTCTCTTGACTCATATTTTATGATGTATGGGATTGTGTCTCTTTCCAATGCAAGGTTTGTATGCTGTTCGAGAACATTCTGAAGTTTTGTGAAACCTTGTTACTGGTAAACACGTGCTCATGTGTCTGTGTGCATGCACACAACCTTTGTGAATAGATTAAAAAACAAGTGATGATATTTTAAAAGTGTGTTTTAAGGGTATTTTTTAAGTTATTCTTTGTTGCATTAGTAGGCCATATGTTCATACAGCATTGTCCACTATATTTTTATCCACATAGATAATGTTTGCAAGGCTTGGAGCTTCATAAAATGTGTTGAAATTGTAGCTACCTGAGGGACTGACGTCCAGAAAATGAGGCGTTCAGATTTTAAACCTTAATTGTGTAACATAATATTTATCCACCCGTTCTTTAAGTGTTGTGTTTGAATCATGTAAATTACCACCTGACCCATTCTTCACCATGTACCATGGTTCTTCACAGAGCTCTGTGTATGCTGTGCCTTGTTGGAATTGTGTTTCAGACACTTAGGCAAGGACAGGACAGTGTCAAGAATGAAAAATAAGCTTAAGTATTTCTTCATCAAATTTGTGATTGGGCTAAGCCATGGAGAAAAAGGGGGTTGGGGAAGGGGAGATCAGCCTCCAGGGTAAAAAACAATGTTACAGAATTTCAGGATGTGAATATTGCACGGAATCTTGGAGGGACCAAAGGTCAAATACCTGGTTGCATCTATGCTTTACCTAATTCCAAGAATGCTTTTGCACTAGAATAGTTTATTTGAAATTTTAAAGAAATGCTGTGCACACAAATAGGTATAGTGCATGGTGTTCAGCCCAGATGTTTGGGGGACAGATCTCATGGCTAGTGGATTGCTGGTGATGTGAAGATAGGTACTGAGGTTCTAAAACAAGTGAATTTTCTACAAAGAAATAGCAGTAGGAAAGAACTCACAGAACCACAGAATGGTTTGGGTTGAAAGGGCCTTAAAGACCACCCAGTCCCACCCCTCTGCCATAGTCAGGGACACCTCCCACCACACCAGGTTGCCCGAAGCCCCATCCAGCCTGGCTTTGAGCACCTCCAGGGATGGGGCACCCACAGCTTCTCTGGGCAACCTGTGCCAGTGCCTCACCTCCCTCCGAGTGAAGAATTTCCTCCTTATATGTAACTAAATATGTCCTCTTTTAGTTTAAAGGCATTACTCCTTGTCCCACTCCACTCCCTGACCAAGAGTCCCTCACCAGCTTTCCTGCAGGCCCCGTTTAGACACAGGAGGGCCGCTGTAAGGTCTCCCCAGAGCCTTTGCTTCTCCAGGCTGAACAACCCCAGCTCTCTCAGCCTGTCCTCACAGGAGAGCTGTTCCACCACTCTGATCATCTTTGTGGCCCTCTTCTTGGCTTGCTTCAACAGTTCCATGTCCTTCTTGTGCTGGAGACCCCAGAGCTGAATGCAGGGCTCCAGGTGGGGTCTCCCAAGAGCAGAGCCGAGGTGGAGAATCACCTCCCTTGCCCTGCTGGTCATGCTGCTTTTGGTGCAGCCCAGGATATGGCTGGCTTTCTGGGCTGCAAGTGCACACTTAGTTCATTACTGAAATCTGAATACTGAATCTGAGAAAATGAAGCAAAAAAGAGCAACGGGATGGAGGTCTGACAAAATAGACTAGCTAACCTATTCTTTTTCTTCCCACATGACAGTCTTCTCCCCTGAGCAGCTTTTTCAGTTTACTGATTTGTTCGCTGAACTGCTCTGCTTCTGCTGGTTCTGCTCTTGTACCCTGCGTTATCTGTTGAACCAGCAGTTTGTGACGCTCACGGTGTTTCTGTGTACAAAGAAGCAGCAAGGCATGTAGCAAGTGCAGAAAGAAAATGCTAGGGAAGTTAGAAATTTTATAGTAGAAATATGAGCTGCTGAGGCAAGGAAGTAATAACCTATGAGGGCAGGTTGGGTTTCAGGGGTCGCTTAGTTTGTGAACTCAATAGTTACATGACCGTATTCTGACTTCAGCAGCAAATGTGGTAGGCACATGAATAACAACTATTTCAGACTAATAATTGTTTCAAGTATTTTAAAATTAGCATTGGGTCCTCCCATTTGGTCTCTGAGCAAAAGTTGCATCATAAGTAAAATTATTTCTCATCAGTATTTGTTCTAGTAAAACTTTAAATTTTTATGGCATACACACAAAGAACAAATGTCCATGTAACCCCCTGTTTCATTCTGATGCCTGAGAGAGTATTTACCCAGTGAGAACTGGCAGAAGAACATCATGTGAGTAATCACTGCTAGTCAGTGCCGCTTGAATTTCAAATGGCAAATCTCAGGAATATCAGACATACTGAAAAAGCATCTTGCTCACCATTTGTTTTTTCCCAGTGGCATTATTTTGGTAGTTAAGGAAAATTCAAAGTTTGTCAAAAGAATTATTTGTTACAAAAGACTTGTAATGTCCTTACGAATTGCGTGATCCTGTCTGTCTTGAGCAGTATTGATGAATTGATTTTTTTGGCACTGATGCTAGAAACATTTGAATAATCTCTTAATCTGCAGAGAAAGCTTTCTGAGGCTATGCAATTTCTAGCTTGCACACATTTAACCTCTGTAGGATTGGGGTCATGGGAGGGCTCTGGAAAGATTACATGATTGTTTGATGAACCTGTGCTCTGCTTAAAGAATTCTAATTCTATATATATATATTTTTTTGTTGTTGTTGTTTTGTTTGTTTGTTGTCTGTGTGTGGAGATTGAAGGTGAGGTGTAACCTACAAATAGATGATTGGTTTTATTTTTAGGAAAGAAGCATTCAGCTTTCTGCACAATATTCTTGTTCTTCCGGTAGCAATAAAATCACCTTTATTCTAAATAACCATTCTCAGGTAAAAGAGGCAGTTACTGAACAGCAGGATCAGCATCTTCTGGTAGACATTCTGGCATTATAGATTTTCCCCTTGAAATTGTCAGTATTATCGTACTTCCATTATGTAAAGTGTAGGGTGACCTCCTAGAGATGTCAGGATCATGAAATCCAAGTAAGTCACCTCTGTTTCCTTGTAGAGAAGGAGGGAAGCCTTTTTTCCCTCCTTGTTCCTGTTGAATGTGAATTTAAACATTTTTATTACTGCTGGCATTCTCAACCAGTACTGTTGTTTATCATAAAGGATATTCGTGTGTTCGTATCTGTTATCTGCTGGTTCTTTGTCGTTCTGCTGTGCTATCACAATGCTATGTACCTTGTTATAAAGCATTTGGGGAACTCCTGTTTATGCAGAATACTTCAATATTTTCTGAGGAACAGATGGAACTTGTCGTTTGTTGGATTCCCCCAGACATTCAAGTCAAGATCTTCATCCTACTTGCTGCATAGCTTGGGATCAAATATTAGAAAGATCCCCTGAAAAAGTAGTTGTGTAGATACTTTTGGGTATTAACCTCTTAGTTTGGTGTAGTGTACTTCTGATGCAAAAGCCCAATGATTTTCTCATACTGTACAGTTCTGTTAACATGAGATTTCTCTTGGATGGAGCTGAATGGGAAGGTTTTCTTCTCGGCAAGGAGTTAATCTGATGTACTTCTACCACTAATGGAGAAGTGAGGTACCAGATGATATGTGTACAGAGCTTGTGTACTCCACAAATGCTCTTGGACCACTGAGTTTATGTAACATCCTCAAATGCTTCCTTTGGTATGTAAAGAGCTGGATGTCATCTGTGCCTTCATAATGTCTGTTGTCTGTAAGCCCACAATCCTTTTCTCTCACCTTCCTCTTTCAGTAAACTTTTATCTCTTGTTTTATTTACACCTGCCTTACCTCTTATATCAGTCTCCCCATGATGGGCCCCTTGCTGAACCTTTTGGCTCTTCATGATTTCCTCCCTTTCCAATTTTCTTTTTACAACTGTGCTTCCACCAATCCTTTACTCTCCTAAAATACCAAGTCCAAGGCCCTGACAACTGGGTTCTGCTCATTAACCTGTTCTATGAGAAGAGTAAAAGCTGTATCAGTGTCAGGATCAAGAGGCTGCTGCTGGGTATGAGAAGGACTGGCACTCAGATAAAATTCCAGAAGATGAATGCTTCCTTACGGCGGACCAGGGACAACAACTGGATCTCAGAGGAGCAGCAAAGCAGGCATGTTCTTATTGGCAGGGATCTTGAGCAGAGCATGAGATGCTAACAATTCCGATACATCTTCCTCTGAAGGCTGCACGCTATAGGCCTGGGCAGGATCAGGTGAGCCAGCTGCAGGAGGAGTGGTAGGAGGTGGAATGTTGGTTTGATCTTGCGGAGGGATATGTGTCAGTGGTCCACAGACAGACTTCCAGGATTTAAAGCAGCTGGGGTATGGTGTGACAGCAGGAGAGGGGGCACGCTGTGATGACTGTCAGGGCTTCTACTGTCCGTGGCTGGATGTGGTGCCCACCCTGTAGTTAGGTCACATTGGCTGTTTCTTCTTGTTAGCTAGTAGTTTGGGGAAATACTGCATAACGTTTGTGGCCATGGCCATTTTGGCCTTTACCGCTACCTCCCGTTTCTGCCTAAAATGTCTGGATCCTGCTGATTTTTCTCCACCCTAACATTTGCCTCCCTCTCTCCCTATTTGGGTTATAGGTCACGTTTATTCTCTCGGGAAGTAAAATTTTCTTGGCTGAATGCAGTTCTGTTTTTCTGGAGGTGTTCCTTCCATTTGTGTTTTCAAACTTTGCCTAAAGCTGAGTGCTGCATTGCAGGTGCATTGCTGGGATAGGGCAATGGAGATCTGGGACAGGGATACCGAGCCAGGCTTAGGCTGGCAGAACTTGCTCTGTGAATGTAGTTTTCACGTGGTTACAGAGCGCTTTGTGTATGGGAGAATGACTAGTAACTTCTGGGGCTAAGAAGAGGGGCAGGGAACATGAGGAGTACTTTGGGAGGGGTCGATGGCTCATTATGAGTCTTGAGGTTACACAAACTGAATAGGGTGCGCCTGGTCGGGGGCAGGTGGGTGACTTCTGTGGACAGGAGCAGGGTGGAGCTTGTCTCATGCAGGTTTGGAGAAGGAAAACGTTTCTTTGGCAAGGTACCTTTCTGTTCTGCAAGTTCTAATCATCTACCTCTGCCTCTTTAGTCTTTAACAAGCCTTGGCACCTTGTGTTGTGGCAGCAGTTATCCTGGCATTAACATACTTTTCTGCCATCATGCAGTTTTCTACTCTGCCATCTCTTTAACAAAGCAGGAAGCAAACATATCATCCCTGTCCTTTCTTCCAAATGTTGTAGAGCTTTTTCTTTTCCGTTTTATTTTTTTTTTCTTAGCAAGCCAGCCAAGCTTAGACCTGTAAGGTTTTTACTGAGTTATGTTGTGACAGCGCCTGTGAAAAGGTCAGAAAGAGTACCGGGGATAAGTAGATCCATAACATTGCAGTGCTTGCCTGAAAGGGGTAGCAGATCAAGTGTCATGGGGGAAGCAAGTGGGGGTCTAAATGGCTGGCACAGATCTTGGGAGCCTTGCACTTTGTGCCAAACAGCACACAATGAATACAGTGCACAAGACAGTGTAATTGCTTATGATCATTTCTTCATGTCCCAGTTGGTTCACTCATGAATGTTTAGTGTGGTCATGCTCCTAGGCAGTGAAGGTAAAAACAGCAGTTGAGACAAATATGCTATCCCAAGTGCCCCTAATGTGGGACTAAACATGCAGCTGCCAAAGAAACGAGTTCTTGCTGTTTTGGCCTGACCGCAAAAGCTCACCTCTATCGTTGTAAAGGTTGTGTAGGGTACACAGGCATTGGGAATGCTTTTTTTTGCTTTGTTACGTGGTACTGCTTTGCAGTCAGGCTGCCAGACACACATCCCACTTCACAGCATGTGATGAAAACATGATTAAACCAGACACATTTGACATCCATGTGTGGGTGTGGTCTTGGGGCTGAAGTGAGAGGAGTGCACATGCTGCAAATCATCCTGTTTCTGAAGGAAGAAAGGTGTCAGTGATGCCTTTGAACCTGAGGTCAGAATTAACTACTTGTAAACCCTACCAAGGCAGCTCTTGAATCTGCTCTGCCAGCCTGGCAGTGCCTTTAGGTCAGCTGAAGGGCGGCTGGTTCTGGGCTGTGTGCAGCATTATAGCTGTCCGGGCACGGGCAGTGGGTTGGAATACAGCATACCACCAGTGGATGTCACGCAGTTCTCAAACCTATCGAGAACAGAGGCCTGGCGCATATTGTTGATGTCTCCAACAGTTCTCCAGTGGTAGAGAACATGGATAATTGCCTTGGAGACCTCAGTCATAAGTTTTGTCTATGGCACTCGTGTTCTATGCTGTTCAGCCTCTGGTAGGAGTTACGGAATTATGGTTACCTTATGGTCCTGGTGAGCAACAAGCAAACAATGAGACAGTAAAGAGGACTGGCAGCGTTCTGAGCTGTGTTAGGAAGAGTGTTGCCAGCAGGTCAAAGATGATGATCCTTCCCTGCTAGTCATCACTGATGAGGCCACATCTGGAGTCCTGTGTCCAGTCCTGTGTTTCCTAGTATGAGAAAGATACTGACTTAATGGGCTGAGTCCCGCCAAGGGCCAGGAAGATGATTAAGGGACTGGATAGACTAAGATCTGGGACTGTTCAGCCTGGAGAAGAGAAAGCTCGTGAGGGATGGTCTTACAAATGTGTATAAATGCCGGTTGGGAGGCAGTGAAGACAAGGATGCTGAACACTTCTCAGTGGTGCCAGTTGCCAGGGCAAGAGGCAGTGGGCACAAATTAAAAAATGGGAAATTCCATCTGAACACAAACACACACTTTTTTCCTGGGGAGGGTGTGTGAAACACTGGAATAAGTTTCACATAGAGGCTGTGGATTCTCCTGGAAGATGCTCAGAACCCAACTGTACATGGTCCTGGGCACCCTCCTGTAATCTTCTTTGAGCTGAGGATTTGGAGTGGATAGTATGAAGAGGTCCCTTCTAACCTCAGCCATTGTGTGGTTCTGAGTGTAGTGCTTCCTGATACAACAGGTCTTAGCTGCTGCAAGTCTTGTAGTCCAGAAAGTAAAGTGTCAAATAGCATCTACTTAGGGCAGCTTTGAACTGTGTGCATTGTGAGGGCTTTTGGTCCAGGGGGCTGGCTCTAGTCTAAAGTAAAACTTCTGAAATGTATACAGTGTGAATGCAGAGCTCTTAGCGTCAACTGCTTTGATCTGCTTGTTCTCTCCTACTACACCATGGTGTTTGAAAATGTGGGCATAGAACTCCAAAAATGTTAGTAATAAAAGTCTGCAGTAAAGCACATGCTTGTGCTTGCTGGTGATGGAAATTTTGTAGGAACTGGTGAGTATTGAAAACCTACACAGAAAATGATGCAAGCAAGATGGATGCCAATTGGTTTGCCAGAGTTCTGTGATAATTCTCACTGTAGCAGTTGTCATTTAGGTGTCTATGTAGCTAGTGCAAAATTTAGTAGGCTTGGTTAACCAGTGACAGATCATCTAGAGAGAATATGATTTGCTTTGGTTTTCTGCTTAATTTGAGAATGCAATCTTACTACTTTTTCCTTACAACTTTTTTCTGGGGGTCCTTAGTTGGAATAGGAGGCATTTTATTTACTTTAAAAAAAATATGATAATGTGATATAAGAATAGAATGACTTGGGTTGGAAGGGACTTCAAAGACCATCTAATTCCAGTCCCCTGCCATGGGCATGGTCACCTCCCACCAGACCATGTTGCTCAAAGCCCTATCCAGCCTGGCCTTGAGCACCTCCAGGGATGGGGCATCCACAGCTTCTCTGGGCAGCCTGTGCCAGTGCCTCACCACCTTTTGAACGAAGAATTTCCTTCTAAAATAATATATAGGAACAAAATCTTTAAATGGTTTGTTTTCCAAACTGGCTCTTACAGCTTGTACTTTCACGAATGAGCCCAAAGTAGAGTCATAACCAGTGCATTATCTATTTTATATAGATAAGATGTCATTTTAGGGAGTTGGCAGTAGTCTGAAACCAAAGATAAAAGAGGTTCATTCAATCAGTGGGATCCTAAAGCTCATTGGCAAGAGAGGCAACTATCAGAAAGATCCACGCCCAACAAAAACTGTGAGTTTGCCATCTAGATTTGATTCACAAAATAACTCAAAATGGAGAGTCTGAGTAGAGAACTGGGATGCAAGAGGGAAACCTAAGCTAAAGTATTGCCTAGCTACTGAATCACTGTCTTTACACAGCTGTTGGTTTTGAATCATGTCCAGGTATTGTCTGACTCATTCGTGATGGTGTAACACTGAAGCAATGTAATATTAGTGAAGTTAGGGAATTGTGCAAGAATGAGAGAAGGGGAAATAAGTTGCTACAGAGAAGAATAAAAAAGAAAATGGCTGAGGAAAGGCTATGAGGAAAACAGAGGTGAGAAGAAAGAAATTCCAGCAGGTATGTGCTTGAGAGAATCTGGAGCAGATATACTGGTATTTGCTCTAGTAAATTCTCTGGTTGTGACTCCCTTATTCTTGTATGAAGCCCTTGCGTGTAGTACCGAGACAGCAAGGAGAAATCAAAGGAGCCGGTGTTAGTACTAGAGAGGCCTCATCCTCAGTTAGAAGCTTTTTTTGGACAAATGAGTAGTCTGTGGGAAGTTAGCATCACACGGAGCCTGGTTAGCTAGTAAGGAATGAAGAGGGAATGAGAACGGAGAGCAGCTCCAGCATTTGCTGCTGACTAGGTAAGAAAGCAGAGGAAATGTTCTGCTAGAAGGTAGCTGTTCAGAGCAATGAGGATAGTCACAAGCCCCAAGACCTTTTCTTGGTCATTCCTGTCAGTCTTACTGCACTATTGTGTACTTGCCTCCCACCTGAAATTGTTGCAGAGCCATCTCCCTTTACATGTATGTGGCCGCAGTAGTGCAATAAAGCGGTGGAAGCAGAGAGACTCATCTGTGCATCAGTTTTACGAGATGGGGTAATGGGCTTTCCTCCACAGCAGTGCTTGCAGAACTGATGCTCCTCTAGACCAGCAGGGCATTTCTCCAGTCTGAGCTCTTGCTTCATGATGACTGGAGGCAGACAGGCAAAGCCATGTTCTCTGTGTCTGAACACAATTTATGGTTTCTCTTCACTGTGAAGCCTACCCATCTCTTTGCCAAAGAGAGAGAAGTGGCACCTTAGCTCACTTGTACTCGCACAGCTCTGTCAGAGGGACTCCTCTAGTTGTTTCCATGTTGAAACCATGACAATTTTCAGTGTTTGTCCTATTTTTCTTTAGGGGTATAAGTTTGTAAGGTGAGGTAGAGTCTTTTATTAGACCAACGGATACAGTTAAACAAACAAGAGTCTTTTCTAGGCTCTCATGCATTCGGTTTGCTTGATTTATCATGCCTCAAAATCTTCAGATTTAGATTCTGAGCCTTTTTGGGGCTTCCCTATCTCAGAAATAACTAATGTTCTGGCTCCTGCACAGCTGTAATGCGTGACTTGCAGTAATAAAGGCAAAAGTCTTTAAAATTGTGGAGCAATGAAACTGTTTTTCTACCTTTAGTAAATATCCTGGTAAGTATCCAAAGTATAAACTGTGGAAGCACTGTGCTTTGAGTTACAGTTTGTTGTTCTTCTTGTTGGTTTTTTTGACTTTGTTGATTACATCTCTTCCTAAATGAGAATGAACTAAATTTACTAATGATACTCATCTTGTGATCTTCTCTGAGCTTCTTCCCTTAATAACTTTTAGCTATTGCTAAACTTGCTTACTGTTATTAGGTAAAAGTACTTTCTACAAGAAAATACCAGCCTTGAGAACAGGATTTCCTTATTGAAGCTGAACTGCAGAGGGTTAATCTTACTTGGTTTAATGTGGTACCTTCAGTCAGATTTATTGAACAGTGTGCAAGAGCATCAAAGAAATCTTTGAATCTGTCTATATGGGCTGGTGCTGCTTAAACGTGCAATGGGATGTTGACCTTTTCAAAGAGGTAGCAGTTGGCACTCTGCTTTCGGTACAGTATGTGTAAGCCCTTGGGTTAACAAAGTGCATGTAGAAAAAGCCAATTCTGTAATGATGGACATGAAAGTAGGAAATACTATACATTTTATTCAGAAGTTAGTGCTGTTGAAATCTGTTTAATAACTTAGATCTGTAAGTGTATTTGGAGTGAATAAAAGAGATCATAAAAATGTACTTCAAAAATCTTTTCCTTCTTCTATTATGTGTGACTGATTAATGCAGAAGGCTTTGTAAGACTTAAGACACTGTTCTGAGGATTTTGTAGCTGTACAAAAGTGTGTATAAAAGTACCCCTTGAAAACAACCCTTTTCATGTATCTGTTTCTAGTGAATATTTACAAGGTAGAGAATACTTGAATATCGGGCAACTATTTCAAAATATAATTTGAAAGTATATTTTTGTGTGGATTAAGTGTGGTAGGTATCTCAGGTGCTAAACATGAGGATGGTTTTGAAAGGTAAGTATTTTGTTCACTAGATCACTGATTAATTTTTCTGTAAGTAAATGAATATCCTTTTAGTAATAACAGATAATTCACTTATGCTGGCTTTATGTTAAAGATTCTGTGTGGTCTTGGATATAGGTTGTAGAGTCTTTGTCATCGGAGATATTCAAAACCCAACTGCATGCATCCCTGTGCAACTTTCTCAAGTCAACTGTCCCTGAAGCAGAGCGTTGGGCTGTATGATCTCCAGAGGTTCATGAACAATTCTGTGGTTCTCTGTAATACCATTGAGATTCTGCTGAAGATCAGTTTTTATAGATTGTCGTCATACTTTTTGGATGCTTCACTTCTCTTTTAGATTATTCTAGGAGACACCATAAATATTTTCACTTAAATTAAAAATACTGCTGATTCCTTGGTTGAAATGAGTGTCAGAAGTACAAATAACATATATTTCAGTCCAGATAGCTTTTGAATTACTGCTTTGTAACTCTGAACTTGGCTTTTTAAGATGTTTTACCAATAGCCAAGCCAACAGGTTTTTTATATTGTCAGTTCTGAGAACCTTTTGATACATTACACGTAGAACAGAAAAACTAAGCAGAAAATTACAGTGGTCTGCAGATGTAGGAAACCTGGATAACTGGCTTTAGTCATTTTTTATTAATGGTGTAGATGGTAAGAGTAGAGGGTATTTATTAAGTTTGCAGTGGACAAGCTGGGAAGAATGCAGGTATGCAAAAACAGTATGGCAATTCAAAATCATTTTGACAACCTGGAGAAAATACACTGAGTGAAATAAGAAGTCTCCAGCCTGTTCTAGTTTAATAAAATAAAGAGCTTTTTGGATGCGAGATGGGTGGTAAGTGGCAGTTTCCAGGAGAGGGTGGGAGAGGCACAGTGGTTCCACAGTGTCATTGCTGTTGGAGGGGTGGAAACATGGGAAGAGGGTATGTTGTAGCACATCATACTGGAAAGCTGATGCTTTGAGATGCAAGGCACACAGCATTTTTCCACCCCACACAGAACCTGTAAGACCTTATGCTTGAATAGTACGTGTAGGTTTGAGTGTTGTATGTTAACTTGACATACTCTATGGAAAAATATTTGCCAAAATAGAGTTGTGCAAAAGAGAAGGCTGAGGGGAGGTAATAAGAACTCAAGCATATGGAACATTTGCTGTGAGTGGGAAATTGTATTTTGTTTGTTAATAGAGTGTAAAACAAGACATAATGGGCTTAAATTGGAACAAAGGAGATTCAGTTTAGATGCCATTGAAACATTTTCTGTCCCTCTGAATGGTGAAGCAGAAGAGTGGAGTAACTAGGAGTGTTGTGAAATTGCTGTCAGCTTTTAAGAACAGGTGAGACGAACTGTTCACTGGAGTGATATGGGTAATACAGGTATAATGGACCTCTCTGGGGGAAGGACAAGGTCATCTCTTGATTTACTTCCAGCTCTCTTTACTATATATCATTGCCTTCATGGGAGTAATTGTCAGGGGAAAAAAAGACAACAAACTTCAGCCTTTTTGGTTGTGTTTTCTTTTTTTTTTTTTTGCATGTGAAAGACTGCTCCCATTTCTCCTGCTTCCCTTGTTCAGAGCACTTGCCCGCACCTGTTTGTCTAGTGACTATCAAGAGAGGAGCAGGTGATGTATCTGCTAAAGTTGTCAGGCATACATGTGGTAGCCTTACAAAGCTGCTGGGGATAAGCATCCACAGCCATGTATATATTTGTGTGTGTATATATATTCCTTAATAAGGAATCAATCAGCCAAAACAGAGTTTTGCAACATTCTAAGTATGTATTAGTTTCAGATTAATAGGTGCAGAGTGTTGGGAGAAGGATGAATTTTAGAATTCTGTAATTTCTTATTTATCCTTTAGCTTTTTTAAGAAGATACTCAGATAACATCATGATCTTATAAAAACTATTCAGTAAAAGATGTTTTCTGTTTTCAGTGTATTCCTGTTGATGAAAGAGTAAATACAGAAAAGTTAAGTGGAATCAGTTAGTACTGAGATATGGCTTAAATACAGACCAGATAAACAAATGGCCATTAAGAGCTTGGACCTGGCTTATCACTGGGTAACAAGGCTCTTGAATAATAATAGTGGTAATAGAATAATAATAATAAAGTGCTTAAACCCTGCGTAATGCAGAACTCTTCAAGAAGTAGTTCTATTTTTGCCTCTAGTTTTTCTTAATTTTATTTTTTTCATATTGAAAGTGCAGTTCAGGACCATAATTGTTATTTAAGTCTGATTTCTCAGGTTTTTTACAGTTTTGATAATAGCTTGGTATCTGTTAAATAGTGTCTTTATTAGCTGAGCTATTTTTATTGCTTTCTAAATTAAGCTTATTTATTTTTCATTTTTGTAGCATGTGAAATGTGGTAGGAGGTTGTCTAAATCTCAAACAGCTACTTTAGGAGTTCTTCAGAAGAAAAAAAAATGGCAAAAGATGAGCTGTTATATTGTTTGAGTTTTTGATGTTATGTGGAGTATTATTTTAGAGTTTTCACAGCCATGCAGAATGATGCTATCTAGCAAAGGGTGATGGGAAGACCGATAGAATGTGAGGAAGGCTGCAAATGTATTACATTAGATGGCACATCATGCTGGTTTTTTATGTCATTTGTAATAACCATCCAAATGATATTTAGACAGAGTAGAGAGCTGCTTTCACTTTTCAGCCAGATACTTTCAATACTTTAACTGTCTTCTGAGCTCTTTATGTTGGAGGACCACCCATCATTAATCCCACTTAAATTTGTAATTGTCTGCTCCTATGTATGAGCAGGCTATTCCATCTGCAGGGATAATTTCAGAACTAACTGTTGAAACTCAGGGTGGAGGAGTGAAAGAGAGTGAGGTTGCAGAGATATTTTGCCAGACCTTGGCTGGTAAGCATTATTGATTGTTCTTGTCTGCTTGGTTTACACCCTGCAATGTTTTAGGGTCGATATTTGTCATAGTCAATGTGTGTTCAGGAGGGGAGAGTCCTGTTTAACTAACTTAATTTCCTTTTATAACAGGGTTACCCAACTCATTGAAGAAGGGAAGCCAATTGATGTAATCTTTTTGGATTTCAGCAAAGCTTTTGATACTGTCTCTTACAGTATCCTTCTGGACAAAATGTTCAGCGTACAGCTAGACAAATTCATAATATGATGAGTGAACAGTTGGCTCACATTTGGCTGACATGTTGGGCTCTCAGAGGGTTTGTAGGAAATACAAATTATCTCAGGCTGGCAGCTCATCACTAGTGGGGTTCCACAGGGCTACATTTTAGGGACGGTTCTCTTCAGTGTTTTTGTAAATGATCTGGATGCATGACTTGAATGTATACTCAGTAAGTTTGCAGATGATCCTGAATTAGGAGGAGCTGCTGACTCCCTCGAGTCAAGAGTCCTGGCAGAGAAATCTTGACAAATTAGAGGGCTTGACAGTCCCCAGCCTCATGAAGTTTAACAAGACCAAGAGCTGGATTCTGCACCTGGGAAGGGGCAACTTTGGCTGTATATATAGACTGTACATATAGACTCTTTAAATCTTTAATTTAAAAACAAATCCTTTCAGAACAGTAAGAATTACAGACTCTAAGTAGGCTCTGGCAGAATATTTTTTAAGACTACCTGGACTTTTACCTTCTGGTACTTCAGTGACACATGAATAAACAGTATTATTGTAAAGTGCTTACCATTGTCAGATTTATAGACACGGCTGTAAATGTCAATGATGTTATATCCATCATTTTGAGAATTACAGAACTTGGAGATGGAAGGGGTCGCCTAGTCTCTTTCTGTGATGAGCTACCAAAGTCATCCCCCTACCCCATGAGAAAACTTATGTAGCAGTGCTATGAGCTGTTTTGTATGGCATGCAGACAACCAAGGAACTTTCAGGTTCTACCAGAGTCTAAACACCACCCTGCAGTGACAAGCAATTTGTTTGGACATGTCATGCTGAGCTGCTGTGCAAACTGAGCCCCTGAGTACAGGTAATGGTGAGCATCTCCCCACTTATTTCGCCCTTCCTCAGGGAAAAAAACATAAAACAACCCCCTCCTTTTCCTCATACAGTCTGGCCAAGATGAAATATTCCTTGACATTGCAAATTGGGTGATTATTTTGAGCCTGAGCATATGAACAAGATGTACCAGACAGGAATCTAAGAAAAAGGATTTCTTAAGCCATCTGTTATTACTTCTTTAGTTATGCCGTATCTCAAATACTTCTGAATAAAATAGGTGGTAAATAAAACAACCCAGAATAACTGACCAATTACGCATCGATAGGAAAAATACTTTTTGACCCTCTCCAGCAGCTAGCTGAAGCATGAGATTCATTTTGTATGCATTGTGTTGATCAGTCTGTTGACTTCAGGCAGAAGTAACAGACTGGTAGATTCATATTTCAGAGTTCTTCTGTGACTATCTTACAAAGCATCCAGACACACTGTGTTGGAAAGAATGCAAAAAATTTCTTCAGTGCTGTTCTGCTTCTTACTGATGCCAAGAAACGGGATTGTACTAGAGTGGTTCTGCATTTTTCTTCGAAGAACCTATTTAGTACCACAATATTACCAATGAAGCAGCTGTTAGAATCTTGAATGCCTCTTGAGTTACAGTTTTGCTTTCCACCTGGTATAGAGATTTGCAGTGTCCCAGATTTGAATGTTGAATCTGATGTTAAAATTGCTTGTTCTTATCTGCTCAACTGAGAATTTCACAAACCTAAGTTTCGAATATAGCAGGGAAAGAAGGCGAGCATGTAAACAAGCAGAAGTACTAGAATCTGCTGCTGTGGCATCATGGTGGACTCCTGCTGTTTATTTAGCAGTGGATCCTGAAATCTTACATTTTTTGATTGATGTGAGAGAATGCAAAGTGTCACATTCTGGAGACAGTGCTGTTAACTATACTATATATGGGCACGCTACGTGTATCTGTATGTACCTATATATGTATACACATACATTGCTAATGCTTGGATGTTTTCTCATCCTTACAAGTTGTGTAGTACAAAACTAAACTGAGGAAAAATTGTTCCTGAGCAACAGTTCTTGGTTAGAAATCTGTAACTGTCGTGCAGTCACTGAGTGTATGCAGCCGATTTTCATAGATCAGTGCTGGCTAGTAATTGCAGCTTGAAACAGGTGCATTTCACTTAAAGACCACTTTATTGGGACAGTGATTGCAGTTCAGAACTATTAATCACAAGTGATTAGTCTGACAGGACCTCCAGGAGGATTCAGGATTCACAGTGACATTGTTTGGGGCCTGGGTGGATCATCAAGAGGATGAAAATCTCTTGAAAACTCTTGAAAAACTGGCAAATATATTTCAGCTTTTCTTTTTAAACATAAGAAAACAGCAACTTGATTTAGAAAATGTTGTCAAAAGCATTTGTTTGTCACTTAATTTGACTTTTTGAGACAGTTGTCAGACCAGTTGTATGTTTGCTTGTCTCAAACACTTGTGGATACTAGAGCCTGTACAGCATGAAGGCTGCAGAAAACAAAGAACTAATTCCATCTCTGTCTAAGTTGCACTCATTTTTCTCCTGATGAGGAAGAAAGGACTAGAGACCATTAACTGTGATTGCCAGAATGAGGGCAGCATGATTTTTGTTTTCAAAAACATGTTTTAAGAGTTTTCTAATCTAACCATTGGAAAAATAGTCAAGATAAAAACATAGAAATTTTGAGGTGGTTTATTTCATGTTAAAATTTGAAATCTGTTAAAAAGTATTAGTAAACTCGGGCATTTTCATTGCTTTATATCTCCAAACCATGGCTTGTAGCTAAATCTCATATCATCCCAATAAGAGAGGTAGGCGTTATCTTAAACTTGCAGTTTGAGAAACCTGAATAACAGAAAAATGGGGATAAATTGCAAGACACTTTATGCCAGTTTTATAGTTTTGGTATTCTTTAGTCCTCAATTCACTGGATTATGAGGACTATTTTTAAAGCAAGGCACATGTTCTTGTCATAATTTTGGAACAGAATTCCAATTTAAAGGGAAAAAATGGAAGCTGTACCTCTACTTGAATGTTGCTAAACAGACCATTTGCTGGAAATGCATAAATGTCAGAGCCTGGCATGCTAAGCAGATTATTAGATGATAGAAGTTCAGATGAAAATGATCTTTGATTTAAAAACTGTCGTGGAAGGATGTTTTCCATTGTTGTTGGTCTTTGAGACCTGATTACTAACTCCCGAGCACCTTTGGAAAGTACTAGCAAAGTGTGCCTGCAGAATCAAAGAAAACACTGACTTGCTTGTTATTTCAGTGTAATTGCTATTAAATGTTAAAAACTAATGAAAAACAGGTGCATCTGCACTATTAATGGTATTATCGTGCGTTACCTTCATTTAAGGGAAAAAGCAAGCACAGCTAACAGCTGGAGACAAAGGGGGCCTTGAAAGTGTAGAATATTAAACTATGAACTGTGGTATGGAAGAGAAGACTTACAGGTTTGCTTTTTTTTTTTTTAAAACCAGATATCAGAGATAATCATCTAAGTCCTTCCTCAGATCTTACTGGTTCAGCAAACTAACTTGTGCCATGTATTTTTTTTATATTTCACTTTATAAATTTGGATTTCATCTATAGAATAATCCAAAAGGACACTGGGGTTTACATTTGCAAAGGAATGCAAGTCTTAAACTCCTTCTGTTCTTGACCTTATGCGTGAGATTAGCCTTTCCAGATGAGAAATTTTATCTATGAAAATTGTGTCGATGTAAGTAAAAATTGTCAGTGTTTTCAAGTTAACCTGGATAAAAAGAACAGCTTTAATTGCAGGGGTGTGTGTTAAAAAGAACATGAACGAAACAGAATGCGTGATAACATCAATGTAATCAATTTCTTTTTAAGAGAGTTCTTCAGGAAATTAAGGTCCTGCTTGATGTAACTAATTTTTCTCTTTCATTTTCCTGATTTTGCCACCATCTTCTGCTGCATGAAGTATTACTTATTCTTTCTTTGTGTCATACCTTGCTACCTGATAGTGCTAGAAGAATGTGATGTACAAACCTGAAATAGCTGCTGAGTTTTATTTTGTTTTTGCCCTTATGTACCAAAACCTTCTGTTGTAACTGGTATCCAGAGTGAATGTTTCTGATCTTCATCATGTTGCCAGTAGATCTGTCCTTGTGGTGGAACAAAGATACTTTTTAACAGGAAAAAGTGGAATTTCTTTTCAGTAGCCATAGTACAACAGAACCCTGTAGAGAACATCCAAGCATTTTAGCTTGTGGGTGCTGCAGATTTCAACTTGAAATCTCATAAATGAGAAATTAAACCATTTATTTTTAATTACCACAGGTACTGCATTATTTAAGGTAATTTAATCTTCACAGTAAGTAATGTTATGTTAAACTAAATGAATTTGTTTTACTGGTAAAATAATAATTGTGACACCTATTTCGGGGATGATGCCAAAGATGAAGAAAAAGCTTATCACTACTTTTGAGACTGACTTTACTCTAGCCTTTGCAAGTATAATGAATATTATTATCCTAGGAATAAACTACATTACTTTAAATAAATGAGTGAGATTATCTTTTGTGGTACTCCTTTTTAACTTTTACTTGCTTTCTCAACTATGTATTGGTCAGAATGACTTATATCTAAAGAGTCTGAAATTAAGAGCGAAGAATTGTTTTGATTAAATTGAAGTCAGCTTTCACTGGCTAGGCACCATCTAATTAAATTGCTATTTTTGCCCACAGATATGTGAAGTGGTGCCCACTTACTCTTGCAAAAGCTGGAAGAATGTAGCTGTGGGCAGAATTTGATCTCTTATGTATTCATTGTTTTGTTTTTCAGTAAATTATGATTATCCAAACTTCTGTCTGAGTAAGGCAAAATGCATAGAAGAGTTTTCAAAGTCAAGCTATAGCTCAGTCTCATCTTGGAATAATTTACCATTAATGTGATGTGAAGTGCATGCATGAATTAACTCAGCAATGGATTTGATTTATTGTGATCTCAAAATAGCCCTTACATGCAGTTGCTTTTGTTTAAGCTGCTGTGTTCAGTTACTGGTCCAACTCATTCTCCTGTCATTTGGTTTGTTGGCAGTATTGTCCTCCCGCAAGTAAAATGTATCTATTGCCTAATGGTGATTTTTCACACTAAAGCAGTGTTTTATGACCGATATTCCTTTGCTTGTTTTCCCTGAAAAACTGAACTTACCTCTTCAGTTCACCCCAGTGTTAAAGTTGGCCTTGTGGGAGTAACTTCCAAAAATTTGTACTCTGCTTTTGAAGGAAGCTGTACCTCCTCAGTGTTCCTTTTGTTGTTTTCTATATGGAAATAATTGTGGTACTGTCCTGATTCAGTGGAGCTGGCTCTCCTACCAGGGGTTTTAAGATGTCTCCTGCCCTGTTTTCAGTGAAGAATAACAGTTTTATACAAGAAAAATTAGGTACTTTCATGTTACAGGTTGTGTATATATACATACACAGATGTGGGCTTAAGTTGCCTAAAGGGCAGTGTACACAAAGTTAAGCACTTTGAATGTTATATAAGGCTTATATAAATGTGTGTGTGTGCACAGTCACAATTTACCAGTCCAAATTTTCTATTCTTGTTTAGTAATCCACCAGAGTACTGCATGAAGTTTGATAATGTGTTTTAAAAATGGGAACTCTGCTGTGCTCTAAATAGAGTTTAAAGGTTATGTTTTGAAAGTCCCAAATAGAGGTAGATGCCTAACTGATCTAAATGCCCTTGAAAATCTGTGAATTTAATCATCACAATCTTTGGTCTTGAAATAACTCCTTAAATCCAGTCTTTTTTTTTTTCTGGGATTATTTGTAGGATGCTTGCTAGGGCCTGAGTTTGGCATATCAGAATCCAGGTGTTTTAGAAATTCAAATGCGTAATTCTGTATTTTTTTCAATATCCTGTAAATGAAGACTCAGGGTAATATATTGCTTAAAGTGCTTTCTAATGGAAATATGAAGAGGAAAGAAAAAGAGTTTAATGGTCATTTTCTCCTCTGGTCTTGAAAGAGTTTCCATAGCTAGGAGATTTCCCTCAGTTTCTGAAAACCATGGTTCTGTTCTTGTGAACTTGCTAATTTCTTCCAAAAAAGAGCCAGGGACCCAAAAAGCAGCAGTTTTACTTGGTTCTGCATTTTGCCAATCTGCAGAGTACTTCTATGCCCAGAGCAGGGACAGAGCTCTCAAAGGGTGGAAGAAAGCAAATCATATGATTACTGTTATTGTGATGTGCAAGAGGTACAAATTAGAGCTGCACAGGAAAGCTATGCGGGTGAGGTAAAATATACTGGCTCTTAGATTACTAAAAATAAGTACTTGCACAGTGCCTTTGCTTTTCTTATAGAGCTTTTATATATATATAAATTTATATATAACCATACATATTTATTTCCTTCTAAGTGAGATTTAAAAAAAAAAAAAAAGACCTGAAATCAATATACTTTTCTGCAATTTCTGGGTTTGGCTCTCACCCTTACTAACAATTTTAGGTAATTTTCCTTTAAAATCCCAGTACAATCATGACAGAACAGAATTTGAACTTTTCCTTTTGTCTTAGCCTCAGCATGACAATAATTTGTTTGTTCCTCAAATTGCTTAGTAATAATTCCCCGTGTTAAAGTGGAAGGGCATATTTTTCATTCAGCAATTTGCTATTTTATTACTGCAGAAACTGCCTGTCTGTTTACTGAGGAAAGGGATAATGTGACTTAAACAAGATGGCTAAATCCTATTCGATAGGATCAGAGGGGGTGGTGAATGTTTGACATTTGCAGATTTGCAGAGAGAAACTGTCTTAAGCATGCAGGGCTTCTTCACGCTGTTGGTTGGTGCAACGAGGGGGACTTCTCCTTCCTCTGAGGTGCAAAGCCTGTGCCAGCGAGGCAGCTGCCTTTGCAGAAATCAGGAATGAATTGCTTGACGTGCAGAACTGACGGCTCCCTTCGCTTGACAAAACCAGTGCAGCGTGTGCTGCCGTTAACCTGAAAGAGGCAGCTGACAGCGCGTCGTGACAGCTCGAGGTGGAAGGACCCAAAGTTGCGGTGCTCCCCCCGCCCCCAAGAGATCGTTAGTCCATTCCTTTATAGTGGTTCGTTTTGGCTCTCTGTCATCGCCAGAATGCTGCCAGGGAATGCATGTCATGGTTACAATAGAGTCTGGTAACATACCACAGCAATGAAAGCCCAGCGGGAAAGGCTACAAATTCCAGGGCTGACCTTGGAGTAAGTATTGTCTGTCTTTAATATATTAATGGTTTCTGCATGATAACTGGCTTTCGTGCGAACAGGAGCTGTTTAACATATGTTTATGCCGACAGTCTCGGAGCACTGCAGCTTTAGGTTGAAGGAACACATTTTAAACGCACTGCAGTTGGTTTCAGCAAATGTGTGAGCGTGGAGCTGGGCTATTGCAGTATGTTTGGAAAGAAAGCATTTCTGCATATTTAAAGTTATCTCCGTGCATGGAGCATCCTGATCCTGTGAGCTTGTAGAGGGAGAATCTTTCAGTAGGCCATGGTGTCTGTCTTTCTCTCCAGCTCTCTGTTACTGTTTGTTTATCCCGGTGCTGCCTTTTAGAAAGGCCTCTATCTCTGCTGAATAATAGAGAGCACAGCAAGAGATTAAAGCATTATAAAAATGCCATTTGTGAAAATCCATCAGCAACAGCCTGTATTTTACATACGTAACTACATTAATGAACTGCATTTACATACTGGAGGATTCCTGATAGTCTCTGCAGTAAGTATGTTTACCTAATTTAGCAGTATGTTTACTTGATACTTGCTTAAAACTGATTAACTCATTTGTGTGCTTTCAGCTATTTTGAAAGTAGCTACATGAAAGTATGTAATTTTTATGTATGATGATAGTAGCTAGTCTTTTATTCATAAATGCCAGCATATATTTACCCAAGATTTGTTAGTAAAAGCCAAATACTTATTTCTGTACATGCATACCTACATTCTACATCGACACGTCAAGCATGTATGTATGCATGTTGTGGACACCTCGAGAACTTGCTAATTTTATCTAGGTAAATAGATATGGTTACGTCAGATCCTTTAGTGTTCCCTGGGACTTCCCCATCCTCCTTGCTGGAGGAAAAAAAAAAACAAAAACTGAATGCTGCAAATGCCTGCGGTAAAGTTACTTAGCTCTGAAAGGTATTATCTCTGACATCTGCCATGTTTTAAAAAGAGGGCTATAGGTAAGTGTGCAGTGTAGCAAATAATGTATTCTGATAATCACATGAAGGTGACAGAGCACTTTATTCCAAGGAACAAGTATGGATGTTATATAGGGTTCCCCAGAATTAGGCTTGTGAAATGTCAGAGGGAAATTCTGCATTTCAATTTGGCATCTTTTCCTTAGAGCAGCGTGTGTTAGCTGTGAGCAGAATAAGCTCTAGATATTCTTCTGGGAGAAAAAAAAATAATTGCTAATTTCTTAGGAGTTTTGGAGGGCAGGGGGTCTTATCAGGGAGCTCGTTAAAATGATTTACATGAATAATTGATTATTGTACTCCCTTTGAGGTGGAAATTTAAATATTTTTGAATCAGTCTTCACTGAATTATGTAATCATCCTATGTGAATATCATCACTAATTGCAAAGGATGAAAAATGATTCATGTTACTGGTTCTTTCAACATACATGTATGTTTTTGTAATATGAGGTAATCTTTTACTGTTTCCTCCTTTTTCATGGTACCGTGACAAAATCACATGTGCTTTGTATTGCATTTCTATAATATTTAAGTACTGCTAAAAATAATTATACTTTAATTTCAGCACTGCTCATTGTTTTTGCTAAAACATTGTTCAGATACAAACCATTTATATATTTAATTTGTTTCATATTTTTATATCACACTTTCATTTGTCATCATACTTAACTACTTTCCAAACTTAATTTGCTTTTAGAGAAAAGAAAACAGAGTTTTAGTTTGCTGATTTGTCATAGTTCAGTCAGTGCAGGTATAAGTTGTGTCTCCTAAATTTTTATTCTGATCTATAAAAGCAAATACATAAGGGGAAATAAAAAATCCAGCTTTTTCATAGATTCATAGAATGGGTTGAAGGGACCTTGAAGATCATGCAGTTCCCCCTCCTCCCCCCCCCCCTCCCCCCCCCATTGTGGGCAGGGACACCTCCCACCAGACCAGGTTGCCCAAAGCCCCATCCAGCCTGGCCTTGAGCACCTCCAGGGATGGGGCACCCCCAGCTTCTCTGGGCAGCCTGTGCCAGTGCCTCACCGCTCTCTGAGTGAAGATTTTCCTCCTAACATCTAATCTAAATCTCCCCTTTAAGCCATGTTTAAGTACTGAAAGGCTGCAATGAGGTCTCCCTAGAGAGTTCTCCAGGCTGAACAGCTCTCTGAGCCTTTCTTCATAGGAGAGGTGCTCCAGCCCAACTGCATCAGTCAGTTCCCTCAGGACTCTGCGATGCATGGCATCAGGCCCCATAGACTTGTGCCTGTAGACTTGTACCTGTTCAGTTTCATCAGGTGGCCTTGAACCTGCTCTTTGCTTACAGCGGGAGGCACTTTGCTCCCCCAGCCCCTGCCCAGAGGTTCAGGGACGTGAGAGATGTGGGAAGCCTGACTGGCAGTGAAGGCTGAGGCAAAGAAGTTGCTGGGTACCTCAGCCTTCTCCATGTCTGGTGTTACCAGTCCTCCCTTCTCATTTATCAGAGGTGGCACACTCTCCTTGGCCTTTCTTTTCTGAGCAATGTACCAAGAGAATCCCTTCTTGTTATTCTTTGCACCCCTTGCCAAGCTCAGTTCTGTCTGTGCATTGACTTTCCTGATTCCATCCCATCACATTTGGACAGCATCCCTGCACTCTTCCCAGGCCACATGTGCACAGGCATTGGAAACAGGGACTTCCTTCTTACATGTCAGGTCTGGCCACCAGGTCCTTGCTCAGCCATCCCAATTTTCTGCCATCCCTTCTTGCTTTCTTACACGTGGAGACGGAGAGCTCTTGTGTTCTAAGAAAGGAGTTGTCAGCTCTGATCAGCTCCTCTGTCCCTCAGGACTGCGTCCCAAGGGATCTCATCCCCTAGTTCGTTAACAAGCTGGAAGTTTGTTCTTCTGAAATTCAGGGTCCTCACTTTGCTCTCTGCCAGGCCCATATTCCTGAGATGACAAACTCAACCAGGGAGTGGTTGCAGCAGCCCAGACCACCCCCAGTCTGAACCTGTTTAATGAGTTCATCCACACTGGTGAGCACCAGGTCCAGTAACACTTCTCTGGTTGGTCTGTCTAGCACCTGGACCAGGAAGTTATCCCTGATGCACTCCAGGACTCTCCTGGATTGCTCACAGCTTGCTTCCCCAGCAGACATCTGGGTGAGGTCCCCCGTCAGGATGAGTGCCTGCGAGTGCGATGTGCCTTGTAGCTGAAGCCAGAAGGCCTTGCAGACAGGCTCCCCTTGGTCAGGTGGCCTGTAGAAGACCCCAGCCACAAGGCGTCCTTCATTGGTCCAGTCCTTAACTTTTACTCACAGGCTCTCAACCTGCACAAGGCTATTTCTCAGAGGCAGCTTTTTGCAATCTGTTTCTTAACCCAGAGGGCGACGCCCCTCCCACACCTTCCCTGCCTCTCTCTTCTGAAAATCTTGTAGCCCTTGATTCCCGCGTTCAGGCTGTGTGATTTGTCCCACCATGCTTCTGTGAGAGCAATCAAGTCACAGTTTTCTAACTGCACCGTGGCTTCCAGCTCCTCCTGCTAGATTCCTGTGGTGTGTGTGTGTCGGTGCATTTTCTCAAAACATTCTTCACACGTGGATCCTCATAATTTTTCTTTCAATAAAGTTTGAATGTTGGGACTAGAATTACGTTTCATCTCTGAGAAATTTATGCAGTCAGTCTACTTTATATTCATTACTTGCAGGAAGCTCTTTCAAAGAATATTAAGGACCCAAATTGAAACATTCCAAATTTAGTAAATGTAAGAATTAAGGCTGCCTGTCAGCCTTGTGCATATGCACTGTGATAATTTGTTTTAACATGTTTCTTCATGTAATTTTTAGGTCTTAAAAAAGCAAAGCTGAAATGCAAGCTCTGTAGAAGAACTCTATTGACACTCCTGTGTCATCACTTGGTGAGAATTTATAGATCCACAGCACAAGCACAGCTGATAATGAATGCCCTGAGTGTCTGCTCCATGGCTGAGACTCTTGTGTTACAGTAATGAAAATGAGGAATAATAATGGACTAACTACTAGCAGGTGTAGGATTTACACCTCCTGTGTATAGGCTAGCCATTAGAGGGAGGAGACATGTTTTGACACTGCATGTCCCTAGGATTTCTTTGTAGTAAGGGTAGTAGAATTTCAGTGACTTCTTTTTTTTTAAGGGTAGTAAGGTGGTGACTTAGAATCTCATTCTGGTGTCTGAAGTTAACATACCCTTCTCATTCAGTAAGAAGAAACCTGTCTTTTTCTTTCCTTTCCATTGCTCTGGCTTTGGTTCGTTCCTTGCCCCTGATCTTTACCCTGCAGCTGTCCCCATGCTCTCTTCCTGTTGCAAACGTCTGCCTTACAAGTCTTTACTGATCGTACGTACTGGAAAGGTCTTGGTTCACATGGTTGTGGCCGTGGTGCATTAGCAAGGGGCTCAGCTGAACAGCAGAAATCTGAATCTCCACAGGCCTACGTGGGCTGACTGATCTGAGCCTGGGTTCAGTTTAGGCATTTTCAGTGTAACATATCAAGCCTTTGGCTCTTAAAGTAGCTTATTAGGTCAGACATAGTGCTGTGCTAGCACAGATAGTCTGCAGCTGAAAACAGGCTAGCTCCTGTCGAGCTGATGAGTTGTGCTCTTCTGCGCACCAAGTTTGGGGATGGCACAGCTAGCAAACTTGACCCAAGATAGCCTTGTCAAGAAGTACCAGAAGGCCCATCCTTGATTGTTGTTTTCCCTACCAAGCTTTGTGTCCTCTACAAAGCATGCAAATGTAAGAATGTCTTAAGAAAGGTAGCAAGTAGTTGTCAATTCTTTCCCAGTCTGTTTAAGGAGCACGAGTACTATTTCTGCTGAAACATAATTCAAAAAACCGTCAGTCAGGTATCTACATTGAAAGGTTTTGATGGGAATGTTGTAAAATATGACTGTCAAAACAAGGATTGGAGCTAGTTATAGCATACTGGTCTTCTGTGGGTCTGCTGGGGACAGGTCAGGAGCACTAATGTTGGCTGGCAGCAATGGTTTGTTACATAGAACAAATCTTTATGAAAGTCATCTTGAAAAAGCTACCCAGCGGCTTCTGCCTTTGCTTGGTTTAAACTGATGGTGGAGCTACGTGTAGTTTTGGACAGATGACTTCAGCTAATCACAACAAGAGGCATGTAATTAAATGTATTTAAAAGATTTAAAAAAAAAAAAGCTGTCTGCAAGTGTTACAGGGACAAGTGCATGTGACTGCATGAGTATGTTTTAGAAGTGCATCTGTGAAATCTGTCAGTGGCCTGCTGTTTTTAGTGAGAAACTTTTCAGTGGAGCTGCACTTCAGGCAACTTCTTGAAGGCACCTTTGAAGCCAAGTGCTCAAGTATGTTTTTGGGACGTTAATTGCTTGTATTCATATTCTTTTATGTAAATAAAGGGGTTGCTGTTTGTGATAGGACACTTCATAGTGAAATCAATGGAAATTGCAGGTAGGTCACTTGATTTTCAGTAAGTGCCTGAAATTTAGTCTCTTAAATTGAGATTTTTTTCTCAGAGTTTTCTGTTGCTGACAAAAGCTCATCATCATTTTTAGTTCTCCAACACCTCTGACTAGCACATCAAAAGAAACTTTAAAAATTCCTAAAATTAAACAAACAAAGAAAAACCCCACAACCACTCCCAGTTACTTATTCTGTTTCATACAGAACACTTAGAAGTCTGAAACAAGTATCGTATTTTTCCCTTCTTTGGACAGTATTGTTCCTTGAGAGAGTCTCACATAGTCAAGCATAAGCACCAGCAACAGATTTCATGTTTGTTTTTATTTAAATTGATTTCATCATATGTCAAAAACTGTGTGGCTACTGTCAGTCACTTCATTCAGGAGGACAGTAATGTTTCGGTTCTAACTGAAACTCCTTTTGTAACTCCTGCACTGAAACATGCAACTCTTGCTAAACCTTCTGTTTACTAGAGATGACATTATTTTAACTTTCAGTCTCACCCCAAGGAGCCTGAGCCCAACCCCAACAAGCCCTTGCAGCCCATGCAGTCCTCTGTTCGCTTTTCATTTTTGGAGGTAAGCGAGTAAACTTCCGTTGTTGGTGTTTTCTTCTGCATCCAAAACCTGACGATCAAAATGTGTTTCAAGGGGAGAAATGAAGAAAATAAAATGTCTGTGCAATCAGAAAAATGTTTTACTTGACCAGCTGTTTTTCTGAAACTATTTTTTTTTTATGGAAAAAATAGAAGGTAATCCATATTTTGAGACCTAGTAAGGAGATTTGAGATATTAATGCATAATATTGAGTTGCTCTGACTTTTGCTTAGGAATGTGTCTGCTATTGAAATTTTATGGTTTGCTTCCTGTGATGCTACTGCAAACTGTTCTATCATGCCAAAAGTTTAAGGTGAATTCAGAAGTGAGGGTGATCGATGAAACACATTGTTGTGTTGTGCATACCTGAGAGGCAGTACCATGATCTGTGATGCCAGATGTCAGAAGAATTGAGTATCCAAGATGTATATCCATTTAGAAGAAAATAGTCATTTACGGTAGATCTGTAAGGCTGCTCCTTCTGAAGGACTAGGACAATTTTAAACCTTATTTGTAATACAGTAATGTTTTAGATATGCCGTAAGCAGCCACCTGAAATATTCTCGTTTCTTTTCTCCTACTCCCCAGTTCACACAAAAGAATCAGTTTTGTGTACTTGTCAGGAAGGGAGTTTTTTTTACAACATTAGAAAATGAAATGATCCAAAAAATACTATGTGACACTTTCTATAATGGTAAAATTATCATAATAAATAAGAATTGAAGGGTGTTTCTGATACAGTAAAATTTGTTATGCTTTATTTCTATTTCAGAAAATTAAATTGCAAGCTTGCTCTCTCCTTGGCATGAATTAGTGAGACCCTGGTCTTTAGGGAGAGTAGTTGTCAAAATGATTTTCCAATGCCTCATGGATTGAAAAAAAAGAAAAAGAAAAAAAAATGAAAACCAACAGAAAAAAAAAAGACAAATTTTAATAATCAGATTTCAGTTGTTACTGTGAGGATGAAGGAAACTTAAAGAACTACCACCTTGTTAAATTACATAATAAAGTGGATTTGTGTCTATTTGGTACAACTTCTTTAACATTGCATGGCAGAGGAGACATTGCTTGCATGTGTTGTTATTCTTCAGCATACTTGAAAGTTAAAAAACAACTGATTCTCAAAATCCATCTATCATGGCTTAATTTGACAGTGAAAAATGAAGCAATTTTGTGGTTTGCTATGTGTTTCTGAAGATTTTTTTTATATACGGTTTTGTAAGGGAAGAGATGAGATGAGAATCCTTCTTTTGTGCATTTTTCAATATGATTAAGTGTCCATAAATTTTGTTCTCAGTGAAAACACTTTGTGGTGTTTAATGAATTATCAGTAAAACGGTGTGTGTTGTGGAGCTTATCGTGGTGGTAGGGAAAAGCTGGTAAAAAGTAGCACTTTTTAGTCTTTAGTTTATGTAGCCCAGTTCTGGGGCGGGGTGGTGGGGGAAGTGTTCTTTTTCGGAATGGCAAGCAAAAAGCTGTGTAAAGGTTTTAATTTGTGTAAATTGCTGAATTGCATCTCTGGCCTCGCAGACATCCTGCCAGGCAGACCGTGCTGTGGACAACAGCGCTCCTGAGCTTTATTGTCTTTGGAATCAGAGCATAAAACTGGACCCTCAAGGTTTTCATTTCCCCATGCTGGGTGGTAGAGGCTCCTGGCAATACCGAGTTTGAGCTTTCCATCCCATGATGGATGGTGTTGGGAGTAGACCTCTCAGATTCATTTCGAGGAAATAGAATGGAATTTACTGATTCTGTGCAGTACAATACCTCCTCCACAGATTTTCCTGAAAAATGTCAGAATTCCTAGTGTTTATAATTCTCCCCCCCCCCCCCCATGCATCTAAAGCTTTGCCAGAATGTTTGAATTTTCCCTGAAATTGAATTTTAAAAGAAATAGTTTGATTTGTTCTGAATCTTTGTGTTGTATGTAGCTATAACTGTAGAGCGCTTCAGGTGTTCAGAGCAGCAAATGTTTTAGTTATTAGTGGCTGTTCAACCTTAGGCTCACAGAAGAAAAAAAAAAAAGTGTGTTGGTTTAGGGCATGTAAGTAATTACCATTTCCTGTTTCTTTGGCTCAGAGTTTTCCTGTAGGTGGGAAGAGAATTATTTTAATGTGACCACTTCTGTTCAAAAGTTTTAGCAGCATGGGAGCTTTCCTAGAGTGAAAAGATAAGATTTTCCTGTGGTATCGTATCACTGCAACGTGCTGGCTCATCTCCCTCATGTCCTTTGACTTGCACAGCTGCTCCTTGGGCAGTTGCTTTTGTTGGAATTCTGCTTTATAGCGGTTGTATACAGTAGCAGTATAAAGGGAACCTTTTGCCAGTATGATGAACATCTTTACAAAATAAACAATAGCATCTTGTGAATAGAAGTACTTCTGGCAGCAGAGCCTGCTGGTACAGCATGAGGGTAGCACTACCTGTATTCCGCTGGTACATCTTCAGGAGGATGAAGGCAGGAGAGGTTTTACAAACTTGAGGCATATATTTCCCATCTTCTTTGTAGCTGCTATTTGTGTCTTCTGAAAATTTTCAACTTCTACGGGGAGGGAAAAGCACTATATTACTGTTTTCTCACAAATTAATGCAAGCAGCAGCAGCGGATTTGCAAGGAAAGAAGGAAAGAGGAAATAATGCTCAGCACAGCTACTGAGAGTTTCTTCAGGAGCGCAGTGCTCCTGCCTTGGCATGGTCACTGCGTCAGCGCTGAAAGTTGCCTGTTCAGACCTGAGTGACAGCCAAGGTGGTAGCTGTTGTACATACTGGTTAATGTTTAAATCTGGTGTAAGCTTATAGTCTAAATAGAGCAGGCAGTGTACGCTGTAGGAAATGAAGTATGAGTGTTCCCTCTGTGATGGTGGGGACCTGTGCAAAGAGGGATGACATGGTTTTCTCAAGGTAAAGCATGATTTTGTAGAAGAGGTAGAAATTTAATTCAGGCTTTTCTTGTCTCGAGTAGTTTCTTTTATGAATCTCAAAAGACAGAGTTTCTGCCCATTTTCCCTCTGTCCTAGCTCCACAGCTGCCATAACAAGGCATGCTCAAGCAAACATTTTTCTTGAAAATTTATTTCCACCTTTGCATCCGGAGACCAGTACAAAGTATGTTGACCTTGAGGTTGTGCTGAAAGATGCAGTTGTTGATTTATTACTCTGAAACAAGGTCATGAGAAGGGCTGGTGCAGATGAGGTAAGGAATCACTTGACTCCATTTCTTGCCCAAGTTCTTCATTTTTGTTTAAAATGAGGAAAACCTGCTGTTTCATCTCTCAGAATAATCTCATTAGAATTCATGAACACCTACAATAAAGCACGAGTTCCTCAAGGTGAAATAAATTAATAGCTGGCTTTTACCTCCAAAGGTAGAGTCTCTATTGCCAAAATTCTTACGTCCTTGCTGTTCTTTTAACTCCTTCTGTGAACATTTATTTAACCATGCAAAACACACCTACTCCAGATACTTCCAGTGCTCTCTCATGTTAAACCTTGTGTAGCTTCAAAGGGAGACCTGTTTCAGTTGAGAATTAAGGTTTATGAGTTTTTTTGGAAAAAGAGAAACAATGTCATTGCATGTGTAAAGCTGTGTATTATTTTTTTCTCATGTAGAACTAAGTTTTGAGGGAGTGATTGATTAAATAAACACAGCCTTGTCAGATCTCATCACTTGTGTACTTAAACATGATACACCATCATCAGCTTTTAAAATTCTTTCAAAGCTTTTAAATTCTCTGAGCCTCGTAGACACGAAGCAGAGGAGAGGGTCTTATGTTTCTATTTTTGCTTGTGACAGTCAGTTATATTTGTATAAACCTATTAGCATCTTGATGAGGTGGTGTTGGTGTACATGAGGGTGCAATTTGAAAACTGTAGGTGCTGCGCAGTTGTCATTTGTGAGCAGAGGTCTTCTGGAGAATCTTTGCTTGTTGGTTTGCCATCCCAGAGGGATGCAGTGATAAGAATTTCTGATCTCATTAATTTTGGGAGGCTGGGACTGAAGAAAGTGCAGTTTTACTTGCTGCACACTGATATGGAATCAGAGGTGAAGCTTTAGTTGTTGTGGTGATGTTTTGGAGCAGAGCTTATAGAGTAAAATCAAAGCAGAACTAAATTTGTTGATATAAAGATTTGGAGTGAAGTACATTTTTAAAAGCTCCTAGAAGAAATCTGCATTCTTGTTTATGCATTTGAAACAGTTATTAGGAATATAGCAACTTGATTTGTGGTTTGTGTTACTTGATGCTGTTCAGAAAAGTGTTTTTTCTAATTCAAGTAACCAAATAAGAGTAGCTTCCTCTCCCTTCCCTCCAACCTGAATTTTACAGCATAAACCATCTCAGAAGAAAGGATAGATAACAGAATTTACAGGACTTACCAGAAATACAGTTGATTTGCTGTCTGTCTGTCTTTCTGTCTGTCTGTTGTACCTTAGATGAGAAGTTCTTGTGACAGTTATTTCCTGCAGTAGTGTGAAAGCTGCTACTTTTCATTTGTGGGAGAGAGCTGGTCTGAATCATTTTAAATGCCATTTTGTTGATCTTCTTTCCCTGAACTCTCATAAAGAATCTCCCAAAGCAGTTGAGTGCTGTTTTTATTAAATCTTCTGGCCTTTTGGGTTGTATTTTGTACGTACTGTTGAATGTTAAATTTTGAAGTTAACAGTTCAGTCTTCTTAAACATTTTGAGGAAGTAAAAAGCTGATAGGAATTCCAGACTGAAAATTACAGCTATTGTGGAATAGTGCTGCAACACCAGAATATTGGGAATGCAGACAATAAAGGATTTTTAGTTTTAATTCTAAATATTATTAGAAAAAAAATTCTTTTTAGAATTTTCTAAGGCTTCGTAGTCATAGGAATGACCTGAATGAAGGCTTCTTGAGCAACTTAATTGCTTTCTAAAGCAGAGGATGAAAGTCTTTCAGAAATATTTCCCATTGATATATACCTTCATAATTCTAATTTTTTACTGTAATTTAATGTGCTTCTCAGGGTACTTACAATTTTGAAGCCTAAAATGTTTGTGGCATTACTTTTTGGGCAGATTTTTGTTTCTTTGGGTCAAATTCTGCTTTCTCTGATATGTTACAGGTGATATCATAATAAAGAACTGGCTTGACTGAGGTTTTAATTGTGTTCCATGTGTCTGGTTTGAATGAGTAAAATGAAAGCAAGGTATGAAGAGGGGAGCTCTATAGAAAATACTTCTCAGGTTTTCAATTAAAAAAAAAAAAGAAAGTTTGTAATACTTACAAAAATATGCCACACCTAAATCAGGAATTGGAGGAAAGGAGGGAATTGAACTCTGGGGGCCATGTGAAAATTAGCTGAGTACTCAACCTGTAATGTTAAGACATCACTCCAGGATGATTATAGGAGATGGTTAAAATTTGAATAACTGCTCCACATTATATAATGGGAAATGAACTTGGCAGCTCTTGAAATATACTTGGAAATATGATACAGCCTCATGTGTCTTCCTAGCTGTCATACCACAAGGTTTCAAGTGCATGCAAATTACCTGCTAACAACAATCATTAGTCACTGGAGAGCGTACCTGTTGACCTAGAGGCTTTGCTTGTCGGAAGGTGATGTATCTATTAGTAATGATTGTAAATGTCCTGAGGCTCAGTTGCCTCAAACTGCACATAAAACTTAGAGTTCTGTAGTATGGTTTCATAATTGGCTTTATCTGAATTAATGGGAAAGCATTTAAAACATCCTAACTTCAAGGTCCATTTGTTGTCCAAAGTAAGGCTACTGTCTGTAGTCTGTCTTGTTGCCAAGCAGTTCTTGGAAGTACGTAGAAAAATGCTAGGTAAGCCTGTTGGTTGTCCTTAACTTTCAAAGGAAAGTTTGGTCTGATAGGGATGTTAACGTTTCACTTCTTCCAGGAGAGGTATTTCCCTAGAAAATTCCACTCCTGCTATCCCACGTTCAGACGTCTTGCAGTCTGTGCAGCACAGTGACCATTTTCAGCTAGTTCTTGGATGAGTTGCCAGAGAAACAATCCTGCAGCTAAATTCTTGAGTTGGAAATTCTCATCCATGCTCTGTGCCAACACTGCAGCATTTTGTTGCATCTGCATCATTTTATCTCACCTTGATAAAAATAGTTGCAGAACAGAAACGAACACTGCAAGCATCAGCCTTGCTTATTACACAGTTTCAGCAGACCATAGCACTGCAAGCTGCAAGGAGTTGCTTAGGTGCCTTGAAACTTAGGAAATGCTTTGAGACTCCCAAGGCTTTCAGTGGGGAGTGCAGAAGGAGGTGAGGTGTGTATCAGAAGGACACTGCTATCCCTGCAGTGGCCATTTTAGAGACTTTGTTATTTCTGCTATACACAGAACAACTTGTTTTCACTAGTGTGCAGGCTGAATTACTTTGTGATAAATGTTGGTGGTCCCTTAGGGAAAGAATCTTTCTGTGGTATTAGCTTATTCTTGAATACTATTGAAGTGATGACTTTACAGCCATGCATTGTAACCAGACTTCACAAATGGAACTAGGAGTGCAAGAAGCACGAGAGATTTCCAGAATAATATTGAAACAAACAAACACCAAGAAACAACAACAAAAAACTAATCCTCCTGCCCCCATTAAGTACAAAGCCTCTTAGTCCTGTTGTTTTTCAGATATCTTGTTATTCCTTTTGCTTGCTTTTAGCTGTTTCAGAAGAAAAGTAAATATATGGGTTCCTAGATGCAGTGCCTTGTACCTATAGCAAAGTGAAGAATGTTTCCAAAAGGGCTATTCTGGACTTGGCAGACCTGTTACCAGTATTGGTTGGTTTCTCATCTTGATCCACGAGAGTTTGGTGGTTGAGGCAGGGATTGACTATGCTCCTGATCCAAAGAGCTATTCAGCAAAATAGTGATCTGGCTTTAAATAGGAGATCAGTTCTGTCTCTTGGGAGTGGAAGGACATGGCACGCTCGTGGCGTGACTGAGACACAAGCTGACCAGGCCTCCTGAGGACTGTCATTCTCTGCCACGAGATGCAGTGCAGCTGGCCTATTTTAAGTGTGCAGTGTGGTTTCAGAGCCTGAGCAGCTCTGAGGATGTGGTTGCACTTGCTGCTGGGACACCACTTTTCTGAAAGGGTCATGGGAGCTGCTTCTGGGCTCAAGCATAGTGTTGGAAGTAGGAGGTGTTGAGGAGCCAGATGTTGGAATGATACCAGCTCAAATCTGTCTGAGGTTTCACACAGTAGAGGGTTTGTCAGTGGTGTGGTAACCATTCCCTGTGTGTGACAGCACTGTCAGTACTAACGTCTGTTAGTACTGCGTTACATTGGGTATGTGTCGTGATGTCTGGCTTCGAGCAACATGGCTTTCTGGGCTCGTGCTGTAGCAGTCAGGAGCTCATATCCACAGGGTACTCTTAAGCAGACTGTCTCTTAGCTCTGGAGACTGCAGGAAGAAATGAGCTAGGTGTGCAAAATGCTTTTCTGGCAGTAAGAAACCTGCTGTCATAGAGCAAAAGTACGGCTTGTCCTCTCGTTTTACCAGGGGTGATGCAGGCTGGTTTTTTTCTGTTCCTTAGGACGTGCTGCTAGGAGAAGGACTTGCTACTAGGAGAGATTTGGCAAGGCCCTCCTTGGGCTGGAAAGGAGGAGGTTGTTTGCAGTTAAAAGCTCTAGCACAATGACACTTCAACAGAGCAAAGCTGATAGGAGTTGTAGCCTCAGAGCTACCCAGCAAAAAAGTTAGTGTGGCTTACAGCCAAAATATTATGTACCTCGAAGAGTTGTGAGAGGGATTGCTCCAGGAGCTGTTCTCAGATGGGAAATAACATGATGCTTATTGGCCAGGAAGGCGGATTTGCAATTTGATAGAAAAGTGAACAATGACTAAAACTGTGTTTAAAACTTGTGCACAACTAAAAGACTATACAAAACACGTCTGTGGGACTCCAAAGTATCACCACAACAGTCTGGAAGTAGTTCTTGTCATATTTTAGGAGGTTGTGGTCTCAGACTGCTGTATTTCTTTTGGTAAGTACACTGGAAAACATGTGGTCGAGTGTAGGAAGATGGTTAATGCTCTGTGACCTCCCAGGTTGATTAAACCTGGAAGTATTTCTAAAAATAGCTGTAATGCCTGAGAGGAGGGGACCATGACATGCGGTGATACAGATAAACATCAACCAAAGCCAGTCGCTTCCACTATGAGCAATTAGGTAGGTGGTTCCTCCTTCACCTCCACACTGTGGCTTCTTTGCCAGGTGAACATGTAGGCTCTCAACACACTGCCACTGGACTGATGAAACTGCTCTACTCATGCATGTGTGCAAGTGCACGAGCAGTGGTGTTCGGGAAGCGTAGGATGAAGAACAAGATATACATTGGGTTGGTGGGGAAGAAAGATGGCATCAGGTGTTGTAGTCATCATGGCAGAACTTTTGAGTGGGGCTAGTCATGTGGCTACCAATGCTTTACGAAGGTAGAGTGGAATGTGTTGGGATAACCCTTTGTCTGTACTAAGTGGGGTTTCTTTCTTTAAATTTTGCAGAATTGAAGTGTTACATAACTTTTGAAAGAACCGATCACTCCACAAAGAAAATAAAAAAATAAATCAAAGTACAGAGTTGAAAGCATGTGCTGATTTAAGAGAAACATACTTTTACACAAGCAATTCAGGCTCATTAAAATTCATGGTAAGCCATGTCCAGACATGACTGGAGATGGTCAGGGAGAGGCTGCTTGAATGGTGAAGGGGTTAGGGTTGAGGTTGGCTTTGTTTCTTTCATTGGTGGCATACGGAGAGCATGTATTTGTAGTGATAAATGTTTCAAGTCCCTTTTGTATCAAGATATTGATATTCCCTTAAACACCCTATGCAGTTATATGACTGGAATAATCAGGTTGTCTGCTTTTAGTAAAAACTGGGCTATTAGTTGTCTGAACTGCTATTTGAATGCTGAGGAGTTAATTCCTTCATTTCCACTATGACTGATCGGATTTTCCAGGATGCTGAGGTAAAAAAAAAAAAAAAAAAAAAAAAAAGCTAGCACAGATTGTGCTGATCCTGCACTCCTTGTTTTACATGTTTTCGACAGGGTGTTGGTGATGATTGAGGTGCTGACTATAGCTTGCATGTTACGCAGTGTTGATGTGTGCTCTCGGTTCTACAAAGCTAAAATGAAATGTGTATGCCTGTCTTTGGAGCAGGGGGGTGGAAGTCTGTGACTTGTCATGTCATCCTCCCTGATGCTTGTCATTCTCCTTGATACGCAGAGAAGAGATACTTAAGACTTTATCTTACTTCATCGGAGTCACACATCTTGTGTTTGTACAGTCTATGCCTGCAGGAAGGAGGTGTTGTAGAAATAATTCAGTACCTCTGTCCGCTAGTCATCCTCAAGATCTTCCTGCTACCATCTACATTTTTTCTCTCATTTTTTAGTATCTGTACATTTCATGCAAATATTTCTGGAAATGTCTTCATTGCAGTACCGAGAAGTTAGAAGACATTATTATCTGTGCTTTACAGATGGAGAACTGAAGCACAGAGATTAAAGGACTAGATAATGCTGGGTTTTAGACCCTGAGGCCCCTTAGCTGTGAGATTGTTTTTAGTATTTTGTTCTTCACCTAGAGTATTTTCTCTCATTTGACAAGCATAAATAACTAAAATCACGTTCACCTCTCTTGTACTTCTAGACGCTTGGTTTGCATTTTGTTTGAAAAATTACCTTCTTTACATATAGTGAATTCTACTACTTCTAGTGCAATAGTTTGCCAGTGACACTAAACTGGAGGTGCTGTTGGCTCCCTGATGGGGCAAGAGGCCTTGCAGACAATTTGAGGTGGACTGGAGCATTGGGCGATCATCAACAGCATGCAGTTTGACAAAGGCAAATGCTGGGTTCTGTACCTGGGACGGAGCAGTGCAGGACACAGGCAAGTTTTGGAGATGAGTGGCTGGGGAGCAGCTCAGTGGAAAGGGCTCGGGGGGTGCTGGCTGACGGCAGGCTCAGCGTGAGCCGGCAGCGTGCCCTGGCAGCCAGGAGGGCAAACCACATCCTGGGGCGCACTGAGCACAGCACAGCCGGTCAGACGTGGTGATTGTCCTGCTGTTTAGCGTTGGTGCAGCCTCACCGATGACAGGACACAAGGGAAGAGCACAAAGCTGTGCCAGGGGAGGGTCAGACTGGACATGAGGAAAAATTCCGTTACCGTGAGGGTGGTCAAACGCTGGGAGAGACTTCACAGAGAGGTGGCTGATGCCCCGCGCCTGTCAGTGCTCAGAGGCATGTGGATAACGCCCTCAGTAACGTGCTGTAACTTGTGGTTAGCCCCGAAGGGGTCAGGCAGTTGGACGTGGTGATCTCTGAAGGTCCCCTCTGACTGAACTGTTCTGTTCAGATTGAAATAGAGGGATGCCTGCTGGAATGTAATTGCTATTTGTTATTTAGCCTGTTGAGTGGGAGAGCATTAAGGGTGGTGGGTAAAAAGATTTAAGGATGTTATCAACTTGTAGTCTTGTATGCTTGCTGCTTGAAATACCAAAGGTGATGTTAATAGCAGTCCAAATTATATTCTTTAAACATGTTTCCCCTTTTAACTTCCTACGTCCCCAGGTTCCAATTTGCCAGCTTGCGCTGTATGGGGTGCTCCACCTCACACCATTCTGCTGACAGCAGATCCATCACACAGATCAGATGGAGGGAGCATGAAACAGATGATTGCACGGAAATGCTCAAGAAATGCAGCTACTTAGAGCTTTGTAGTATGTAAACACTGAAATCTTAGCACCTTATTTTTATTCAGTGTGATTTAAATCAGGGTTTGGAAGTAACTGGTGTGTTTAAAATACCTGAAATAAGCAGAGTACTTGCCAAAGTTGGGGAGGAGCATTTAATTTCCTTGCTCTGACAGAGACCTGTAACTGATCTGTTGCCATCAGTCTGTGTTGGTTGGATGATTAGTTTAGGATGTTCAGTGTGTAAGTATTAAAGCTGATGAAGTTTTCTGTCTCCCTGAGGACAGTGTTTACACTGATTAACTGCTTCTAATTTCAATATCACTGGAGTCAATCTATTTAGACTTTGATTGACAGTCGTGAGTTCTTAGCTGTGCTGACTTCCATTAACCCACCCTCCCAGGTGTTTTAAAAATGAGAAAAGTTGCAGCTCATTACAACAACTTTCCCAAACATATCAGGAAAATGCTATCCAGTGTGAATTGCGCTTGATTTCTTTCCCTAGTTCGTTTAACTTTTGCACAGGGAGTCCCTTAAGTCTGCTGTTACAGATGGTGAGTAGGGCAGGTGGGTGGTGGCTGGTGGCAAAGCTGAATGCATGAAAATGGCTCTGAATAAGGAGCAGTATTCCTCTTGCACGGGGATGTTGTCTGGGGTTCTCCAAACTAGGATGCTATGGTGGCATAACAAAATGTTCCATTTACTTCACTGTCCTTCCATTGGAAGGTAGTGGGCCTGGCATTTTAGTTTGTGTGTTTACAAGTTATGAAAACAAAACAGATAAAAAAAAAAAAAAGCTGAATACTTTTTTATAGATGTATGTGAAACTTAATTTTTAAACTGTTTTCTTTGATTAAAAAGAAAAGTCTGTTATATTTTCATGTTAAAAAGGTTCATAAAGATTGTATGCTGTATTAGAATATTTATAGTTTACTGGAATTACTCATTTTTAAACTTTAAAAACTTTTAAATAACACAATTTTAAGTTTAAAGTTAAAAAAACCAACTTGTATTCTAAAAAAAAAAGAGCTTTTGTACAAGTAAATTAATTTTTCTCACAAGGTATGGCTTAATTGACTGTAGCTGTGATGTTGAATGTGTAGAAATAGATAAGTGCATGCTGTTTTAGAAGAATGATTGTATCCATCTTAAGGAATTACTTAGGAATTTCACCTTAAAGATAGTCTATTGCTGTTGATTTTAAAAGATGCATGGCCAGATGTGTGAGGACCGGAGAAGGTATGTGTGTATAATGGTCTGAGTGCAATGAATCATGCCTCTTAAATGTATCATCCTTTCATGTGAAGGCCTGAGAACATGGCAAACTTCGTTACTGCTCTTGACGTACCATATGGAGAACACGTTTACCTACAGATTTATACTAGTGGTACTGCAGCCACAAAAAAAACTACTTATTTGAAGAAATGGTGTGACCTTTTTAGGGATGCTGCTAAGTGCTGGTTGAAAAAAAAAAAAAAAAAAAAAGGCACTTGGAGAAAAAAAGGCAAAGCAGGATGGGCTAATACTGGCTATGCAATACTGTATTTTTATTTTTTCCTCCAGCATTTGTGATCATGAAGTCAGGGTCCAAGTAGCATAGTACCTAGAGCAAGGTGAAATTTTTATCAGATATTTTTTGTTTCTCTTCCCTGCTGGACTTGCATTTCTGAACTGTAGTAATGCTTTTCTACTTGCCAAGATAGATAAATGTAAATTCAGTGATAACAGTTGGAAGTATCTCTTTTGTACTTCCTCATTAGTCTGCCTGTTTGCTAAAGTAGCTTGGAAGGAGAAGCTAATTTCTGGGACAAGAGCAAATAGGTAGCTTAGCTGATAGTATGGCTGGCTCACTCCACTACAGATAGCAAAATGTTGGATTAAAAATAGTATTTTGACAGATTCAAATTCTGATGTTTGATGCAAATGACTACAACAATATATTTAAGTTTCAGTTAATATTGTGTATCTATTCAGAAACTTTCTGAAATGGGAAGAGATGCTGTGACCATTGCTTTTCCTGAACATGTTTATGTTAAATGAGCTATAATACACTAGAGTAGTGGGAGGTTAATTTGAATTTGTATGTTACTTTACAACTTGTTAGAGCAGTAATGCTTACATGTGTTTATAAACAGTTCTAAGTAAACTCAGAAATTGGCAGATACACACTGCACACCCACAAAACACTTCCTTTCAATGATTTTTTTAAACTTATTTTTACTTTCTGCATCCCACGGTGAAAATCACGTGAAGTCATCAGAGGAAGGTAATAAACATCATAATCATCATCCACTAGAGGGAGCAAGATTTCAAATATTGTAATTAAGAATACTTACAAAAATGATTATTAGTACATTTACTACTAATACAAATGTACAGTCTAAGGAATGAATAAACCAATAACATCTTGTACTTCAACTTCCTATATAAAACAAGCTGTAGAACCTTTTCTACTATTTTTTGGGTTCATCCTATTACTCTCGTTTGAATTGTCATTATTTTTTTTTTAGGTAGAAGAGTATCTAACCTTTAAGACACATAATGATGGGAAATCCACTGTGTTCTGGTGGCTAAGGTGAAATAATGCAAACCTGTGCTTTCTCATCTGACTCCCACAGTTTGAACCTCTACTTCTAATATGTGTGAGTGAGGGACAGGATAGAGTTCGCTATGCCTACATCCTATGTATTCCCAAAAATCTCCTCATCCTGTGGATACATATACCAGATGACAAAGGTACTCCTATAGCCTTGGATAAAGTGAATAATTCAAGCTTTTCAAGCTGCATACTGTGGTTCTGCAGACGTCATTCCTGTATTATTTTTGAAATACTCTAGCCTCCCAGTCCTCATCTCCTTACTCCAGTGAGGGATTTTCCTGCTTGTGTATCTGTGGGAAGTGTATTCTTTTAACTATACTGTCACATAAGGAGCTCTTATCTAGCTGTGTACCGTGTGGGAACACTTAAAATTCTTCGCGTTGTCCCTGCCTTCTACATTTCTACCTTACATTATGTCCTTTTTTTTTAGTGACTTCAAGTCTAGTAATAACAGAATGTCTGGTGTTCAAACAAGGCCACTTTATCCAATGATAAACTGTCTTGTTCCTGTTATTATTTGCCTCTTTGGTCTCATTGGCTCGGAAAAGTATTACATTTTTTTCCAGATCACTGATAGCAGTATCGAACGGTATTAAATGAAGAACATATCCCAATATGATCCACAGGAAACATTTAATGTGTAGTTATTTTTTGAAATCTCTGTATTGGTGTTTCCTGTATCTTACATAAATTTTTGCATTCTACTAATTAACTTATTAAAGCATTATGTGGAAATAGGTTGAATGTTTTACAAATGTCTCAGTGAATTGTTAACTCAAGTGTTTATTAATCAGGCTTGGAATCTCATTTTTAAAAAGATCTGTTTGGGCAGACTAGCTTATGTGTAAAACTGTGTTAAATGATGCTAAGTATGCTGCCATACCTGAATTCATTACTAATGGGAGCGAGTATCCTGTTTATTCTTTTAAAGGAGTGCTATGACATTATGGCTTAGTTTCAGTATTGTAGAATTTCTAGATATTCCAAGACTCTTTGAAAACAGCAATAATTTTGTCTGAGTGGCTCAGCCAGTTCCTTCATTACTCGTTGGATAATAGTTATCTGTCTAAAAAGGCACAATTAAAACAAAACAAACTCCTCCCAGCACGTCTGCAGCCTTTGCTGTAATCTAATGTCCTTCCAAATTATTGATAGAAGGAGAGGTGTTTATGTTACATTAAGCTGTGTTAAATACTCCTACATTCTGAAGAATAGAGAAAAGATGTGTTAAGGCAAGAATTACTTTTACCTTTTTTCATCAACCTTTTATGAATTTACCTTCCTAATCCAGTGTGAGGCCTGTACTATTTGTTAGGATTTTGCTAGTTTTAGCATATTGAAGGAACTCTTTATTGTTTGTACTGTTACTGGTAAACTTCTTTCAGTGTGTATCTTGTCATAAAGCTGTTGAGATCTGAACAGTTTGGAATGCTTTTGAGCAATGATTCCAGAGCGTTGTTCATGTTTTGAAAAACTCCAATGTGTATTGACTTAATTATCAGAGTGAAGAAGCTAGGCTAGATAATTTCTGCATTGGATTATTATATGCAAAATATTAATTTAGTATTGGTGTTGCATTTTGGTTTTAAAGATACACTGCCTATCTTTCTAAGTGTTCATGGTGGTGTTTAAAATCAGTAATTAGTACTGTATAATTAAAACGTTTCTGGAGAATATTTCTGTTGCTATTTATCACTGAAAGTAAATGTTGACATATTGAAATCTTTTTGCTTATGTATTGAATAGAAATCTTTCTCAGAAAAGATTCCTTTTGTAAGTTTGCTTTTGGAAATGTAATTTTCCTTAAAGCGAGGGTGGATTAGACAGCTTTTCTGACTTGTGTGACGTTTTTATCTTCAAGTGAATATAAAAGGGAAAGCTTAATGATCCTTATCATTTGCTTTGCTATGCGATACCTTATGTAATGCTTTGATAAATAAAACTCCTCAGCCAAGTTACATACATTATGAGTTGCCTACCATAAGTGATCAAGTTGCCTGAGCTGCTTTTTGTTTTGGGAGTGGCTGTATAGCTGAAACCCAAGTGACACCAAGGGGTGTTAAGGATGTGTTTGCAGGTTCTCATGTTGTATTTTATATAGTTTTGGGACACCCACAGAATTAAATTATTTCATTTGATTATCAGTAGCATTCTGTTGCAGGGAAGCGTATCTTAACTGTCAGATACGCATTCAGAAGTGTGACATGGATTTGTGCCTAACAACTTTGCTTCTATGTATTTTGGAGCAGAGTTATGCAATTTATTTATTTATTCTTTGTCTAGTTCTACGTGTCAGAGGTAAGTAACTAAATTGTGCTGGCTTACTGGCTGTTGAGCCTGTATTTGTTGAGTTGTTGCAGAGATAAACAATATACTGCCTGAATTTAGAGTGAGAGAGGCTCCAGTTGAACGGATAGGTGCTGCCAAAGGAGTGATCCCGCTGCCCCTGCCTGTCTGCCTCACTATTAACTCCCTTCTGAGCCTGGTGCTGGGCCTCACTGAACTGAAAATGCTGGCTAAATGGGGGGAGAGGGTGGATCTGTAGACAGCAGCTGTGTAGTACCAGTTTGATTTGCTTGCAAAACCTCACTTTCCCTGGAGATGTTTGCGTTGAAATCTGGCATTTCTGTGGCACGGAAGGTCAAACTGCAGGCACCACTGTGGAAGCAACGTTGTTTATTTGGAGGCGTTATGAAGTCTTCACCCTCGTGTTGTGCTCTTTAGGATAAGGCCTGTGTTTCCCTTTATGAAGCATGTTCCTTCATGTAAGGTTGTTGTGGAACAATGCTGGACTTTTCACAACTACTCCCTTCATTTGCACACCTTCAGCAAAGTCTCAGTTCAGCCTCCTTACACATATGTCCACCCAGCACTTCAAAAAAATACTCAAGTCTTTGCCTTTGAGCTGGTGTCTGAAACAGCCTGACTAGTTAGCAGGACTGTTTGTGTCTGTGCATGGTAAGGTTAAGATGAAATTAGGCTTGAATTCACAAGTCATGTGATTCTGGGAGCTATTGCTTGTTGAATAGTAGTATGTGCAGGGTCTGGAGATGGAATTGTAAGGGTTTTGACCATCAGAAGCCACAGATGAAATGACCTGTGTTCTGTCGCCATAAGAGGATAGAAACGTTCACCTTGAATTACTTCCCTCCTTTCTGCACATGGAAAAATCCAACTTATTAGATCATGAAACATACATTACAGTAGCCAGGTCTATGTAACGGCTTAAGGTACAATCATCTGTCTGGTTATACCCAGGAGTTGGCTTATTTTGCCATCAGAATTTGTCTACTTGAAAGCAGTGATCATCCTTTTATTCAGTTGGGTCTTTGCCCACATTGTAATAGACTGGTACAGCTTTATTTTTGGAAAAAAAACAAAACAAAACAAAAAACCACGTTTTTATGGGATGTCTCTAATCATTATTGTTAATACGGTAGAGAGTTTCACAAAGAAATCACGAGTTGAATTAGTCTGTCCTTGCAGGGGAAACGATTTCTAATAATTGGCCTAAGATGAAATAAATGGGTTTTGAGCTCCATGATTACCTCACAGATGATGTGCTTGGCTGAATGTGACTGAGTTAAGGAAACTGAACTAACTTCCTTCAGCTGCCTCTTAGGAAGGCTGAGGAGGGAAGGGAGCTTGGAGGAAATGGGGGAACTGAAACTTTTCCTGCTTGATGGATGCAGATGAAAGGCTTGGTTATTACTCTTTAGTCAGTGCTGTTCACAACATCCAATAGGTAAAATTCCCTAGTTTAGTGATTGTATGCATTTTTTTTCCTCCCAAAATGCAAGTTTGCAAGTTACAGACAAAAGCTTGGCTACAGAGCAGAGAGGATGAAGTAGTGGAGTATACAGAAGAGATGTTTCTCAGTGCTTATGCAGAGATGGGGCTGTTTTTCCTTCTCATATGTAACTAATCTTTCTAAAAATGTCTTAATTTTAGAAGAGTTTTTAGACACTTGTGTTATGTTTGATCAGAGCTAGACTGACATTGTTTACAGTGGTGTGTCAGCAAGTCACGTCTGCAGGAGATTTGTCCTAAGGCCTTTTGGGGTAATTGCTGTGTGAACACCTTATCAGATGTCTATCTAAACCCATTTCAACCACGTTCTTTTTTAACTCTTACCTTAAACCTGTGCTTATCTTCCAATTTATTACTATTTTTTTAATTGTATCACCATGCATTCTCTGAGTAGGTTAAAGATTGTATGGATGACTTATAAAACTGTATCCCAATAAGACGTTCATCTGCATTCCCAAGATAAACACCTCTAGCCTGTTAGTTAGAGGACAGGTGCCTTCTTTGCAATGCATATTTCTGGGTGCTTTTCAAAACAATGGCTAACATCTGGATGCTCTGTTACTGGAAGCTGGTATCCTCAGAGTTGTGTCATGTGAGCCTTTCCAGCTCATCTCTGCAGCAGTCTGCATCACAAGGTCTTTCACCCAAGTGATGACTCCTGTGGCGGTTTCATGCTGATGGGCAGCTGAACTCCACCACAAGCCCTCTCTCACTCCCCCTCTGCAAAAGGGCATGGGGAGAAAATAGGATGAAAAAAGGCTCACAGGTTGAGACAAGGACAGGGAGATCTCTCACCAATTGCCATCATGGGCAAAAGAGACTCAGCATAGGGAGATTTTATTTATTGCCAACTACTAACAGACTAAAGAAGTGAGAAACTAGAGGTACCTCCTCCTTGCCCCATCCACCCTCTTCCATCTCGTCCCCCGGAGTGGCGCAGGGGAATGGGGGCTGTGGGGATTCCTCTCCACTGCTCCCTCACGGTCACTCCCTGCCCCCGCTCCACGCGGGGTCCCTCCCACGGGATGCCGTCCTTCCCGAACTGAGCCTGCGGGGGCTGCCCACAGGCAGCAGCTCTTCAACAACTGCTCCCACACGGCTCCGTACCACGGGGTCCGTCCCCCAGGAGCAAACTGCTCCAGCACGGGTCCCCCACGGGCGGCAGCTCCCCCCAGGCCCCTGCTCCTGCGGGGGCTCCTCTCCACGGGCTGCAGCTCCGGCCCGGGGCCTGCTCCTGCGGGGGCTCTCCATGGGCCGCAGCCTCCTCCAGGCCACATCCACCTGCTCCACCGGGGGCTCCTCCACGGGCTGCAGCGTGGAGATCTGCTCCGTGTGGGACCCGTGGGCTGCAGGGGGACAGCCTGCTCCACCAGGGGCCTCTCCACAGGCCGCAGGGGAACTGCTGCTGCCTGCCTGGAGCACCTCCTGCCCTCCTGCTGCACTCACCTGGGGGCTGCAGGGCTGCTTCTCACTCCTCTCTCCTGGCTGCTGTGGTGCAGCAGGTTTTTTTTTGATTTTCCTTTCTTAAATCTGCTCTCCCAGAGGCCTGGCCAGTATTGCTCGTAGCTCAGCTCTGTCCCTTTTGGAGCCATCTGGAGCTGGCACTGACCTGACACGGGGCAGCTGCTGGGCTCTGCTCACAGAGGCCACCCCACAGCACCCTGCTACCACACCTTGCCATGTAAGCCCACTACAGCTAGTTTGTACTTACGCTGTTTTTTTCTGTGTTTCCCATGTGTTTACTCCCACTATTGCAAACAACCCTCGGTGAATTAACTACAGCACTACATCACTGCCATGCTGGGCGGCTGGTGTGTCCGTGGGCTGCAGCTCCTACACCACCAGGATTCCGCAGGAGCCCTTCAGTGAAACGAGCAAGCCGCCGCAGCGCAGCACTGGCAGGGTTCGCCCCGTAGCTGCCGGGCTGACCCAAATCCCTACACGCCAGGCTTCGAACAGGGCCGCGGCGGGGCCCGGCCGCGCCGCCGCACACGGGACGGGCGGAGCCGGGGGCGGTGCGGGGCGGTGCCGGGGGCGGGCCGGGAAGTTTCCGTCGGTGCCGGTCGTTGCCGCCTCCCGGTCGCGGCGGCCCCGCGGCGCTCGGTGTGTGTGCGAGCGGCGTCGCCTCGCTCCCCGCTTCCCTCCCTCCCTCCCGCCCGGCGTATGGCGTGGGGCCGCCGGCGGCCGTGAGCGCCGGGCCATGGACATGTCGGACCCGAACCTGTGGACGGTGCTCTCCAACTTCACGCTGCCGCACCTGCGGAGCGGCTCCCGCCTGCGCCGCACGCAGAGGTAAGGCGGGCGGGCGGCTGCCCTGCCGCGGCCCGGCCGGGTCTCCTGCTCCTTTCCCCTTCGGAAGAGGGCCTTCTCCCCGCGCACCCCCCCCCCCCCCCCTTTTTTTATTTTTTACAGACCTTCCGCTCGCTCTCAATTGTTTGACCTTTTATCCGGAGCGCGTACTTTATATGGACAGCTCAGGGGAGCCTACTTCGTTCGGTGCTCTTAAAGAGACAGGTTTGTCTCCCTCCGATGGGCCTTTGTACTGCGGGAACGGCCTTTTCTGTTTCCCTGTACCATTTCCCTCCTTGACAGAAGGGGGAAAAAAGGTCTGGAAATAGCAAGCGCTAAATACAAGGTAGGGTTGTGCCACTGAAGGTTAGAAGAGTGGCAGGCTCTGGTGTCTTGGTCATTTTTTGTGCTGCGCCATCCCCTCGCAGTAAAGTGTGTGCCTCTGCCACAAGTAACAAAACTTTGTAGAAGTTTATAACTTTGTTCGTCACCACCCTGTTTGCTGTCTTGAGACCTACGGCTTGTATTGTTGAGCCCTGATATGCTCCTGTCTGCGAAACTACCGTCGGTGTTCCCATACGTGTTAGCGTGTGTGAAACGTCTCTTCTGGCTGAAAAGTCAACGCAAAGAAGGCAGGATAGAGGCCGAGCAGAGCTGTCGGCTCCTAAGCCTTAAGTATTTGCGTAGTGATGTTTTTTCGAAAGGAAAAAATGACTGTGGAATGATAGAAGGTTAAAATAATAAAAGTTAAAATATTAAGTGGCACGTTTCGCATCAGTGCAAAGGTGTTCCTTCAGCGTACGTCTAACGTTTATGTAACTAACTCGCTAGTTGCAACTGAAGGCTTATTATTAATTATATCATTATATATATATATCGTTAATTATATTATGATATATATTATTTTTAAATGCTTAAATAGCATCTAAACTGAGTGTCCAAATATACCTTATGCATTTTTCTGCTGCAAATATGTCTGTGTTTAAAAAGGGGAATGTGCTGGGGCTTTTTCACATCTTTTTCACTCTTCTTAAGTAGGTTTTCATATATGTGAAAACCTAAAAATAGTTCTTTTAAAGTACATGGCTCCAAGGCAGGTCAGGGAGAGAGACTGTGTTAGAACTCACAAGATATATGAAATACGTGTGTATCGCTTCTTAATTTTCATTTATTTCAATATTTGGATGCCTTCGTATTTCTCACACCCATTTTGTACTATGGAGTCATAGAACAGAATCATAGAATTGCTTGGATTTCTTGAAATATTTGAAAGATTTTTTTAAAGTAGTTCTGACTACTCTCTCAGTATTCTATATATGTGATATATATGCAGTTGCATTTTATGTATTACAGCAGCGTTCAGTATCTTGTACCCTCTCCTAGCAATACCAGTATGTGACATCGCTGTGAAACTAAGAGGCTAATAGTGTTGTTTCAAAGTCGCTTACTGTTAACAGGCCCAGAAACTGATTCCAGGCTGGTTCCCTCATGCTCATCCCTTGGGGAGCTCAGCCTCTCCTCTGTTGCCGTTCCCAGGGGAGGGAGGGCTGACTAGCCCAGCTGTTACAGTTCTCTTCTGGAAGGCGGACGTGTCCCTTCCACCCCTCCGCTCATAACTCATCGAGTGATGTAAGTGGCGTATCCCAGGTGATAAAAACTTTCAGAGGAAATAATACGGACAGTGCAGATTCTCCTAGTTCTGCCGCAGAAACGGGCTTTGGTTAAATAAGGTGCCAGCTGGATCTGTGTTTTCTGAGCTCCATCTCATCTGGACTGTCTTCAAAGGCTCACAGTCAGTCACGGACTGTGACTGTTAGATGAAAAGGCTGGAAGGATAGCTGGTTACATGCCACAGGATTCTTCCTCTTCCTAGAAGACTGCTGGGAAGTGGTAACCACTCATGTTCTGTATAGCTTTCCAGGCATTATAGAGGACCAAAGAATATGAACAGGCTTGAAGGAAGTCTGGTTCCTGTGATCTGCATCTGCTGGCTGGGCTTAAGTGAAAGTTTTGGGCCCGCTGATCCAATATTTTTTTAAAAAAATTATTTTTCTTAGTAGTAACACTGTCTGTAAAATGACCATGGTTCTGCATGAAAACTTGGAAAGGGATGTTCACTGTCCTTTCTCGTGGGATCCATAGCTGGCTTTGGAACTCCTTGACAGTGTGAGAGCTTTAATTTTGTCCTGGATGGGCATTTTTTTTTTCCCCTCTCAGCTTTGTCCTTCCTGCAGGTTCAGTTACTTTTGCCAATACTACCAGGATTATTGTGGCCTGGTAGACCCTATAGGTTCTATGTGCACTACCCTTTCTTTATGTTTGGTATCAATGAGAATTGCCTGCAAATACTAATGATTTTGTTTCTTTGTGCAGATTTCTTTGATGGAGGAATTTATTTCTCTTTGCTGAGATACTAATAAGTAAAGAACTTAAAGATCGCCCATTCTCCTTTGGGTTGCTGCATTAGGCATGGCAGCAGGGTTATAACATGGACATAAGACTTAATTTGTGGTCGTTTGCTCACTAAAGTCTCTCATTAAGATTTTTCTTTTATTCCTGCATTTCTGCAGTAGACCTAACTGAATTCAGTTGCAGCAGCTCTTGCTAGAAGTGATACCTGAACAAGAAATATCCCAGCCTGACTTTCAAGTCATGGAGTAGGTTTTCAGGACTGGCAGGTAGAAAAATTCTCTTCAATTATAAATCGGAGGCATTTGGTATTCAAATCACTGAGCCTATAAATGACATGGATTACACCATGTCCTTTTACAGAGAAGAGGCATGTATACAACCATATTAAGTTCCTTTTCTCTTGGTATAGGTGTAAGCCCTTCATTGTACTAATTTTGGGTTCCTGACTGAAATGGCATCCAATCTGGATTAGAGAATGGAGAGGGAACATGAGAGTAAGAGTGTTTCCACATCTATTTACAGAGATAGATATGTAGATCTACATACGGATGTGTGTACACATCACATGTGCTTTTTCGTATTTTAAAATAAGTAAACTTCCTCTGCTGCATACTACCCTGCACAGTTAGCTCTCCTATCACTTCTCTCATGTGTCCACAACCTCTGTATTTTTTAGAAAACAAGCAAGCTAATGATTATTTTGCATGTGTTTTTTCTCCCACCTCTTTGTGGTGATTGCACTGAAACAGCATTGTTAGGATCGTTCTTGCTTTGGGTCAGAGAGGTTATTTTTCAAAGCACAGAGTTAGGAATGGTTGCCCAGCTGTTTCTCAGCCAAAGTAGACTTTGGGATAATTTGTGTTGAAATTTCATGTCATTTGTGTATGGTCACTGAAGTGGTATTAAAGAGGCTTTCCTGATAGGGGATTAGCCAATCATCAAGTAGCCCTTCAAACATTCTCACAATTCGTAACCATTTCAGAAACATACAGGTGAAAAAAAATCAAAACTCTTACTGAAAATTCTTTCAGAGAACAGAGTTGTCTAATTTTCTTGTAGTTTTACTAGTTTTGGGATAGTCTTTCCTGGAAGACAGAGAGCAAGCATTTTGAGCTTTTGTGGGTTGGCAGTTTGAGTAGATAGAGTGATTAATTTACAAAGTAAACACCTGCTATTGGTTATTGTATAGATTTTTTCTTTGTCAACATGATATTATGTGAAAGTATCCTGTGAATTGATTGTTTATTCAATAGGAGGTGTTAAAAGAGGTCCTGTTGGTGACATAAAAAATAACATATATTTAAAAAAAAGGCATATTTATTAATGTAAAATCAGCTACAGGAGTTAAGTATCTTGTGTAGATGCCAGCTGAATCTGTCAGTGCTCCAACTTGAGTTATTTCGCTTTTGGTACATTAGAGGACTATCGGTTACAACTTACAAAAGATTTTTTTTTTTAATTGTATTTGTGTTACTTTAGTGTATGCTTGGGAGTGTGGTGATTAGAAGAGCTTTATCTCTTCCCTGCTTTCATCTCTTTGAGTTTACCTTAACTCCTACTTGCAGGAGAAGGAGATACAGATGTTTATTGTCCTAATAGACGTTGCATATATTTAGGAAGATGATCTTTATCCTAAATTTGGGAGGAATAAGAAATAAGTACGTGCAGGCTATCTGCTTTAAAACACATTGCCATCGAATATGTGTTGTTAAAAGGTAATCTGTTGGACTAATGATCCCTCTGCTTCCTTTGCTAGATAGTGAAGTGCTAATGTAGCTTGGTAATTTTATTTCCTTTCATTCACAGTAGGGGTTGTGCATTAGGGGGGATAGTCTTACAGTCTCACTGTCAAAGTGAATGCACTTTTGTTTTTATTCTGGTTGGTTTACTTGGCCAGTCTTTTTGTTCAAGCAATTAAATTTCAAGTTCTGCTTACAATTGAATATTGGCAACAATCGGTTTTCTCCAGTGAGCCATCATTGTTTCTTAGCTTCAGCTAGACTGATGAAGATTCTTCTGGTCACATTCCTGTGTTTTTTTTTTTTTTGCTTAGTCTTTACACTGAAAAAAAACTATTTTCTTAGAATTAAATCAAGATCCTCATGGTATGACCAAAGGCTCTGACTGTAGAAAACCCATAGAAAGCAACCATAAGACTGAGATTTAAAAAAAAAAAAAAAAAAAAAAGAAAGAAAGCTTAGAAAGTGCGGGAATATGCTGCAAGCCATAATTTTACTTATTTATATATTAACCACTGTGGTTAGTGTCTGCTGTTACAGAGCAGGAGACAGTCTTTGTCCTTACCCAGAGAATCAAAAGGACAGCAGTCCAGACTTCCCTTCATTAGCTGTGGCTGTTGGGACACATCACACAAAGTGGGCACATTACACAGAGATTTAGTCCTCCCACTTTGTTTGAGCTTGTTTTACATCTGCTGTTGATGTCCTGCAGAGCCATTGAAGTTCTTCCTCTATTAGAAGTTGACTGATCCTTCTCAAATGTAATTTTTAAGCATTAACAAGCGCTCACTCATGTGGTTGTTCATAGTTGCCTCTTCTGTGGCACCTTCTGTCAGAGATTCAAACTTCTGGTAGCAGTAAGCTCGCACAGCTTGTTGTGTGGCTGCACATACTGATTGATGGACTTGGGTCTGGTAATTCTTTGTCAAAGCTGGAAGCGATGGCTAGGTAAGGATCCCGGGGTGGGCTCCCCATGAGCTAGGTGCATGTTTCAGTTTGTGTGACTTAGGAAGTAGAAAACAGAAGTGGAAATTATATGGTTAGATATTGGATATGAAACCATTAGGTAGTTGGAACTGCCATATTCAGAATATGAAGGTACTGCCAACTGATTTATGTTGAACACTGTTAATGGTGCTTACTAAGTGGCACACTAACTTAATAATGGTGTAAAGCTGTTCCACAGATCACATTGAGTTCTTTCGTGTGTATTGCCACATATATAGGCTGTAGACATGGATCAGGAAGTTATGTCACTTAAATATATATATATATATAAATGTTAGGAGGTAGATTCGTTGAAAGGAACACTGTTATTGCACAAGGATAGATGTGTATGTAACTCACTGTGTTTCCCAAATTGAGAAAAACAGTAAGCTTTGTTAACCTTGATTCACCCTTGTTCAACAGGTGTGTCAGATTCAGTAACAGCTCACGGATTTTCTCCTGAGAACCTTACATTTACGAAGTCACTGACGGCAGTAACTCTGGAACTTTAAAGCCTCCAGAGAATACAGTGTCAATACATAAAATTATGTTTAGGCATAGTACATAAGCATTGTGTATTGGGCTCTTTATTTCATTTGATGTGTTTATGGCGTAATGCTGTGTGTCCTTACCTTACTTAATTTTTAACGGGACTTAAGTTTTCTCTGGTAAAGATGTAGGAGGAGATCACCCAGGCTTTACATTCTTGGCATTTTTCTATGGGTTTCTAAAACTTCTAAAAAGTTCTAAGAACTTCTCGATACTAATGTTTCAGTACTTTCTTTATAGGAATACATATTCTATATACTGTTGATATTTGTATTTCTATATACTATTGATGTATTTGTATTAGTTACATCTGCTACAGTATAATCTTGCACCTTATTAAAACTGAGATGACTTCTAGTACAGCCTTAAATCTCATGGTAGATCAGTTCTGTGCTTTTCTTTGAAATGCTCAAGCCAAATTGAATAGTAGCAAACTAGAAAACTCTTCTTGGCATGGTTCCCAGTAAATATAAACATATCACAGAAATGTTGTAAACCGGAACAATTCCCAGATTGATCTACCCAATAGAGAGAGCTCAGAACTAACAACTGTGCATTACTAGTATTCCTGCCACTGACAGATAAGTACAAAAATATTGGGGTCATGCCAGAATAAATATATCAGCTTTTTCTCCCTTTCTTTCAGTTACTAATGGTCTTCCCTAAATAATTGTTTAGGAGTAAGGAAAACCGTCACGCTCTATTGTTCCTGAAAGATTATAATTATTATTGTAAGTAGAATCTGTTATTCCCATGAAATACCGGCATGTTCAGTTTGGTGATTAGAAAGTAAAAACTGCTGCAATTTCCTTCTCCCACCCGTTCTTTTTTCAGCATATGTAGTAATTATGGAGATATGTTAACATGTAATAGCCTGCTTTTGATCCCTATCATTTGGCTGTAATATAGGTTTAAAATGATACGTTAATGAAAAATTGTTAAAAGGTTACCCACAAGTTGATTTTTTTAATCATCTTATGAAAATGTTGAAGATGATGTCAAGGCACTGCTTACTGATAGGAAAATGGCTGTTTTATCCATGAACTTTGTGTCTGTCTTGATGAGGCTGTTTTAAAACACATAATTATGAACATCCAAATAAATCATATGTAAATCAAGGATACATATACTGTCTTACAAATATTTTACTCTAGTTTGTGTGTTTGCATGTAAGCTTTTTTAAAAATCTATATTAATGATAGGTAGATCAAGGTAGTCCTATGTAAATTCAAGTGTGTTGATTTGGTTACTGAAGAAATACTGTTCCTCATGCTGCTTAATTTGCTGAAACAAATACTAATGTCAAGAGTTGCATATTGAAATACTTTTACTAAAAATGTCTATACCGTCAGATCTCTTAGTGCTTGAATATATTATTGCAATGCAGAGTTTAAAAAGCATGCCTTAATGGCAGTAAGGTGGTTATAAAAAACAATCTGACTTCTTGTGTGTGTCAATAAGGGAATACATCAGGCTGAAAACTTATTTGTCTGACAGAATTCATATTTTTCAGGGGACTTGCATGACTGTGAACTTATAGGAGAGGAAATGCTAGCAATATCAGTGGATTCTTATGTTTATTTTTATGTGCATCTGTATATAAGTATACATCCGGACCGACTAAATACACACGCATGGGTGCACAGACATTTGTATACATAAATATTCAAGCAGTAGCTTTAAAATAATACTTGTTGAGAACTTGATTATTAACATTATAAGGTCAGTTCAACAATCTGAAAAAAATTACTCTTGTGCTTTGTTCAAAGACACATTGAGGCATGAAAGAAGCTATTTCATCTGCAAGGGGATTTATGCTGTTTATAGTGTGCGTTTGTACTATAGCTTTGGAAAATTACCCAAGTACAGCCATTTCTGATCTTGCTTCTGGAAAATGTGGCTTGTCTCCTAAAACTGAAGAAGGATTCTGGGCTCTATTCCACCATTGGAAGAAGTAGTTGGTTTATTTGATATTTTTATTTGTTTATTTGAATATGACTAATTGAAACTAGCATAGTATTTACATTGTGAAATATCATGAAATCTACTTGTATTTCCCTTAAGAAATGGAGAGAGAATTCCATTTTTAAAAATCCTTTAATTTCCAAGGAAATTATATTAATATGAATTTTGTCTGGAGTTTAACTTGAGAGGGCTGATAAAAGTCATTTTGTTTGAATGCTGGTACTTGTTATCTGGGATTGTTTTAAGTAGCACTCAAGATGCTTATAACTGGAACAGTAGTGGAGGATGAACTTTTCTCTTTCTCCAGCTGCTTTCTTTACTGCATTTGGGAACAATGTGTAGTCAGTCTTCTCTTTCTGGCTGCTGGGCCCCCCCATCATTCTGTACAGGATTTGGCATGGGCTCACGAGCAGAATTGTACTTCTCAAAAGAGACTTGCACACGTGGAACAAGATGCAGTGTTGGACCCTTTGCTCTTTTTACACGTATCTGGGAGAGAGGAGTTTATATAATAAAATCTGACAAGTTAAAGCTGTATGCCAGAGATGAGTTCCTGCAAAAAGCCTTTACTTTGTTTCTGAAATACATTTAAATATGATGTTTTAATGCATCAGATTTAAATCCTAAAATTGTTAGGGGGAACATGGGGACAGTGTTTTAAACTAGCTGACCTTCCTTTGATCAAAGTGTGAGTATAATGAATCAGCTTCTAATTTACATTTATGTTCTTAAAGCTTTTAAGTTTCTCTTTGGGAAACTGCTATTATCACTTCTTGGGTGAGCTGCTGAAATTTTCTGGAAAGATATTCCTACGCAAAAATGTATGGAAACATCAGAAGTAGGGAGGAAAAAAATGGCTGTAAGAACAGCTAATTTTGTAACTACTTATTACAATGTCCAGCACCCCTCCCGTCCGCTCTGCGAACCGAACTAAACCCAAGTGGAACATGAGAACTTGTTTGTGTGCCTGCTGGCGGGGTATGACCAAGAGGCAGGACCTTCCTCCAGCCAAGAGGTGGTGACAGTCTGGGGAAGTGTCCCACAGGTGGCACTGCAGCGGCCACAACAAGTTCTCTTGCACTCTGTAGCGAAACAACAGCGAGCAACCCAAAAGGGAGTTTGTCAGAGAGTGAATGGGACATGAGAGCTGAAACTTTTGCAGGAGGGCTGTGATGAAACACAAACCCATAGAAAGTGGAGCTTCCCTAGTTCTTCTGTTGACAGAATTATTTGCAACAGATGTGTGTCATTTAATTTAACAATATATAGCTTAATGCCAGTGAGCCTAGAAATCCTAGAGCCAAGTTATCCCTTCAGACGTGGGTATTTCCTGCTGGTTACAGTGTGTGCTGACTGAGAGAGGGCAAAATTATTTATTAGAATGTTTCAGTAGGTAAATAAATATGTTTGCAGATTTAACATAGTTCAAGCATAAGCATAATCGGTTCTTGGTGCATCAGAAATGGGATAGTGATGATGAGAATAATTTAGAGTTTTAAGTTTCTACCAAGTGTCTTGGTGTTTACCAGAATTTGTTGTCAGGACAGCTTTCATAATGCAAATCAACACACAGCTTTTTTATTTCCTTCTATGGAAACTGGAAAAAAGATGTGTGAATGTTAAGCCATTCATCTGACAATGTTCATTGCTAATTCATAATTAGCTAATGTCCTTTGTGATAATAATGTTAACCCTCTCACAGTTAACTGATAAAAAAAATAGAATGTGTGTATTTGTTTTACAGATTTCCTTTTTCAGTGAGTCTAGGCTTGTCTAGCTGCTTCTTATGCATGGATATGTCAAGGGAATTTCCATAAGTGCTGTAACAGGAGAAGCAAAGGCAGTCAGACAAGTCCAATATGCTCTATTCACCTTGTCTGCAAACACCCCACGCAAAAGGATGATTATGTCAGTGCACTGTACAGTCAAGTCTTACCAGAACATCTTCCTTGTGCTTCCCCCACATGATGGACAAAGAAAATTTGTAACATGCTTTGTAAGCGAGGTTTGTTTTTTGTTTTGTTTTGTCTTTTCCCTTACCTGGAGTTTGGTGATTTGGCTTCTCCCCCTGGTCCTTCTGCCATGTTTTGGTGATTGAACTGTTCTGTTTGGAGGCATCTGCTCTCCATCTGTGACCTATGACTAATGAGAGAACATGAGTTCTGTTGGGAAATATACTTCAATCTCATTTTTTTTCCTTCCTGAGTGTCTCACATGTTCTATTCTGTCTTGCCAAATGTCAAAATATTATCTTTTGCAAGTCTTTGAAGAGTGAATGCTATTGGTGGAATAAAATTTCTAAACCAAAAAGTGAAGTTTCTTCACCCTTTTTCTTACATGTGTTCCCCAAAGCTTAGAACAGAAAATTCCTTTTCTTTTTTTCCTTTTCTGTATGGAAATGTTTTAAAGGAAATTCAAAACATACTAGAGTGTATGAATATAGTAGATTAATTTATTAAATATGCAAATTGTTTGTGTGGGTCAGACCTAAGCATTCAGCATTATCTATAAATTAATACCTTTTAACCATCATGTGTTTCCTTCTTCTGATTCATAAATTATAAGGCAAGAAGAAACCAGTAGGATCACCTACTCTGACATTCTGCAGGAAACATGACATGGAGTAATAGTGCTAGAGATTTAGTAATTTGGTCTTCTCAGCCAAGGTAATGTGTTTACTTAATCATTGACAAATTTGAGAAAATGAACACTCAGAAAAACAGGATCCAGGAGCTAGAGCTTCAGAAGTGGTAGTCATATTCATTGCATGCTAGAAGTCCAGCACGCAAATGAAATGAGATATTGCTGAACATAGTTTTAATGCACACGTAATACGTGCATATAAAATATTAAAGTATCTGCAGAGTTTTAGGTGATTACATTTTAAGCATTCTTCTTTTTTACGTGAAGGTGTTACTGTAAAAGTAAGTATTCTAACATATGCGTGCTAAAGGTGCATATAACAAGATATTGATAGCCAATGTAATTACCCTATTTTATGGAAAAGCTCATACGAAAAAACATTTTGTAGTTATGGACATTGTTAGTGTCAGAGGAGGGATTAAATTTCTTGAGCTTCTTGCTCAGTGGGTTGCATTATACAGTGGCCTCTTTGGAAGCAGGTAGTGCCACACAATAAAAATGAACGTTGGAGGTACCTTTTTCATTCTGTTTTTCATACATCTTTACAAACATTTCAAAAAATATTTACAAATATTTGCGTGGTCAAAAATATTTTTCTTCTGTGGAGACTTTGTTTACCAAACCACTTTTCTGAAAGATACCAAGGAACAGTGTGAACAAAACACTTGTAAACCATGACTGGGGGACTTTGCTTATCAGTAGATGATAGCCATCGTGTGCTTGAAGGCAGCAAGTACTATCAACACAACCGTTCAAGATAAATGAAGGCAAATGTAGGACTTCCACTTCAAATACTGTAGAAGTACAAGTAGTTAAAATATAATTCTTCATATAATGATTTGGGAGGAATGTGGTGCTTTGTTTTTCTGATAAGTGAATGGTATGAGACTTTTTGTTTTTAAACCATTTGTATTTAATACTTACCTTTTTATGAGAGCAATGCCAGTTAATCTACTGACTCGGGCGTTTATTAGATGGTGGATTCCCACGAGTCCAATGTCCAAGTGAGGGCTACTGTTCCCTCAAAAATCTTGCAGAACAAGGGAAACTGATGCGAGAAGTAATTTGCTCCTGGCTTTATGACTGTGGGGGGACTAAAGGTTTTGTTTGTTTCTTTCTTTCTTTGATTCTCTTATAGTGGTATTCACAAAGCATAAAACGTTTTACAAACAAAAGCAAAGATGGGAGAAATGGCAGTTTTGTCCTTTCTGTACATTGCTTCTTAAGGCATACTTCTGCTGTGATGCAGATAGAAACCTTAAATTAGGTAATGGGCTAATGGGCCGGATGAGTAGTGAGGTGATTACTCTTCCTGATGGCCAAGAATTGTAGCACACCCTTTTTCTGTCACCTTACCTCATCCACACCCTCTTCTAACCTGTTGGAGATGTTTGTCTCATCTACATGTTATGCCTAAGTTTTTAGACTGTGTAAGCTTTTTCCAGCAGAGGCTGTCATTTGTCGTGTATGATGTCTAGAACAATGAGGTCTTGGAGTAGTATTGCATGTATGAAGAGGAGTAATGTTTTTCACAATTATGTTCTTTCGCACGTTGCACCAAGTGATTTTATTCTTGAGAGTAGCAGGAGGTGTGTTGTCTTCTCATTTGTGAACAGATCTTGGAATAAAACTGGACCACTCCAGTTTTGCGTCATTTCTGTAAATTGACTCCATTGCAGTCTGAAGAAGGAAGGCCACAGTCTGAAATGGTTTTACAATTTTGAACAACAAAAAACATCAAGTCAGAATTTAGTTTTACATAAAATCTAGAGAAAAAACACCTGAAGTCAGTGCATTTATCACTTATCCCAAATGCTTTTTCAGACAAAAGCATCATTGTATCTACCGATGTCTTTTTTAAAAAAAATAGATGTATGTTTATTGTGAGGAATACCATGTGGCTGTACATTTGTGTACATGTGACTTTCTGGTTTCTGGAAGAAAAGAGATGTGTAAAAACAAACACAGATTACTTTTTCACATATTTGCTGTATTTTAATATTGGAAAATAAAATGCACAATATTGTGAATGTACTTGTTGAGTACGGTGGTTACCAAGATTTCAAGTAAGTGTATATGTATACTTAATTGATTTGATGACTTTGAAATAAGTTGGAAAGCACCTTCCTCTAACAGTGAAAGATAATAGTTTTGCTTAAGGCTTACTGGATATTTTTTTCCTTCCCTTCTCCCAGTACACTGAATTTATAAAAAGACAATATTGAATGATACTATGTACTACTTGTATTGAAAATATGTATGTGAGGGTATGATTTCTCTTGAATGAGAAATTTTGACTTCCACGTTGTACTCTGGTTGCACACCACCAGTTTGCCTCAACAAGATCATTGAATTTCTATGCTTGTCTTCACATACGTAGTACTGATAAGCTTCTGAGGAGGCTATCAGGACAATTTACCTGCTTTTTATACTTGGCTAATGCTGTGATAAGAATTTGGTTTGTTAAGTGTAGCAATATGTAATTTTTCAGTTTAATCTTAAAACATCCTCATTGCACTTCATTGTCATCGGTGATAAGTTGTCTTGAATGATCGTGTTGTATGTATATAATAGTTACAGGCCCATTTTTGTTAGTCTGGCAGTTTGCAGAGGCTTGATTCCATCACAAGGTATGTTGGTTTCAAATCAAGCGTTGGCTGAGAAAAACTGGGGGTTTGCTTAACATTAATATTTTTGCTGTCAAAATGATTAAACCTCCTCTTCAGTTAGCTTGTTGAGATCTTGAGAAGCAACCGCAGGCTGAAAAAATACACAGCTGATCTGGCTTTCTGGACGTTGGATGTTTTTTTTCAGAAGTGCGTGCTTAACTACCCTTACCCTAAAAAAAAAAAAAAAAAAAAAGGTAGTGATCTCTAATGATCTCACGTGGTTGGCAGCCCAGATTCATCTGAAAAACAGCACTGTGCCCTGCAGCACCATACTGGGGTGTGTGCTTAACACTGACTCAGAAGAGATCATCATCATTTCCTGCAGCAAGCTAGTTAGCCTAATGCTGCGTAGCCTGAGATGTGGCAAAATCACAGCACGAGGTGATATGGCTACAGGCATTTGGACTATTAAAGCTAGACTTGTAAAGGATATGACGTGTAGTTTTCTATCATGTTGCAGCATTTTTCTCATCTCTACCAACGATGAATGACATGTTACTACTTTTCTACAGCGATAAAGTATGCTTTGAGACATTAGTGAATAGGAAGACCAGAATTTGTCCTTTGGAGAGAGTAACTAAATTAACTTTTAAAGGTATAGCTAATGCAGCATATTGAACAGTCAATTAAACTAACTTGTTTTTCGATTTCTACTGAGCTGTAATATCAAGCCTCCGAGTACCAGTAATGTAATTTTCAGTCCAGCTTTAGTCCCACAGAATTTCTTGGGAGCCTTGCAGATATCTGCAAAATGTTGCTGTGTCTCCTGTGTCTCTGATTCCCTCTGTTAAGTAAGTGTGAAGCTGTTATTCTTGTTTATTTACTGAAAAAAAAAAGAATTAAGAAAAATAAGGGAACAAAATACGCTATTTTTCTCTAAGAACTTTAAGAAATAAAGAATCTGTATGAATTTGTAAGCAGTCCCCTCAATCGTGTGACATCTAATTGAATGCTTTAGAAGCAAGGGATTACTGAATTTCACCAAGTTTCAGGAAAAAAAATACAAATTATTGAATGCCTATTTACCAAGGAATGTCTTGGTATGTTGGTTTTTGTTTTTAATTTATTGCTAACTTTTTAAAATTTAGTTGTCATTACTTTCCTGTATCAGCTAAATTTGTGCTAGTCACAGTGCGGTAAAAGATTATACATTCTAGTAAAAACTAGTCTGATTTCTTTAATCAGTTCAAGCTAGGTTGAGAAAACAATCAGTCACTTTTTAATTGGTCACACACCCATATGTACATCAAATTAGTTGTCCAGCCCTTCCTAACTGTGTTACCGTGATCTGCACAAACTTTCTTGAGATTTTGAAGGACTGAAAAATCATTCTGGTTTAATGTTGAGTTATGCATTTGTAAAAGGGAGTTGATTTAAAAAGCATGTGATTGTGTTAAAATTGATTTACATGAATGCTTTATCATTTAATTTATGTCTTCAAAGGCAGAATCTGTTTATATGAGTAATGGTGATTTTTATAGCTGTCATTTGAAGACGGAAAATAACAATGAATGTCTCTCCTCTTTTATTATAGAATCACAGAACTGTAGAATGATTTGGATTGGAAGGGACCTTTGAGATCACCCTGTTCCAGCCCCCTGCCATGGGCAGGGACACCTCCCACCAGACCAGGCTGCCCAAAGCCCCATCCAGCCTGGCCTTGAGCACCTCCAGGGATGGGGCACCCACAGCTTCTCTGGGCAGCCTGTGCCAGGGCCTCACCACCCTCTGAGTAAAGAACTTATTCCTAATATCTAATCTAAATCTCCACTCTTTTAGTTTAAAGCCATTTCCCCTTGTCCTATCACTCCACTCCCTGACAAGAGTCCCTCCCCAGCTTTCCTGTAGGTCCCTTTAAGTACTGGAAGGCCCCTGTAAGGTCTCCTTGGAGCCTTCTCTTCTCCAGGCTAAACAGCCCCACCTCCCTCAGCCTGTCTTCATGGGAGAGGTGCTCCAACCCTCTGATCATCCTCATGGCCTTCCTCTGGACTTGTTCTAATACATCCATGTCCTTCTTGTACTGGGTCCCCATAACTGAACACAACACTCCAGGTGGGGTATATATTCAATATGTTTGTGGAAGTGACTTTTGCTGGCATTCTCTTGTCTTTCGTATACATGCCTTGGTTTGGCTTTTGAGCTCAACGTCTGCTGGATTTGGAAAGCTGGAAATCTTGGAAAAAGAATCTTGGAAAAAATCTTGGAAAAAATCTTGGAAAGATTTGAAAAGTTGGGCAAGAGCTTGTATTAGTAGAAAGTTAAATGTTTGACAGATTAAATCACTGAACCAAATTAGAGGTTTGGGGCATCTATTTTGCAAAATCCAGGAAATGAAGGATTACTGTTTAAACTCTCAGAATGTTCTTCCTTACTGTTACAAAGGTTAGAAGATCACAGATTGCTACATTTAGTAGTTCCACTTGAACGTATCTTTATCGTATCAAAAAGAAGTATGTAGAAATGGTGCCAAATCAAAATTTCAGTGGAACAGAATAGTTGTGTGTTAAAGCTACTTAAATTATTTTTAAGTTGTACATTCAACTTGCAGTTTTCTTCATTCATACGGCTCAAGATGGCTGTTGATCTGCAAGATCTATGTGATGGAAATATAGGTGTGAATCTCAGAATAGTAACGATGATGTTGCAACCTCATGGCAGTAAGCTTACAGAAATGTGCGGATGGGCATGTTTTTAGCTAACATAGTGATATGTTTTAACAGAGTTTGAAGACTAAAATGTGATGTGGTTGATAGAGTGAAGACATAGGGAAAGGGGGAAATTCATTCTTGCTGTAGGATGCCATCGTACTGTTTTAAAGACAAATTGAGTGTTTCTTAGTTCTAAATCCAGCATTAGTCATAGGCACAAGTTCTCATTCAAAACAGGATCAATGGAAGCAAAAAATGTGAGATATTTTTCTATTTTTTCTTGTAAGTACGTTTCTCTGTTGTTCATTCTGAGATAACAGTTGAGCTCTTGTGTATTTGTATGTAATTAACAGTTTATAAACAGTGGACACTTTGTAAAACAGCTTTTTGTAAGAGAGTTGCAGCTCTCCTCATTGTTCATCTTTGACACAGATTCCTTCTCAGCTTTATTCTTTCCACTGTCATGTCTCTGCTGTCCAGTACATTACTCCAAGCCAGAGCTTTAACTGAAGTAAAAATCAAAAATCCAGACACATCTGTTCTTGCAGGATTACAGAGTTTTGAGATTTTTTTTTTAAAATTTGTGATACTAGAGTTCTTGTAGGGATGGGCACGTGAAGGAAAAGGACTACACATTGAACCACACTATTCAGTTTCTTCGCATGTCCAAGCCAACATTAACTTTTATTTGGATTTGTATAGATTTTAACACATGGTTTTCTAATGCAGAAATCTTTGTGGATTGAAGTTAGTTTTTGACTGTTTTCAGATGTGTAGGGTCCATACTAAGTCTTTCTGTTGCCAAAATAGGGCCTGACACATAAATTTCCAAGAAAATCCAGAAAAGAAAAAAACAAACAACAAAAAAGGCAAAAACAAACAAACTCAAACCATACCTTGAAACACCAAAAACTTGGAGTTTTCAAGTCATTGTATGAATCCAGAAGCTAGAAGTCTTGGAGTAACTATAAGTACTGCATTGTACAGTTACAACAATTGACAACACACTTGCTTTGGTTTCTTCTTTCATTTTCCTTCAGTCCTGCTCGTATTGGAATGGATGTTATTTAAACAGTTAAGTTTTAATAGAGATGTATGCCATCCCATGTAGTGTAGTGGTGACAGATAGTGTTTCCTGTAGCACCTCAGGTTATTCTTGCTGCTGCCTGCAGCGCTGCTGGATCTGACACCTAAAGCTATTGTTGCTGTTGTGTCAGGTAGAAAGGCTTTCAGAGTCGTGGTCGGTAAGTTAACCAATGTATTCAAAATTAAAATGTTAACTATAATTATCATTGCTTGTTCTTTCCTCTCTGCATTTGGATGTTACTTTACTAGAGCTCTTACATGATACTTCATTCCTGACACATCAGGATGAACTGAATGAATCTTCATTGTGAAATGGTTCCTCTTCAGATATTAGCTCATAGCTATTTGCATGGTATAAATCATACCTTGCACACTTTTTTTCCTTTTCTTCTCTCTGACACGTTGAGTCATTGGCATTTGCTTTCATGAATCCTCTGTGACCTACTTCTATTTGTGGACAATTAGTGTATTACTTTGGTAGTGAAATGCACCTTTCCTGGTATGGATATTTTTACCGGGCAAAGTATATGCAAAAATCCTTCTCATAAACTGTCTGTATACTCTGTTCTGTGTTTAAGATGGATTTAGTCTTTTCTCTATATTCTTGTGGTTTACTATATCACTGTATAGATTTAAGTCCAGTACAAAAAAGTATACTGGGGATGAATGTTAATTTTCAATTGTCATTTTGCCTTTTTTCTTTGTTCTTGATTTTTCATGAGAAAATAGAACATTACAAGCCACTGAAGAAATCAAGAGAAATATTAACAAGAAACCAAACTTACTTGGTCCTGAAAATTGCATGTTTCTGTAAGACATTACCCACAGAAAGAAATCTTGGTAAAGACAGGATATGGATGGATTTTCTAGGCCGTGTTCATTCTTGGAGATTCATTTCATTAGAACTCTGATTGGATAATGTAGTGTTGAACTAACTTTTGTTTAAAAGCAACGTTTTTTTTTCTAAAAAAAATGCTACTTATTTTCTAGTTTTACTCAGTAAATTTTCATCAAATATAACCATGTGGAGAAATTTCAGATTGTTCAGAAAAGTTCAGATTGTGTTTTGCCAGGTCGCCAGTTGTGGGAAAGAGCATGAAGTATACCACTGCAGAAAAGAAGAAAGAGTCTGAGAGATTACAACCCAGCACTACTACGTTTTGATCTCCAGAAAATCTATTAATTCTTAGAAGATTCTGAAATAGTATTAATTATCATATGTCTATTTGAGTTTTGGATACTTGGATCATTAAAAGGACTTAGCATATCAGGGGGAAGGGAACATTTGGTGGCATAACATGAACACTTTCATCAGTACTTATTTGGGATGTCCTAGACGATTTGTTTCTGACATCACTGAGTAATGCAGTCACTTGAAACTTACGCCATTGAAACTTTTTTCGATACTGCACTATACTATTTTTAATAGCATAAATGTGCATGTATATTAAATGCCAGGTCTGTGGCAGCAAATGTAAAAATGTAAATCATCTGATCTTTCTTGGCTTGTATGGTGCTTGATGATTAAGTGTTACCAAAAAAAAAAAAATAATAGAGTGGCTGTATGTCAGAAGCCTAGTGCTGTCATCCCTGCTGATGAGTATGCCTGGAGATGTTTGAATTGCTTCATTGGAGATTATTCATATGTTTCTGGTTACATCACAGTGACTTTGCAGCAAAGCACCGTGATCTGCATGTATAATAGACTGCCTTCCCGAGGTCGGTGTGCTGCTGCGTGAACTGAAGTCGCTCTCAGACCTGGTATATACACTGGGCTTTTATACAAGGGTAATTATTTGAGTTATATCTGGCCAGTTAGTTATGCTGACATAGCTACACTGGTCCACAATTACAGCTGAAAAAGAGAGTGTACATTTTCCTGGTGTGTTCTGGTTTCCATCTGAGAAAACTTAAACCAGTAAAAGAGCTGTAACTACATCAGTAGAATGGGGAATAAGTTCATGTACCTACACCAGAACAGACACGTACCTGACTCTTAAGTACAGATAGTGCATGCATGTCTAATAGAAAATTGTGGACGAAAGAAGTGATTGATGTAGTTTTGTAAATAGTGTCAGCTGTTTGCCAGTATCCTAGAGGGTATTTCAGTATTTTTTGTCAGGTTTCTCATGGAGCTTTGTTAAACAAAAAATCATAATTGACAGTTATGTTGCTTACATAATCTCAGTTTTCATCTGGAAAAAAGAAAGCCCACACATACAGTTCTACAAATCAGTTATTTCTTGTTCTGCTATTAAAAAGATTTTACTATGTTTGGGAAACACCAGCAGCAAAAAGACTCCAATTCATTATAGCTCCACATGACTGATGGGCAGTGCCACGTTGCCGGCTGCACGTATGTGGACGGTGATGTCTTAGTTATGAACACGGATTGTTTGGTCACTTAACATTTCAGCGTGAGTTTGCAGACAACCGGTTCCTACTGAACAAACAACCTCTTCATGAAAGCCGCCGTAGCTGGCATTACTTGATGTCCTCTTTGGCAGGCTGAACAGACACCAGCAGCTGAATGGGCACAATGAAAGGATTTTTTTTTTTTCCTGAGAAAATAATGCTTCTCGTTGCTTAATTATGATTTAATTACAAAATTTCTGCTTAGCTGATAGTGTAAGGAGAGGAGAACACTGCTCTCAGTGAAGAGAGGGGGGAGTCCTTTTGTTTGCAGACTGCGCTTTGGAACTGCGGCCAGTCTGCGCGCGCTCAAATGGGGCGCTGATGGTGCTCCTGGAGGTCTCATGGGAACAGCCACAGTTTTCAGGTTGAGTGCCTCATAGATAAATGTTCATATTTGGGCTCCTAACCAGTAAAGGGCATGGTTTTCAAACAGCTGTATTTTGTTCTAAGTAGTGATTTAAAAAACGCCTGTTTTCTTAATTTCGGTGTATTAACAGTTTGCTTAAGCGCTGTTGAATACTTGTGTCCAAGCAGAAGACAGTACATAATATTAATTTCAAAATGTCTGTTGTTTGTTTTATGGAAAGTGTGGAACCAAGCACGACATTGCTAGCCAGACCAAGAAAGTGGTTGTCCTGCTCTGCACTGTGCTGGTGTGGCCGCACCTCAAGTACTGTGTGCAGTTTTGGGTGCCACAGTATAAGAAAGATTTAAACTGTTAGAGAGTGTCTAAAGGAGGGCTACAAAGGTGGTGAAAGTTCTAGAGGGCAAGACGTATGAGGAGCAGCTGAGGTGCCTTGGTTTGCTCAGCCCCGAGCAGAGCAGGCTGAGGGGAGGCCTCATGGCGGCCTGCAGCTCCCTCACGAGGGGAGCGGAGGGGCAGGCGCTGAGCTCTGCTCTCTGGGGACAGCGACAGGACCCGAGGGAACGGCATGGAGCTGGGACAGGGGAGGGTCAGGCTGGGTGTTAGGGAAAGGTTCTGCACCCAGGGGGTGGTCGGGCACTGGGACAGGCTCCCCAGGGCAGTGGTCACAGCACCAAGCTGCTGGAGCTCAAGAAGCATTTGGACAATGCTCTCAGACACATGGTCTGAGTTTTGGGTGGGCCTTTGGTGACCCAGGAGTTGGACTCAGTGATCCTTGTAGGTCCCTTCCAACTTGGGGATATTCTATGATTCTATGATCTTTTCAGGAAGTTCAGTTATAAAATGAACAAGACTATTTTCCTGTTACTTGCAGTAATTCCTTTAAAGAAAGAGTGCAAATCTATCTTAAAAAGAAAAAAAAGAGAGAGGAGTAAGACAATGTTGAAGTGACATAAAAAGCCTGAAGCTCATTTCCGTTCTTTTGCAGATGCTCAGTAGGCAACTGTACTTCACAGTTGAAATGCTTTTGAGTCTGTGGGTCCGTGCCCTCTACTCTGGTTTTCAGGAGGTTAACTAATGTGAGTGCTCAGGGCTATCCTTTTTACTGGGAGAATGTGTCTTCTGGAGACTAATATACTAACGCTGTTGAAAGATCTCTTCCCCCCTTCCACTCCCCGCCATATTGCAACAAAAGGAAGTCTGGTTTTGTTATTGTTCAGGCACATCAAACTCTCAGAAACTGCTGCTGAATTTAGCATTGAAAATTACATACCCGTCTCTTAGGTCTAATACAGGGAACCTTCTCTGAGTAACACAATTTGGAACAAACCATAGTTAAGTAATTCATGTAAGCTTGTTTATACAAGAAGAAAAGTGAGGTCAGGATATTTGTCAGAGAGCACAAAGGAAGGGGTTTTCTCTTTTTTTTTTCCTAAGACTTTGTTACAGAGTTGTGTTTCAATGGCATAACATTTCTTCCATTTTTTTCTCCTATAAAAGTGTATTTTACTTCACTTCTATTTAATTCTGGTTGTACTGTGCTGTGAAAAAGTTCCACTAAAGTACTGACATGCAGTACAACATTTTTTTTTTTAAATTGATTCAGCATTCTTTTCATTTTTCTGCTCTTGCACGCTCATCTTCTGGACCTTCTTCTGCCAGAAGGTTAAAATTACAGATATGCATACACATATTTGGCTTGCTTTTTGGGTGTGATTGTTTACAGATGAGCTATAATCTTTACCTTTTTTGGTGTGGAGTAGCTAAAGTTAAATCTACTGGTTTCAGAAGAACTGTGACTCCTTAAAAGGCAGAATTCTCCCAGGAATAAAAAGATAAGTAATGAGCTAGTGATAATCAAAGTATTGTATCCTAGTACAAGATAGAATTCTAATTTTAAAATAGGAAAGTGAAGACTTAGCTTGCAGAAGTTTTGGTGACGTTTTAATGTCTTAGATTCCATTTTCTAATATGGGAAAGACAATTGTTTAGCAGTTAGTGAGGAATATTACACTTTTCAGTCAGAGAATAGAGCACGTGATACAATGACAGTGTCTCCCACCTTCTTTAGTATCCTGCTCAAGTAGGAGTGAGAAAATTCCATGCTCTTGTATTCCTAGTAGTTTTGATTTGGGATTTTTAAAATTTTATTTTTTTTTTTTCCCTCCGGCATTCTCTCACCCATTCAGTTGTTGAATCTTTTCTGCTTGGTAGTATCTGCTGAAAACTGAAAGACAAAACATTTATTCATCATATGCTCTTCCATAGTTTTGATAGGATGAGAGCTACCAAATTTAAAAATGGAGAAAAGCAGTCCTGCCTGGACTCATTACTCTTTGGGGTAAAAAATGTTAGTATTTAATTATAGGAGAAAGAAGTCAGGTATAAATACATTTTATTTTAGGGATTAAAATGGAAGAGAATTACTGGGTTTGAAAGTGAAACAAAGCAAAATCTTTATACTACACACAACTGGCAATTTCCTACCCTCGCATTTTAAGATTTGACTAATTTTATTGCACTTCTATAAGATGATTTAAAAAAAAAATCTCAAAGACAGCTGTCCTGAAAATTGTGAAATTATGTGTGCAAAATATTTCTAGGAGCTTTTCTCTTGGGGACAGTCTCTGGAGTAGAGTGCAGAGCAGACTGAGTTTGATATGATGTGTATTCTTTGAGTTAATAAGCCTCTGATCCTTTTTTATGTGAAAGCAGCGTTAGTAACATAAATTATTTTGACAGGTAGAAACTTCTGTAGCAGGAAGCAGAACAGACTGAAACATGTCTTCCCCTTTCTGTTTCCTACCCCCAAATGAAAGTGGATCAGTTGTTCCTGAGGTACTTCCATACAGACATCTACTCTAGCTGTCTACTGAAGCACCGAAGTTTTTAGGCCATTTCTACATGTAAATTTGAGATAATTTCAGAGTGGCAGACTTTAACCCTTAGAGACTTTATTAAGTATTGCTACCATGCATGCTTTTTCAGTGACAAGAAACACTCTGTAAGAGTACTCTGTGCCATTTGGGAAATGCTTTTTAACATTATGAGGAGGTCTTTCTCATCACCGTGACCCACCAGTCCCACGGAATACAGTGAGTTAAGAACGGCGGTGCCCATAGGGGCTGCTGCTGGGGACAGCTACCAGCAGGCAAGAAGCTGAGAAAGCCGAGAGGTGCTGGGTCTAAATGGAAAACAGAATGAAAGAGCTGGGGAGAACAGGGACGAGGTTTCATCGCTGTAGGTATCTGGATAAGCAGGTCTTCTGTCTGCAGTTTGGAGGCACTCCCACTTTTTATCTTAATTCTGAGCTATGCTGGCCTCAGTTTCAACCAGAGTTACAGAAAGCTCAGGGTTTGAGCTTGGCTCCCTTGCAGTACCGGAACAGCCTGGGGAATTGGCTGTGGTTGAGCCTGGATGGACGCTGTTCAAAAGAAATAAGTCTGGAACAGGACCCACTTCATCTTTGCATCTTTGGTGTGGTTTGTTTGCCTTTTTCATTTTTTTTGAAAGGCCAAATTAGGCGAAAGTTATGAGTAGATATGCTAGTCTATTTGATGAAATCGTGGAAAAGGTCTTGCCCAATACCTTTATTTGAGCTGGGGGTGGAACTGTGAAGGGGAAATCCACCAGCTGTCCCATCCTCTGAGTCTGGACTGTGTGTGTTGGGAGCAGCAGCCATGGAGCGCCAGCCCAGCTCCCAGACTCTGGATGGACCGACCGAGCAGCAAGCATCATCTGTCACGGGCTGGCTGCAGTAGGGTAGAAGACAGCACTGCAGTCTGATGCTCTGGAGGGGCCTGTGGCAGTGAATGGCAGTCCCAGCTGACCTCCCCTGATTTCTCCCATGCTTTTAACGAGCAAGGAGGCAGAATCAGAAACATCCTGCCCCCAGCCTAGGTTTAAGGTGACCACCACAACACGGTAAGAAGTGTCTGGCCACATCCTCTTATCTCAAGAGACGCACTGAGAGCTTGTAGTCTAAAGCCAGAATCGAGAGCGGCTAGATCTAGAGATCTAGGATTGATGTGAACCTGCTGGGGCTGGCCAAGAGCATGGTGAGGCCTGGGTTTTAAAACCCTGTCTGTGCTGTGGCTGCGATAGACATGCGTTCCAGTAAACTGGGTATTTCCTGTCTGATGCAAATGATGTCTGGCAGGGCAAAGCACTGCTTCACGTGGTTGACATCTCAAAACTATTGATGCTTTGATCTTCACAGGTGTGATGTGATCTATGCTGTGTTTTTTTTTTTTAAGGGACTGCTAGTTAAATAGTATAAACCTATCAATATAGCTCCTTTTTTTTTTTTCAGTTAGATGTTTCTGGCTTTTTTCATCTCCTGAATTATGTAATGGTGATCATAGTGGGTCGTAGTGGGGAGTTAGGCCATCCCTGTCTACTTTCGCTCTGATTCCTGTCCTGTCTTACAATTTTATCTTTCTGTTTTAAAAGAGAAATCATTGTGTGATGAGGAGTTTAGTTGAATATCTCAGTATGATGGCAAACGTACTTTTCAGCTATTAACTTGGTTTATATCCCTTCCCAGAACACAGATGAGATTTAAAAAAAAAAGAAGATCTAGAAGCAATGGGTTTTAAACGATTCCATCAATGTGTCCTCAATAGCTTGTATGATACAAGGTTGCCCAAACTGCATTTTGAAGATAACGAAGAAGAATTGCACAGTCTGGCTTCTGATCCTGAGTAACTTTGTCCGTTCCCCACTCTCTGCCCACTTTGCATATATCAGGTTTTATATCTTATAGGCAGGTATTTTATGAATATTGTACAAATATAGAGTTAGTAAGTAGTTTAAATACTCTGTTTCATTTTACATAATTAAATATTGATCTCTGTAGTAAGTTAAACTGAATATGTCCTTAGGAAGTGACAACAGATAGAAATACACCATTTTAGGTTTTTAGGAGAGATTTGGATTTTAAATATTGTTTTTGGGTTTTTATTTGTGAAGAGGAAAAAATATGGATCAAAATTGCTAGGAGTAAAAATAAGCAGTCACTGGAGCTGAATACATTGAACACAGATGTAACTATCACTAGGCAAAGACCTAATGAACTATCTGTTTATTTGTTTTGTAAAGCACTGTGGGAATGGAGATTGAGAGGCCGTCTGCAGCATTAGAAGCCTGTCTTTGTGACAGTGTGTGACGATCTTCCTCAGGTCTGCAGAGAGTTGGCAGATGTTTTTGCAATTTTGTGATGTCTTGGCAGATGTTTTTCCAGTGATGCTGACTGATGCACGTTTGAACTCTATAGACAGTCTGTGCAGAGGATGATCATGTTTCCAGTTGGTTGCATTTTAAGTTTGATTTCCACTGATATTTTATTTTATTTTATTTTAGAAATATGAGGAAAAGACCAAGAAAAATCAAAGTCTTGGTGATAGGGGAGCACCGGTAGGCAGTAGTAACGGCACGGAAATCGCTGTTGAACACAAACGTGTAAATACCAGGAAAGGACCCAGAGCTCACCGTCCAAGTTCACCCAGGCAATAGCCGAAGCTAAAACACTCACAGCTGTGTTGAAAAAAATTCAGGACATACTCTGCTAAACTAGGACTGCTAGCAGATGTATGCGTCACTGTTTTGTCCTGTTCATTAGGTTTTGACAGCACTCTTTTCTTCTCAGCACACAGACTAAAACTGGCCTCATTCAGGTTGATTAAAGCTTAAATACAAGAGAGTAAAAACCTGAATACATCCATTATACAGTGAAACTTTCCAGCAAATTCCAAGACTATTTTTCCAGATCATTAAAGATTGATATGGAATAATTCCTTGCAGTGAGTGGGACATATAATAAACATTATTTCTCTGTGTGTGGCTGTGTGTACATATAGAACATTTTAATATATAACCTAATATATGTCTGTATATAAATATATGTATGTGTACATGTGAATACGTGCATACACACATAGCAGATTTGGGAAAGTGAACGTGCAGACGTAGTCTGGTAAAAATATACTGGAAAATTTTGCTGTGTGATGCTAAATGGATATGAGTATGGAACACTGTAAACCACTAAAAGAATGAAATGTAAACTCTTCGTGTTTTGTTGGGGTTTTTTTGCTCACCTTCAGATGTTTTGCACATTTCTCTCAGTGGTAGCACATCAAAAATTTACCTACTCCAGTCTTTAAGTTAAGAAATGTCTCTCAAAATTGGAAATCTTTGCTTCCTTACTCTACAGTCTCGCTTAGCTATGGGGTAGAACAGGACAACAGATCACACTGAGTAGAGTTTGTGGATTTTGCTCATGTAACCCTAATTCCACAGTGTTCAGAGAGGAGCAGTCATGGTTAATCTGCTGCCATTTAAAAAGTGGTCTAGGCATGAAGCTACCGGGCCATGTACTACTCGGACTCTCTAGATCAGGAGATGCTTCATCAAGTATGACCATAAAGGTACCTGTTGGCAGGGAAGCCACTGTGAGGTACCAGCATGCACCATCTCTTCCTCGCAGCTGTTACCTGCGTTCTTTTGAGTTAGTGCCCTGCAGAACTTCCATGGATTCTGGAGAGGTTGGAAGCACTCACCAAAGTGCTCTTTAATGCCAAAGGCTTTTTTTTTCCCCCCCCTACAAAAACAAAACACAAAACAAAGGCAGTGAATTCCTCACTTTAAATGTTTTAATTTTTATTTTTTCTAACTCAGGGTAGTGTGCCCTGTTGACTCTTCAGTGTTGCTGTTGATGAAGATATAAAGTAACTATGGTACCATAGTTAGGTAGCTTTAAAACAGGTTAAATATAACTGAAATATAAATTAAATTAAACTTTGCTGTAAATACAAAGTGGCTACATCCGAGTCTTGCTAGGGACATGTTCCTCCTGAGGTAGTTTTCAGCTATGCTGTTTTAACACCAGAACCATTTCAATCACCTTTCCTATCCCACAGCCTCTATGCTAGAACTGATCTTGCATTATTAATGTGTCTTGTGTCTGCAAGGTCAGGCTTTGCGTTTGGGTGCAGCAATAGCTGTTATAGTCTGTTTGCACTTATATTAGCAAATACAGCATTTACTTGCAGTCTTTCTTAAAGTAGGTGTCCCCTTTTAATCTTTACTTTCAGCTAAACAAATGTGTTATATGGATACCAAAACTAAAAACCTGTGTTGCAAGGTAGTGCTGTGCTCGGCATACACCGTGAAAGGCGGTGAACTGTCATAATAGCTTACAGTCCAAATTCATCTTCTACAGTGCAAATTCATCTTCATTACAAGTGTAAATATTAATAATTAAGGATATTGAAATAAAATCATTATAAATGATTAAAGCTATGAAAGGCATGGGAAGTGATAATCTCTGTCAGTATATCCTTCTTTCTATACCTTTTTTGGGGGGGGGGGGGAGGGAGGGAGGGAGAGGAGGGAGGGATAGGGAAGCAATTAACCCTCACTGCCAGTAATTTGCTCACATATTAGCCCTCTTTCTGAGGAATAAGCTTCCATTTTAGTGCATACCTCTCACTGTTATTGCCATTTTTTGATCACTCTATCAGGAAATCTGCATTTAATATTTCTGCTCCGGATGAAGTACTGCCCCATCATGAGTATATGACTTAAAGAACTGAGTTTCTGTTTCAAGTTTGTATTATATTTAGTTTTTCCAAGAGTGTAGATGTATTGTAATGGCCATTACCAGTACTTTTATCTTGTGCATGCTTAGTGGGAATCTAGCAGTCCCCATCATTTCTGCCCAAAGGGATTTTGCCTGATAGAAGAAGGATTGTGGTTATTTAAGGAGCAAGGTAATCAAGCTTCATGCAGCTGGATCACATCTTTCAGCAGCTGTAGTTAACCCCTGTTTTATGAGATTAACACGGTTCAGCACAGCACACTTTTTACATGGTGTCCTCCATTTGCTTTATCGGGCGGTACTTCTCATGGGAAGTGCTGATCGTCTGTTGCCGTTGGAGGAGTGACTCAGAGGTCGGAGTGCTCGGTGCTCCTGATAGCAGAGCAGGGCTGAAGGAGGAATTCCCCAGCAGCGAAGAGTCACGATAAGGAGGAGTGCTACGAGTGGGCAGGAGCGTTGGTGGCAGAGAGCGGGAGATAAGGCCAGAGGGATTTGGAAACCAAATAGGAAATTATGGATTGGATTCCAAGATGAGGAACAGTGCCAGTAATCCAGGGCACTGCTGGCACGATGTAAGCTGCTGCCAGATATGCAGTGATCCAAGACTCCCACCTCACGCTGTGGGCAACAGAACCAAACCAGTGAGGATCTTCCTGGGAAAGAGAAGGAGAAAAGGGCAAAAAGTGCAAAGTTTCTGTTCTCTTCAAATTTTACGTATATCCCAAATTTTAATTGGTATTGTTGAACATGGCTGACTAAGGTTTAAAGTGTGGTGTTTTTTTTCTTTTAAAGTTCTCTCTTTCTCTTGTACTCTCCTTATTCTCTTTTGTACTCTCTTCTTCTTGGAAAAGGATATTTTCCTTTTTTTTTTTTTTTTCCCAGCACTTTAAACCCTGTGTAGTCTGCTGCCTGGCTTGCAGGTCTCTTCTCTGTGCCATGCAACCTGATCACAAAGTGAAATCCAAGTTTTAGAGAGCAGCGTTTTGAGAATGTAGCTCTCTGTGGTTTACCAAGGTTTATGTTTCCCCAATTTACAGTCCTGCACTGTATAACTTTACTACAGACAAAGAGGCTTTCTTTCAGGTCTGTCTTTCATCAGTTGGTTTATCTTGTCAGGTTTGAATGGGAGAAGAATAGATTTATGAAGACAATAGAAGGGAAAGATGTGCGCAGGGATCTAGAAGAAATGATTTTGTCTGCAGAATTGCTCTAACTTTGGAGTTTCTTTGTACGTGAGGACTGCTGTTTCAAGGCTAAATACTTCTGTTAGTAATGCTTTGCTACCTCCGTAGTGGCACCCTGTTTCCTGTTTGCAGTGCTCTAGCAGCTGAGATCATCTTTCAAAGTTCCCCAGAGGTGTTTTTTTCTTCACCCACAGAGTCTCTTCTATTCTACCATTAATCTGGGGAATGAGTTCTCTTTCAGGGGTTATACAAGACGGCTACATACATGATTTCAGAATCTGTGGAGCAAAAAAACCCAAAGCTACAGGATGAGCTCTAGCATGGATTTGTCCTTGCATGCAGTGCTTTATGTTTTACGTTACTCGTAGGACAAATAGAGGAGAATTCGCACTTTTGACTTTCTGTGATTTTCTCAAGAGATGTAATCACAGAATTGTAGGGGTTGGAAGGGACCTCAAGAGATCATCGGGTCCAACCCCCCTGCCAAAGCAGGTTCCTTAGAGCAGGCTGCCCAGGTAGGCGTCCAGATGGGCCTTGGATATCTCCAGAGAAGACTCCACAGCCTCCCTGGGCAGCCTGTCCCAGTGCTCCGTCACCCTCACCGTGAAGAAGTTCTTTCGCATGTTGGTGCGGAACTTCCTGTGCTCTGTCTTATGGCCATTACCCCTTGTCCTGTCCCCACAAACCACTGGAAAAAGGTTGGCCAAATCCCTCTGTCTCCCACACCTCAGGTATTTATACACATTGATGAGATCCCCCCTCAGTCTTCCTTTCTCCAGACTGAACAGGCCCAGGTCTCTCGGCCTTTCTTCTTAGGCAGGATGCTCCAGGCCCTGTATCATCTTTGTGGCCCTCCGCTGGACTCTTTCCAGGAGATCCCTGTCTTTTTTGTACCGGGGAGCCCAGAACTGGACACAGTACTCCAGGTGAGGCCTGCCCAGGGCAGAGTAGAGGGGGAGGATCTCCTCCCTTGACCTGCTGGCCACGCTTTTCCAAATGCAGCCCAGGTTACCGTTGGCCTTCTTGGCCACAAGGGCACATCGCTGGCTTGTGGTCAGCCTGCTGTCCTCCAAGACTCCCAGGTCCTTCTCCTCAGAGCTCCTCTCCAGCAGGTCAGCCCCCAGCCTGTACTGGTACGTCCCTTTGTTCCTTCCCAGGTGCAGGACTCTACATTTGCTCTTATTAAACCTCATTTGGTTTCTTCCTGCCCATCTCTCCAGCCTGTCCAGGTCTAAAATACTTCACTAGAATGTGATAAGTGAAATTCTTCATACAACTGCAGCCACATCTGAGTAAAGATTTTTTGTAATGGCAGTTCGGGGAAATTTTTAAAATTATGTAAGATCTTGCTGTGGAGGTAGTGCCATCCTAGTCCCCATAAATAATTCTTAAAAATAACTGTAAAATCTAGATAACTAGAATTATATATCTTAATTAATGTGTGAAAGATATTGCACTAATTTCACCTGTGGAACGTGAAGTTTGAATTTTAATGTAAAATTGAATACAAAGAGTCTTTTATTTACAAAAAAAAATTCTGACATAAGTGATAAAACGGTTAATTTCTACATTTAAGTGTAAATGATACTGTACGCATGTATATGGAATCATCTTTGTAGCAAAATTAATGAAGTGTGCATGTGGCCTGGAACTTAAAAGTAAGGTTGGTTTGGTTAGAAAAGGAGAATCATCTACTACCTTTGAAATCTCTTTTGCTGGGAGCATTATCAAGGGATTAGATGATTAAAACCTATGCTTTTTTGTAGGAGATGTGACGATCCCAAATTTTGCACATGCGAAGCTGCCTAATGTCATGTAGTAGGGTCTCTTAACCCCAGCCTGCACCACAGATGCTGCCGTGGTGTCATCAGATCGTTATGGATAGATACAATCTCTTGTGTCCTTTAACAAATGTCTAATGAATACTGAAAGTTTGTGTTGAATTTAGTTTTGGTTTGGAGGATTGCAAATGAACTGTTATTCAAGATCTTTTGAAAGTGTAGCAGGTAAACTAAGGGTTGTCATAGTACGATATAAGAAAAGTTACTGAAATTACAGTGATGTTATAAAGCCAAAAGGAAGTATTTGAACCATTCTTTGATAAGAGAGCAGTTGAATATAGCTCTTCAGCTAGACAAAAATTAGAGAAGGGATGGAACAATGTGGCTTTGAAATTGTTGTCTAATAACATATGGAATATTTGCTTAAGTCTTGTCACTTAAACAGTAGGTTAAATAGTAAGTATGTTAAAAATATTTGTAGTAAGGTCAACTGAATTTAAACATAATATATATAATCCATACTTATAAAATTTTCCCTGTTTGGTCAGCTTAGTAATTGCAGTGTATGTCTTAAAAAAGTTTTGTGTGACTTTTCCTGTACTTTAAATGTGAATCCTTAAAGCATTTATTGCTTTCTTTTCCTACAGTGGTAATAATAAATGTATACTCATGAGTTAATGCATTGTTTAATTGATTATAATAAAGGGATGTGGTAGTTCATTGTGTAATTTGCGGAAATAAACTTTGCATTAACCTGTTAAACTGTTGGATATGGCACTCTCAGTGCTTAGCAAAATGTTTTTCAAGGGAAGACTGGTCTTCATTTGACACTTTCTACATATTGCAAATAATTTCTATACTGCTTTATTAGTCTGCATTTCCTCTGACCTTTTTTTCCCTCTAGTAATAATATGGATTACTTTTGAATCTTTTTTACTTTCTATTTATGCTATCCCAGCAGGTTACCCACGTTCATGCCTGCTTGTTTAACTCTATCCCTTCTTTTGCATTTTACTCATCTTGTGATATTCAATTTGATCAGTTTTGCTTCCTGGCTGTTATATAGAGATCATAACATTAGAAAGTTAGACATGTTAGATGTTTAGAGACATCTACAAATAAGATCTGAGTATGCCTGTGTTGTATTAATGAAATGCTTTTTATAAACGAATATTCCCCCTTTTAATGGTTTTGAGTTTCTATAAACATTTATGGAAAAAAAATCTGATCGTAGTGCTGTAAACATTTGCATATGCACTTAAGCTTATATACAGTTAGTCTTTTTAACTTCAAGATACTATTTTCTTGTGCATGAATGTTTGCAGTCTTGAGGATTTATATTTATGAGAATATTAGTTATAGTAGAAAGGGGAAAAAACACCTCTGCCATCAAATATTTTAAAACGTTATGTTGTATTTAAGAAAAATGTGTCCTTTCTCAAGCTTAATAGATGTGTTAATTTACTATTTATCTTGCCTAATGATCTTGTGATATGGGAAATCAGTGGCTTTGCAAATGAAAAATGTATGAGTAAAAAACAAAACATTCATCTTTGTAGGCATCATCTGTTTCATTGACAAAAGGCACAGATGCAAAATTTAACTCAATAATTAAATTTATAATTATTGTTTCAGAGTCAGATAAATAATTGCTCCTCATGGCATGCTATTTGGAGCTTCAGTTCATATAATAGAAATAGGTTTGATCGTTGGTGATTCTAAGCTGAGAATTTTTCAGATTGTGTGTGTATATTTTTAAATATTATAAAAAAATGTATGGCAGAGAAGCAAGCTGCAGACAGGGAAGAACGTTTTATTAATGACTCCACAGGGATATGATATTCTTTGCATTGAACAGCAAACGTGCAAGCCTGACATGTATCCATGGTGCGTTTTCTTTGGAAACTGCTGTCTTTGTCATTATCCAGTATGTTCCTACAAAAACAGCAATAGCTCTGATTTTTAATAAGAGACTGGGAAGTGAAGGAACAAAGAAGCAAAAACTCAAAACGTCCATATGTGGTACATGCTGTGTTTCTAATGATGTCTTTTTTTTTTTTTCTGTTTTTGCCTACAGTTGTAGAACAAGCAACAGGAAGAGTTTGATGGGCAATGGCCAGTCTCCAGCTCTGCCTCGGCCTCATTCACCTCTCTCAGCTCACACAGGTGATTTTTAAATCTATTTTACTGGTGGTATTATTAAATTCTTCAAAATTCTGTATGAGGAGAGGAAAAGACACTCTATCCCACTACGTTTCTTTCTATTGTTGGAAGTAGTGAAAAGTTGCGTATCATTCCATCCAAATTTCTGTTAAGTTTAAATCCATAAATCTTATGGTGACAAGCAGTCCAGAAATATCTAACATGGATCATGTAGCTTTGTTTGTTTTCCATGTATTCTGACAAGTTCTGATGCATTTTCCCCAATTCCTTTTCTGGGCCTAGTACTGTATGAAAAGAATATTAAACAGCTTGTAACACATGGTGAATATAGTGGAATTGGTGAGTAGGGTATTACATTCTATTCGTAGTGCTTTTGTTCCCTAGGATTTATGAAGTTAGGCATGTTACTAGAAGTTTCAGTGCTTCAGTTTCCACAATAATAAATTGGTGATCATTTTGTTTCACTTCTAAAGCATTGAAGCACTTAAGATTGAGTGAAAGTTAGAGATGATATTGTCATCATTTTGAAAAGGAACATTTTTAGGATACCAAAATAGACTAGTACAAAGATTCATTCTCTCTCATGTTTTGGTGTATGGTTACTACCATTGGTTAAAAAAAAAAAAAAAAAAAAAGTAAAGCCCCACAGCAATCCTTGTATGGGCAATGACATTGAGTACTTCATAGAATTGTTCTTGGATGGCGAAAGAGCAATTACAGAGTTTAAGTTGTGTTTTTTAAGAGAATGGTGAGTTTAATACGGCACTTGCAGTTTTCTAGTAGAAACATTGTTAGAGAAAATACAGTGGTTCTCCTCAAACTGATCAGCATGCAAGCAGCAGATGAAAGCTGAATTGGGCAAACACTGAATACTTGCATAAAGTTTTTTAATTTTTTGTCTTACCATCTCAGTAATTCTCAGATTCATGTGGTCGGATGGGGAAGGGGAAGTTGGATGGCACCACGCTGATGAAGTAAATGTATTGTTCAGGGTGCAAATGGTGCATTAGTAGCACCAATTGAAGAAGAGACAGGTTTATTTGTAAGCAACATGGAGAGTGAAGGCTTGTCGCTCTAATAAAGAGGTGTCAAAGCAGTAAGTAGTCCAGAGCTTGAGTACATACAAGATAAAAGCTCTAGGACTGGAGGTTAGAAAGGGGATATGGAGATGTTGATATATACAGCAGGTATTATATATCAGTTATATACGTTAATTACTAATACAGTAAGTACATTATATGCGGTCTTCCTCTGTATAGGGCCTGAAGCTAACTGCAGAGATGTTTCATGCTATTGGATAGTCAGATTTTGATTTGCAGCTGAAATCTGGCAGTAGGTCTTGTGCAAAGACACTTGCAAAGATCATGAGATTTCTAAAATACTTGCTACTTTCAATATGTAAAGTCTTTCTCTTTCTTATAAAAATAGAAAGCAAATATACACTAATGCCATTTCTTTGTGTTCAAACCTTGGTCATTATTATTAATTGTCTTAAGACAGTTGCTGCATATCCTTTGCCTTTAATATGTAAGCTGAAAGCAGTTAAACCTGCTGAAAGCTCCTTTTAGTTTTTGCATGAACTGTGGATACATTCAGGATTGTGGGAGGCAAAGGGCTGCACTGTCAGCTTGGACAACATCTGGTGCCCTGGACACTAATGGGTTTTCCAGCTGAATGCCTGCTGCTGCGTAGGTAGATCATCTGCACCTCCCAGCCTTCAAGTGAGTGATTATCATCTCAGCAAGTCAGGGCATTCAGGTGTCCCCACCTCAACAGTCACAGGAGCTTGTTCCTGTGGGTGATGCTAACCCCTGATGATGAATAATCAAGTGTAACGCTGTTTAATTTTCTCTGTTGTAGAAACAAGGTTTAGCTGTTAGGAGTAATACTATAAATCTTACATGTTTTTGTCTTAATGAAATGCTTAATTTTGTGCCACTAAGAGGACGGTACTGGGAGAAGAACTGCAAGTAGGGAATTGCTTAAAAAGGAGAGCATGAATGTTGTGCTAAAATGAGAAATCTTACAAAATGGGAGCAGAGTTTGTCAGTAGAGTGCTCAGGCTTTGGTTTTGTGGCCAAACCTTCTTAATCTTTTCATAAATGACATTGGCAAAAAATGATTGTAGTTGATGTAAAGTTGGAAGACATCCAGTATGGAACAGCACTGGGAAAACTGTGTTAAGGTGACTGATCTTGAGGACTGCAATAAAAAGTATCAAATTACATAGCAACTTGCAGCATTTTGTGCTTGGAGGACCAGTGACATAAATGTTTACTGTAAGACCTGGACTCATCTGTTAGAAGGAATTTAGAGAAGGACCTGGCTGCATTTTCTGGATCAGAAGATGTTTGGAAGGACCAAAGTAGTGTAGCTTTAAAAGTCAAATCTTAGAAGTTCATACAAAATAAGTAATTTGCAGCTGAATCAGGGAAGGTTTCATGCCACTGTACAATGTCTTGGTTAGATTTCATCTGGAGTGCTGCATGTTTTTACGGTTGTGCATGTTCTGGAGGTCTTGTGTGGAGAAAGGCTTAGTAGGATAGAATGTGAGAGTTTTTCATGCAAGACTAAAAGATTATTACTTGCTTATCTTAGGAAAAGGAAGACTGAGAAGCCTGTGTTGTCATCTGTGAAGTCATCTAAATCAGTCAGAGGCGTATTGGAGGGAGTGGGAAGAAAGATGTATGTTGGTCGTATATACCAGAACATGAGGGTTCCTGAAGAATTTTTCACTAAGAATGGCAGTGACAAATTCTATCTTTCCTGTGGGATTCAGTGTATTTATGAATGGGATTACATGATGGTATTGTCTAAAGCAATATTCCAAGGCCAAAGAGGTCTTGCCTCTACTTGTAATCTCTTTTGTAGGATTTTCTAGGTCAGCAGACATTTTCACATGTTGACTGTTAATTTTCTGGTTTCACTACATTAATACCTGTTGCTTCCATGAGATAATGTTTTGGGTAGACCTGTGTGGAGCCAGGAGTTGGACTAGATGATCCTTGTGGTCCCCTTCCAACTCAGGATATTCTATGATTCTAATTTCATTTGATAGAAGTAGTTTAGCCACACTGCAGTTTAGTAACAAAGAAAGCCATTTAAAATACTAAGTATTTTAGTTGTTTCGGGGTTCAAATTACACTGGAGACATTCATGTGCATCAAATTTAGAGTTGGTTTTCCTGGATTTCTTAACTTTAAACCTGTGGGTTATTTTTTTTTTCTTTAATGTCCAAAGTAGATGATAACGAGTACTGGCTTACTATCGTGCATTTAAAGCAAAGAAAAATGTCTCATACACAGCTTCTATGCTCTTCTGCTTTAGTTATGGTCTGTGTTGACTGCCTTTTGGGGAAAGTAGGACTAGGTTTGTAAGTGAATGAAAATAAATGAAGTCTTGGTGTGTTTTCATGGTGAACTGTCAAAGTACTAAAAGCTAAAGCTAACACAGGGTTCTGAATCTCTTTTTTGAAAGAAAATTGACATTTACAGAACAGAAACTAACATAATTTATTAGTCCAATTGTCATCATATGTAGATTGATAAAAACTTTTGCTAAAACCCAGATTAATATTATTTAAACTTAATCTGATGTGTCAATTTCATAAAATCAAAGAATGGTTAGAAGGGGCCTTAAAGACCACCCAGTCCCACCCCCCTGCCATGGGCAGGGACACTCCCACCAGACCAGGTTGCCCGAAGCCCCATCCAGCCTGGCCTTGAGCACCTCCAGGGGTGGGGCACCCACAGCTTCTCTGGGCATATGGAGTACCAGCGTTCACTTACTTCCAGGAGAAATCAGCTTTATGCTACAGGTTCATCTGTATGGTCCCTTCCAACCCAAACCATTCTGTGATTCTAAGCAAGGCAGGAGACTTCAGTGACACCCAGGATGGAACAAGCCAGCTGCTAACCATAACAAGTTATTTAGCATAAAAGTCTATGTGTAGAAGATTTGCCCTGGCAAGCGTGATTTAAGAAGCTTGCATGCCTTCCTTGCTGTAACTGGAGAAGGCCATTTGCTGGCATGAAGCATAATTAATCCAGTTTTTGAAACAGCTTGAGCTCCTCACCTCTGAGCAGATCTCGGCGGAAACACCTGCTGAAGCGTTCAGAATGCTGCTGCTGCCCAGCTGCGTGCTGCTGCTGAATGGCACAGTTTACTGGGGTATGAAACTCAGACCTGTAACTGTTCATGGATTCTTGTGTATTGTTCACTTCACAGCATGGGTTCACACCAAGTAAACAGACACCAGGAACATATGACCTGTTGTTACATTGTATTGCTGTGGTGCTGATGTACTGTAATTCGTTTCAAATGACTGTCAAATAATGACACCAAGACTTCAAACTGGAGCTGTCTCTGATCCATTGGGAATTTGTGATAACAATCATTAATCTGTTATTCCCTCAGTACCAACAGAAAGTGATTGCATCAGAAGTTCTTTATTTTGTAAGTAGACAGCTATTAAAAATACATTAATAATACACATTCCCTGTAACATATGCATTTTTAAAAGATGTGAAACATCTTCCCTCTTTGGCAAAGGCACAGGACTTTTTGAAGCTAATTACAAAACAATCACACAATTTAATTAATCTGGATATAGTATTCTTAACAATAGCTGCTTGCAAAATGAGACACCCTGTGTATTGTCATGAGGTAAAGTATTGTTTTGGTATGTTGATTGCCTATTCATTGTGCTACTTCTCCCAGAGGATACTTGAGTTAATTACTTGCCTAATGCGTGACCACCAGTCAGGTTTACTTCATCAGGTCAGGAACATCAACAGTAATCTCAGCAGCATAGAGATACCCTAGGCCTAAACATACAGCAGCAAGCAGATCCCAGAGAACAGCGGGATTTGACTAATAAGCAAGCACTGCACATATGGGCAGAGAATTAACTGGCACTGGTTTTTATTTGAAAGTCTCCCAGGTATTGACTTGCAGATGGACTTGGGGGTGGATGAATGCCATGATGGATGAAGGTCACATATAGGACTCTGCTTCTAACCTTTCTTGTTTTTCTGGAACACCACACCTTAAACCTTTAGTAGCACTAGTTGTTGCTCCCATTGTTTGGGGTTTGGATTTTCCATTCTCTGTTTTCAGTCTTGTCTGGGTTCTCAGACGTCTAGATAAGCCCGCAGGATTTAATATCCAGGTATTATGTATATGGCTTTGCCAATCTTGTTGTTTTAAAAGCTCGTTTGCTTTTGGAAATGCTGCTTGCATACTGATTTTCTTACTAACAGTATCTAATATTCTTCCTGAAAAACACTTTGACTTTGGATTTTGTCTGAGAGGAAGTGATCTTTGCCTCTAGTCAGGCAGTAGCAGCACTGTGTCTCCTTGAACCACCCACTGTTGTAGCTATAACATTACTGCATTCTTTGATGTTTTTTGCTTCAGTGTGAAGGATAAGCTTATGTCTGAACTAACTGGTGAACAGTTAGGCATGTCGTTGATGTGTAGGAAATAAGTTTAACTCTGTATAACTTCTAAACAGATGAAAACAATTTAAGATGCACCCCCCCCCCCCATCTCCTGATTTGTCAGATTATTTCCTGTCAAATGCTGTTTGTCTCACCACATTTAGCCTAAGTCCCTGCTTCTGTGACAGAGTTTAAGGTAGCTTCTTTGTTTTTTTTCCCTCTTGTCTAAGCTCACAAAGGACTCCCAGTTACAGCTAATTCTTACCAGTGCAGTAGCTAAACTTTGTGACAATGTTTTATCTGCACACTGTTACTTTTTTTTTTTTTTAATCTTATCTTTATTAAATAAGCTCTGGCAGCAGCAAAAGAAATCCAGTTAGCTGTTAAATGAAATGACCTGTTGCTGTCAGTAATTTGGTGTTTTCAGTTCATGCAGGACAAGAATAAATTGTGTTGGCCCCCAAATAAAGATTGAAATCTGTGCCATATGTGTGGCTTTAGATTCCCTCTGGTCTCCCCCCATCCCTTCAGGGAACAAAAATCCTTGCTACCTTGAAATTATCTAGGCCCTCAGAAGTGTCTGAAAAGTAATGAAGAAGCTAGGGTCTTGAGGGGGAGAAGGTAAAGTTGAAAAGACGTAATTTTTCTGTGATAGATAAACGGACAAAAAAGTCTGTGGTATTGGCCAGTGAAAGTGGGATTCTCATCTCCTGGGGCTTTAAGAACAGATGCAAAGACATGATCTAAGCAGAGCTAAAAACACATTTTGCATCTGCTCCTGATTTAAAAAAAAAAAAAAAAGTCGGGGGAGGGGTTCTCTGTTTACTACCTAATGGTTTCATGATTACACTTTCTGTCATTGAGTGTCTAAGGACATTAACTGTGAAAAACTCAAAGCTCATTCAAAAATTTGAGTAGAAATCAAGGCCACTTGAAGTGTTTTAGGTACTCAATTTGTTGTAGCAGCCTTTTCACATGTAGGTAGTAATTTTCTTCTCAGAAACTAAATAATGATTCTAACTGGATGTGCAGAAGCTTTTTTATCTATTTCTTAACGTTGCAGTCTCATTTATGTCAAAAATAAAAATACTGCAACAAATGCACTGCTTTAATATGTTGATGTTGCAATCTGTCCTTTATTTTAGGAAGGATAGATTTAGCTGTATTCTGGCACTACTTTAAAACTTATCTTTTTAGCTTTTGAGGTGATTTTTATTTTTTGGGTGTCATTCTTATTTCTTTTTTATATACTGTCTTTTCTCTAGTTACATATGTTGAGGAGTCAAGGTGACTGGAACACCTCTCACCACTCACCTTCTTTCCACACTTTCATTGGTCAGAAGGAGGTTGAGTACTGTAATATGAAGAAGTAACCGTCATAAAATTGCAGCTTGGTCACAGTGTACAGTCACTTCTTCTCACATACTTGTAGTCAAATTTTGTGCCATGGTCTCACAAAAGTAAAGGGAAAAAAATTATTAAGTGTGTTCTGCCTGCTTATGTGGGGTTAGGAGCTAGGAAAAAAAACTGAAAAATGAAAAATTCACAATAAAGCTCTTGTGAAAATGCTGTAGAGACTTTGAGTAAGGGCTTAATCATGCTAATAATGATTTTGCTATCTTTCAAATACATGTGATTAAGAAACACTTTGTTTCCGTGATTGAAAATGTATTTCTTTCAAACCAAAATTTTGTACTTTCTCAGGTTGAATGGAGTGTTTCCTATGAGTTAGAAAATTCAGTAACCAAAAGTCAAATGCTAAATGAAATCTCACGTCAAATAAAATTGTATTTCATTTTTTTCAGTGTCCTCAAGAGGAGAAACTCAGAAATTAGTTTTTAACCTGCCTGGAAATGCTAGTGTTAGCATGTCTGAAATGTATTTTCTTTTTTCTAATATGTATTTATTTGTGTATTCCCCCTTCCAACAGGAAACAGTCCTCAAGATAGCCCTAGGAATTTCTCTCCCAGTGCCTCAGCCCACTTTTCTTTTGCACGAAGGTAAGAGTTTGTTTTTAGTACACATCATGCATTTCGCAGAGAGGAAATGTTGTTGGACCCAGATATTAAAAGATGATTGGAAATACATAGCTGTATCTGTCAAGTCTATCACTCAGAATGACAAGTGTTATCTCTGTTAAATAACCTCTTTTAAACCTGATTTGCAACAAAATTGTGCTGGATGATAGATACAGTGGCATCATACATTTTTAAATATATACATCATATTAATGGCTTTTAAATAGATGTACACTGTGTGAAAATAGAGAGATTTCCTCATCCATTTGGGTTCGGAGAAATTATAACCTACATCCATATTTTTCTTATTTTTTTCTTAACAGTGTAAGAAGTGCATGGCATGCAAGAACTGTATCTTAGAGAAAATGAAATAGAAATTCATGAGTTCAGGGCCGGGTTTCACTGGTAGCAGCATCGTCACTGTACATTTAATATCTGACCTTGACCTGTTTCGCTATCTGAACAACTGAGACAGTCAGCTCTGTCATAGGAGTGTTGTGAGGATTAATTAATGTTAGAATTTTTGAAGACCTAAAGTGAATTTGAAGTGATCTATGAAGTAAATTACTATTAAATGAACCATAACTTAAGTTGATTATGTGTCATGGGAGACTGCCTATTTGTGCCACTATGGTTCCGTATCACTTAACACCTTGTCAGCCTACCTCAAATAATATGTTCATTAACTCTAAGCCTGAGAGGGTAGGTAGAGTTTATATTTTGACCCAAGAGTATAGACACAAAAAAAGAAATCGGAGTCCTGTGGCATTTTTTGTCATTAAACAATGCCAGGTATGTAACTGCTGCATTTGCAGTGAGATAGCACTTGCTGCTGTAGCTTTACTGCCTTTATTTTGGGAGTTCATTAAAGCTGCACACACAAGCTCTCAAACGTACTTGTGAAAAAATGGCTAAACGTTTTTTGAAACCTGGAAAGGGGAGAAAGCTTTACACAAGTGTTCCTTTAACTCTTACTTGAAACAAACTTGTCTGCAATAATAGATCATGTCAATCTTTCTGACAGGATATCATGTTACTTTTTTAATCCTTGAAGTATTTCTTTTGAATCTACTTCCTCTTGATAGTATCTTTTTCTTAAAAAAAGGAAAGATGTGTGTTCATAGATTACATTTGTTTGTGAACATATTTTTAGAAAGATTCATTAAATCCTGAAATAGCTTATAATGGAAAAAACAGATGTGAAAGACTGAGCATTATGTAGAAATACAGCAGGCAGGATGTATTTTTCCTTTCACACTCATAATCAACAAAATGTTCAAGTAATCATCTTTCTCTGAACCTTAAAATTCAGGAGGAAAAATGAATTCATCTATCAGTGCTTCAGTTTGATTTTGACCATTTTTAGAGTATTGTACAGATACTAGTTTCCAAATGAAAAGTTTTAAATCTTTCATTTAAAGGAGTATTAACACAAGAAGTTTCTGTGATTTCAAAATACTTCACCCTTTTGGTGAGATTCAAAGAAACTTATTTATACCAGTTCCGTGGACACTTTCTTGTGTGTTTATAGCACAAATGCTTGATAACACTTAATTTGAAACAGTGCTGATATAAGAGTTTTTCAGTTTGCTGTGTGTATTGTGGTTATTTCCATATAACCTGTGTGTGGTGGGGATGGAGGCAGAACTCCCCAGGCCACTCTGCAACAGTCAGAAGTGTCAATTTCCTCTGCCCAGAACTGGTGGGTGATGCAGGGGAGTAGCTTGCACTACTTGTATCTGCAACTTAGGCATCTTCTGCCAATACACATGAGTACAGCATGTGTGAGCTGGTGGATCCTGCTTTCTAGAGCTTCTGTGAACTGGGTAGGACTGCAGTATGGTCCAGGGACAAGTGGTGTATCAGGGTCTGGGGGAAAATGCTGTAGATGCTTACTAACCTTTTCTTGCTTCTTCCCAATTCAAAAATCCTCCTATTCTTCCTCCTTTGTTTCTTGGATACCTTCTGTGATAACCATCTCCATCTTCAGTGGCCCTTCTGAGTGAGAACTGCTGTATGATGCAGGAGTTCTGTTCTATATAGAAGTCATTCAGTGAGGATATATATTCTGTCTCACAGGTGTGGAATATGTGGGTCTAAGCCATTTTAAATAAATTGCAAGTACTTTGTCTTTCAACTATGAATACACCTTGCTTGTGCAGCTGAGTCAAAATGAAAAGTATTTTTATAATAGTTTGTTAGCCTGGTTGTTGTTCATTCGTAATGGGGAAGGGGAGGAGAATTAATGAATTAAAAACAAAATTGTGGACGAGGAGGAAGTTTTTTCCAGAGTTCAGTCTTTGATGCAGTCACTTGTCCCTCTACCACATGTTCTCTAATAATTTGCACAGTTAAATTATATACTGTCATTTATAATTGACAATATGTTAGATACAATACTTTACCTCTTTTCATATGCTCTGTCTCTTCAAAATTTGGGTTGTAGCTTGTGGATAAATGGGAGTAGGAAATAAGCTGCTGGAGTGGAGAGAGGGAAGGATGTTTTTAGACAGTTACCTTGAAAGGTAGGGAAATTGGATCAAGAGGTTCAAGGTTCATGATCAGTGTTTTCAGACAGTTACCATGCAGGATAAGTTCCATGCAGGGAAGTTGCAGCAAGAGGTTGAAGGTTCCTGATTCATTATGACTTTAGTTCTACTTTGGGAATTTTTTATTTTTTTTTTTTGTGCAGATCAGTCTTGAAAGGTGTTCTTTTTACTGGCTGTAAAACAGAGCCTCAGTTCGCCTGTGAACTCTCCCCTAATATAAAATTGTGTGCTAATAAAAAACTACTCCTGTTTTGTTATTTATGTATGTATTTTTTTATTTTTTTTAAACATATTTGATACAATTGTACTCCAGTCATGGGCATCGAAGTGACAGGTAAACTTTACCTCCTCGGAAATTCAAACACCAGCCTCATCATTGCTTTTTGGCTTGTCTTTTTGAATGTTTAAGCTCCATGTTGTCTGTGTGTAGCTCACCTGAAGCTGTGAAGAATAGAAATTGGCTTTGGTTATGATTCTTTTTTTCTTTTCCTGAGTAAGCGTGATTTTTGCTGTTTTTTTTTCCTGATCTACATTTGATTTTGAAAAAAAAAAGTTTATCTGATCATTCTTTCTAGTTATTTTATATTAGCTTGTTAGTTTGCTGGTATCCTGTACTGATGTCAATTACAGAAGTGTTACCCTTATGTTTCAAGCAAACTATATCGGTTATTTTATAGTTCAGAGCATCACAGTTGGTTTGTTCACAGGTTTTTAATTTGCTTCACATTAATTTTCGTTTGATGAACCTGAGAGTCATGAAGACTCCATGTGTTCAATTTTTATGCATATTAGTGAGAGATCAGTTCTGTCAGTCTGTTCATTCACTTTCTAGTTATTTCATCTCACGGATTTTGACTAGAAAAATGCCCTAAAAAGTCTGTAAGCCCAAATCATCCTTGTTGAATGTTTGTTTATTGTGGTCTGATGTGAAAGTTTACTTCTATTAAAAACCTTGTTTATATCATGCTTTTGGAATGCAGTTTTCCACAATAACACTTTTGCAGATGTTTCTGTGTTAGGGTACTGCAGTGTTCGTTTGACTAAACTGAGTTTCACAACAGGACTGATGGTCGCCGCTGGTCTTTGGCCTCCCTTCCTTCTTCTGGCTATGGTACAAACACACCCAGCTCAACTGTTTCTGTAAGTATCCAGAATAGTATACTATTACGTGCCCTATCTTCTTAACTGTAGCAAAGGTTCCTTGTTTTTCTTTTTCTTTTTCTTTTTTTTTTTTTAAAGAAAAGGCAATGTAGGGTTTTGTGTTCTTTGTTTACTTTGTCTACTTGTTGTATACTTTGAATTAATATGGGATATAAAACTGCTTCACTGATACAGAAGAAGAACTTGAGGTAACTGGTGCTTTGCTTTTACAGATCTTCTTTCTCTGTACGGGAAGCAGTATTTAACTGCCTCCTTTTGATCTATATAGCAGTAGTAGGGAAGACATACTGCCTTATTTTAACCATACGGAAGTTAGGTATTGAGTTTGTGAGTCTCACTTGCTAGCAGAAACCACCCTACAACATGATTCATCTATCCTAGGCTAGACTGCTATCTTAAAATTAGATGAATCACACATTTGCCTGTCTTTTTCATTTGCAATAGTCAGATGTTAGTGCATGATATTAGATGAGATATTTAGCTTTCTAGATGGCTATAATTAGAACAGAAGAATTCCTTAGAATGCATAATAGGATAAATACGGCAGTTTATGTTGTTAGTTTTTGCATGTTAGATCAGTCCTTCTGATGTGATCTCCTATCACACCCAGCCCCATTTTGTGTGCACTGTCTAACTTCTGAAGTGCACCATGGCAGTGCATGTAATTGTGCTCCAATAATAAGGTTAGGTGAGAGAAGTATGAATTTGTACTTCTGCACATGACAAACTTGTCTGTACTGCAGAGGAAGCACTGAGTCGTCTTACAACCTGGAACTAAGCTATCTTTAGTGATAATCACACCTGAGACTGGAAAGATGCGACTGGGGAGGAAGGCTGCTTTGGAAATGGCAAATAGTGGGCTGTTTGGTTACGTCTCCCGCAATAAAGGGCCTGGTCCTTGCAGATCCAACTATGATTCTTTGAAAAAGGGTAATTTTGTATCGTTAGCCTTGGTTTGTACCTATAGCATTGCACTGTTACAGAAAGTACTGTTTTATGGGTGGTAAATATTACTGGACACCTGATTTTTTTTTTTCCTGTTTTTTTTTTTTTAAACGTTTCTGTCAGAGTTTAAGTAAGCCTTCTCTTCTCTTGGATACGTTCTGTTTCTCTTGTGAAGTAGTGGAATTCTACACCCTGTACATTGGTAAAACTTGACCATTTTATACTATGATCAACTCTATTTTATTTTTGTCCACAAAAGCGCTGGAAAATTGAGTCATTTCTGTTTCTTACAATCTTTAAGCCAGGTTGGGGGATTTTATATATTTTATGAACTGCTCCTCAGCAGCCCTGATTTTTGACCTCAGACCTGTATAGATCATGGCTTTGCCAAAGAAATTGCTTTATTTCACATTAAGTCCTTAAGCACTTCCCATAATGCTCACTCGTACACCTCTTCTTGGAACTAAAACAAATATGCTGTGTTCTTCACTTAAAATATATTGACGTAAAAGGGGTTGTCAGATAATAAGTAATTGCTATAGCAACTCCATCATTGTTAAAAGTAACAGGCTTATGCTACAGAGGAAATGAAAAGCTGTGTTAGAAACGCATAAAAACAGTTTTAATTTTCCATCGACGGGCATAGTTTTTTTCCTTGATAGCTGCAATTTTAAAATGGTAGGTCCATTTTTTTTCTGCTTTCATTACTCTGTATTAAGTTTACTATATGGATGTGCTGGAACATGGAACAACTTTTACATCATGTTCTCATTTCTTTTGGAAAAAAAATCACTCATTTATGGAGTTAAATATCTTAACCTTTGTGATTGTTTTTGAGTTCTGTCTTTATATTCTTTGACATGAAAACATCTTATAAATACTGAACTAGATGCTTTGTGTAGCATTTAACTGTTTCTGATTTGTGGAAGTAAATATTTTCAAATTAAAAAGTTTGGATTTTGTTGAAGAAAGAAGCAGTATAGAATTGATATCCTTTTTTTATTATTTCTATTATTTTTATTTATTTATTTATTTATTATTTTATTTTATTATTATTTATTTTATTTATTATTTATTTATATTTATATTTATTTTTATTATTATTTATTTATTTATTTTTATTATTTTATTATTTCCTTGCTTTTCATTTTTTACCCACTGGATCACAGAATCACAGAATTGAAGGAGTTGGAAGGGACCTCAAGAGATCATCGGGTCCAACCCCCCTGCTAAAGCAGGTTCCTTAGAGCAGGCTGCCCAGGTAGTCGTCCAGACGGGCCTTGAATATCTCTGGAGAAGGAGACTCCACAACCTCCCTGGGCAGCCTGTCCCAGTGCTCCGTCACCCTCACCGTGAAGAAGTTCTTTCGCATGTTGGTGCGGAACTTCCTGTGCTCCATTTTTTGGCCATTACCCCTTGTCCTGTCCCCACAAACCACTGAAAGGAAGTTGGCCAAATCCCACTGGATGACATATTTGAATCAGAAAATGAAACTGGAAATCTGCCCATTTAATTGGTTTCATGTACTTTTTCAGAATCTGAAACAGCTAGCCATGTGCAGCCTCATTCTCTATATTTTTACAAATTCATAAAGACGATGAGAGACCACTTCAGAAACAGTAGTCTCAAGAGTATATACAAAACAGTTTATTTTCAGTGCAGGATGAATAAGATTCACATTAATCTGGAGATTTATTAACTGGAGACCAGAAATGTTTTTTACACATCACAATAGATGACAGCTTTGATCTTTGCAAGCAACTAAAAGTCAAAGCAGGAACAGAAGGGTCGTATAAGTAATCATATCGTGATTACGCTCAGATGAATGCAGCAAACCATTTCCTGTTAACCTGTTTTGTTGTTGTTTTGTTTTGTTTTATGGTGGAAGTGAAGAGATTGATGGAATTATCAATTTAATGGAAGTTCATGAGTTTCATATTCCAGTTCTCTAAACCAAGATGAAAGTAAATGAAAATATCTCCTGTGAGGATTGTTCAGTTGAAAATAAACTATTGCTGTGTCATACTCCAAGAAACAAAGTTGGATCAGATCTTTCCAGCTAAAACATGCAGTCAAGATGATTATGCCTCTTTTAAGAGAAAGAGACTATAAAGAGGATAAAGCAAGAGAAAATTTGGTTGCATGTTTTTGCCAGTAGCCTGTTAGAAAATTATTTGGATATGTGAAGATAGGCTAGGGAGATCTGGAAATTCATTTTTGCAGTTACATAAACTGGTATTGGCTGCAGATCTGTCTTTCTCTGAAGAACAGTTTGCTTTGCCTTGGTGCGCTGTGCTTGTGTATATATGTTAAATGCTATGTAGCTTTTGAAGCAGCTATTCTAGAATGCCAAGAGAGCTATTTTTTATATTTTTTATTTTTTTTGTGGGGGATGGGAGTTAAGAGTTTTGCTATGAGAGCTCGGATCTGTTCAGAGGTCGCAATTCAGACCTCCAAGAAAATGTGCTCTGGACCTGTGATGATCCTGATGCAACTGAGAGTCCTTAGCAAAAGAAGTATTTTCCACTTTAATCCTGTTGGATGTAGATTCTGTGACATTTTAAGTGTGGAAAACATGAGGAAGATTATTGTCTTCCTGATGTTCCCAGAATCCCCTGAAGTTCAAGAGATACAGATTGATTTTATAGAAATAGGTATATGTGACAGTCCTTATTGGGAAATTTTACTATACTAGAGTATTATTTAACTTAACGATAGTGGCTCTAGGATTAACCGTGAGGTTAACTGCAACTAGTTGCCTTAGTGTGAGATAGGAAGGAATATATTTAGTGCTATGCGCTGAATTATGCATAGTGTTGTGCTGCAGCTGAAATGCATAAATGAGTTACTATGGCTTGGCAAGTTACTACTCATCAAGTGAACTGCAGTACATTCTTGGTGTATATGCTTCCTAGTCTGCAGCAAAGCCAAGGTAATGCAGTCTTGTTAACTTTAACTTGTTCTGACGTGATGAAACCTTCCCGTGTAGACCAGTCCAGTGAAAGTAAACCTCTCTGAGCAGTGTCTTTTCTTCTTCTTTTTTTTTTTTTTTTTTATTTCAGGGGATGATTTCATGAGATCTAGTGTGATAACTGTTTTCTTCAGTTCCTAAAATTAGGATATATTCAGCTTTCGCTATACAAGTTGCTAGGGAATTAGGAAGACTGACTCATTTCTGTGCTTAACAGCTTGGATATTACCTGCTGACCTTAGCAGTGCATGGGAACATCTGTACAGTATGAAAGTTTACTGTTTTCTTTCACTTGGGATAACATAGCAAAGATGTTTTTACTGTACTGGTCTCTGATAAAAAAGCAGCCAGGCAGGGGTCTTGATGTCCCATATGACAAGACAAATAAGTACAATAATTTGCACATGAAGATTGTTATTTAGAAGAATCTCATTTTGTTGAAAAAGTCAGCTGAGGACTGAAGAGCTCCAGAAAGAAAGAAAAGTTTTTGGACTTCTTCCCCTCCACAGATAAAATAAAGGGACTGGTACCGAGTAGCTTTGTAGAGCCATACAACGATACCTGTAAACTGAGCTATCTTGGAAACCACCTTTGGGACCAGAAACACTACAGCGTCTATAGTAATAGTCCAGGCTAGCAAGGCTGGTTGTTAATGCATTGACCCATGGACACATTCTTCACAAAGACATCAAATCCAAGCTGAGCAAAGTAGTTTCAAAGTTCTTCTGCTAAACATTTGATGTGGCTTAAGTAGCCAGCCGTGCTGCATAAAAGGCAGCACTGTGTTATATAGGGGGGCTTTACACACAGTTTTGCAAGGCTAGTTATTGTAGTAACAATTTCAATCTCATAACTGTCTATATCTTCCATTTTTAAATGAAATGGGTGGTTTAAATATAATCCTTTTCATTTCCATCAGCCATAGAAACTATCTTGATAAAGGCATTAAGTTCTTTCATGTCATTTTAAATGTACAGCTTTTAGGAGAAAATAGCATATGATTTTTTTCTACGAGAATTTAGATTACATATAACTTTTTTTTTTCAAAACTTCATTAATAGCTTAAATTTGGATAATGAAATAACTTCTGTATGTGGAATTGAAATATGTATGGTGGCAATAAGTTGTACTCTGCAGCTATCATTCTGTCTTATGTAAATAATTAATTTTCAGCAGACTCAGTTTTAAATATTCTTTTAAATATTGGTGCGTATTACTGATGCCAGATGTCTTCTTTGCCTTAGACAGAGGAAATGTGAACTTCTGAAATGCAACAGCTTTCTTCCGAAACTGAAGTTGTTTTTATACCCTGTATTTAGCTCATTAAGTTGAGACTAATTATTTTTCTTCTTTAATTTGATAGCTAAACGTTGGAAACAGTAACTAGTTTTTATATTAAATGGCTTCATTCATGAGCTGTGAACATAATCTTGAAAATGCTTTTTCACTCTGATAGAAGCTTGTGTTCTGTTCTGCTCTTGTAGTCATCCTGTTCGTCCCAAGAAAAGCTGCACCAGTTACCATACCAACCAACACCTGATGAACTACATTTTTTATCTAAACATTTCTGTACCACTGAAAGCATTGCGAGTGATAACAGGTGCAGGACCACTGCAATGCGTCCGCGCTCCAGAAGTCTCAGGTGAGTTCCTCCGTCTAGTAAGAGGGGCTGAATCTAAATTTCTAAACGTCATGGTTTTGTGCATTGGGAGCATTCACTATTTTCAAAATTGCTTAAGTATAATACAAGAAGTAAGAATCTGTGCCTGAACTATTAATAATCCTTTTTAATTGTTACCCCCTGGTTTTGATCATCACTTAATTCTGCATTTAGAAGTGTAATCTGGGTCTTAAAGGAGGCAACTAACCTGTATGAAATGTCTTGCTGAGCTAGTCCGTGCTGATCTAACTACTATTCTAGAGTTGAAACTCTAGAGAATATAGTCTTTTGTTGCAAAATAATTTGAAATGTATTCATATTCATGGAGTGTCTGGAAAGAAATGCAGTGAAGAAATGGGCAGGGAGTTGGGGGGAATGTATTCATTTGTTTTCTTTAACCAAGATGAACTTCGTTTTCTTGTTTCCCAAAGAGTAGGCCAGTTTCCTTTATGGTGGTCATTTGCATAAGGTGTTTCATCGAAGATTGTTTTTTTTTTGTGTGTGTTCAATTTTGCCCTTTTAGATCGCTGAAACTCACTTGTTTTGCTCTTGCAAGAAATTCTTATGTATGTGTATAAGAAGCCCTAACGTATACGTTGCGATAAAGACAGTCCTTTAGGAGGGCATTGCTTTTGTGGAGTCTTATTCCACATGTTTTATACCATACTTGGGTGGGCTGGTGTTCCCAGCCCAGGAAAGTCAGGTGGAGATTTTTAAAGGAAATGATAGCCAAGAATGAGGCTCTTGATAGTACGAAGGAGTTTCCTGGGTTAGCAAAGGCTGTGGGTACCTTTTATGGATGGTTTTACTGCAAGTCTCATGCTTTGTTTTTTTCCAGGCACAGTGTCTCGGGCATTGATGGAACCTATGCCTATGTGCGGCATTATTTGTAGGAAGTCAGATTGGAGATAATTGTTTTGATTTTTCTTCTATTTTCTAATTTAAAAATAGATTAAAAAAAAACAAAAGAACTTCTCAACATTTTCACTTGCAGATAATAGAGGTCTTGGTCAGGTCTTGCTGTTTTAATTGTATGTAACCTTCAAAGGGGTGGGTGTAGTCATACATATAATAAGCTCTTAAATATATATCTCTGTTGCCCTTCTGAGGAAGAAAAAAGTAATGTCACGAGTGTTGCAAAGCTGCATGTATACCAAACTGTAGTTATAAACTAAGAAAATAACATCCTTGACAGTTATGTGTCAAATACATTAACTATTTTTTAAGGCATGGTCACAAATAGCAGAAAGGAACCAAGCGTGCCACTGATTAGAGGACGTACCTGTCTAGTGAAGCATGTGCTGACTTTTTGGTGCAAATAAGCTATGCAGAAATATAAGTACTAATTCTAGCTCATGCTGAGACAAGTTTAAAGAGATAATTTGCTTTGCTTGCAGCCCTGGACGTTCTCCTGCCTGCTGTGACAATGAAATAATTATGATGAACCATGTCTACAAAGAAAGGTTCCCAAAGGTAATGAATTATATTTAAGATATGCAATATCTAAATTGATAGGCAACATAGGTTTTAAGTAAATGGTGTTTTTGTTATGGGAACTAATGATCCAAGGCTGTAATGGCTTTCATAAAGCATCACCAACCTCTTATTAGAAAGATAAAATCACAATAAAGAAAATCCCTGCTGAGAAGAACTGGACATTCATTTGACAAAGCTGCTGAACTGGTTTTGAAATTAATCATGCTAGTAATACATTCTGCAGGTTGGAAAGAAACAATATGTTCATTTTCAATAGATGCTGTGTACTTGGGGTTAATGTATACTGAATAAGTAAACTGAAACTGTTTCTGCGGCTCAGTCTTGTACAGAGTCTGCTGGTACACCTGCAAATTTCTTTCTTCAGTGCCATTTCTCCCTTTTTGCAAAACCTTGTTATACGCTTACTTAAAAGGTAAAGATCAGTACATAGTTGTGAGAGTTTGACTCAGATACCAAATCAGGAAATGTTGCTGTCTTGTGCAGAGATCTGAGACAAAAATGAGTTCTTTGGTGCAGGCACATTGCAAGGTGCACTGTGCTCTCAGTTTCTCATAGAATTTTGATGATTCTTGGCAAATAAAATAAGGTTAAGCTGATATCACTCAAAAAATGCCTACAAGTAGGAAAAAAAGTCTTAATTTTTCTTCACATAAATTTCTTTATGGAAGTATGAAGATATTTGTAGAGGGATTGAGCAGCAATCAGTAGTGTGAAATGATCTGCTCATTTCACTGGGTAATGTACGAATTAAGAGGTGTGGGTTTCCTTTTTAAAAAGAAAAATACTGCAATATCTATTTTTTTTAAGCATATGCAACTATGAGAAACAGTCAGTTGGATCTATAAAGCAAGCACATCTAGCAACCTGCAGACACATCTAACAGGACCTGTGAGCCTGTGAATTTTGTAATCATTTAATGGGCTTTCAAACTCTGAACTCAAAGTTTCAAAACTTTGAACAATTTTGCGGTATAACCTGTACAAAAGGAAAGGAGATATTCTGGTCTGTAGCACCTACAGTTTATACAAAACAGCCAAAGACATTCATGAGTTCTCATTGCTTTTATTTTGATTTGGACTTATTTTTACAGTCATGAATGTTAACTAATTATTTTAGTGAGCAATATAAGATCAGTGTTTATGACTTCAGCAGACGGAAGGTAGGATTTGCATAATAGACCCGTAAGGCGATTGCTTTTCCGAACTGATAACTGGGGAAATGTCATCTGACATTTTGTCTATTTGCTTGCTTTTTTTGCTTCAGTCATTTCACGTATTTTGTGTAGGTAATTTCTTAGGCACTCTAGAAACGTTGTAAAACCAGAAGTAAGCTTTGAGGTTGTAATGCTGATATAATGTATCGTGTATGTATTTGTATATAGGCCACAGCTCAGATGGAGGAAAGGCTTCAGGACATTATAACAAATCATTCTCCAGAAAACGTCCTTCCCCTGGCAGATGGAGTGCTCAGTTTTACCCACCATCAGATCACAGAACTGGCTCGAGATTGTTTGGATAAATCCCACCAGGGCCTCATCACGTCACGATACTTCCTTGAATTACAGCAGAAATTAGACAAATTGCTACAGGAGGTATGAGCCATGAGAATGCTGTTATATTTGGTAGAAAAGTAGTTTAAATATGTTTGCCTAAGAGTTGCTGTCTTGAAACTATTGACTGTTGCACTCAAATAATTGTCGGTGTTCATGGCAGTTTTAGTCTACATAATGACCACAACAAGGACCAAAAGGCATCCTACTGTAGTCTGGGATAAGTAGGTTGTAAAGTTTCAGAAACAACAACATTTTCTGATGCAGTGCAAGTTATAAATTGCTTACAGAAGTGTGTGAATAAGCCCTAAATGAGGAGGCTTGCTGTATCATTTACTGTGGATAAATGAGGAAACGTACTCTTTCTACTTTATCAGCCCTACTAATTGCCTGCTGTGTTGACAAAGGAGACAGCAACCTTTATGTTTGTGTTACGTGGAGGTTATTTGGCTATTTAATTATTTAAATATTTATTTCTTTCATAATTAAACTGTTTATTAACAGAAATTGTCAGTTCTAAAAGCATTGAAACTTCCATAGAATAGTCAGCTAAATGTATTAAGAAAAACATGAAACTTGCTAAAGAAATATGCGATGCTGTATGTCAGCATGTTTTATAGATGTATCATTTTCAGAACAAATGAATATGCTGAGTGCTGTAATTGTTGTTTGTATAGGACTTGATAGTACATTATAAACCAAAGTTAATGTGATAGACCAGCAGATTTGATAGACTTGAAATTTTCCCACTGAGATATTAAGATGTTATGCCTGTGTTAATTTATTTTTTTTCCTGGTCTTTTCTTCTGTTTTCTTTTAAATGCAGGAGCAGTTACTAAAGCTTTTGGTTAATTTTTTTTTTGTGCTGTATTTTATTGTCTTCTTTTCAGTGAATATATGTATTTTACTGATTTCTACAACTACTATATTTTGAACCTTCCCATAAAGCAATGCAAAATTTAAGACATCAGTGAAGTATTTCTGCATTATTGAAACTCTACTCTTTGAGCAAGGAAATAAGAGCTTGCTTACTAGTCAAAAGAGAGTTTGAACTAGTGACCTTCTTGAGAAATAAATTTTTTATGATGCCAAAGTGCAGGCAGAGTTGGCAAGTTGGCTAGAGATATCTCACTAGGAATTATGTTATGGTAGTGATAATGTCAAAATACAAAGAAACACGTCTTAAAAGCTAAGATGCACTGAACTGTATGTGTAAACAGTATATCCCTTAAAATGGCTGCACAGCAAGTAAAGTTTAGAGTACAAGTTGGCACATTCATTTAAAAACAGTAACAAAAAACCCTCCAGTTATTCTCCAAGCTGTATATAAAGCAGTGTATAGGTGTTAAAAAAAACAACAACAAAACACTCATTTTGTCATGTACTATCATGCAAATTCTATATTATGTTAAAATTTTCTGCTTTGCAAAGATATAATGCCTTAAAATGTTAAGGCTCACCTTTTGAGTAAGTGCAAATGGTATCTGTCAATAGTGTAATATGATGAAAGGAAAATTTTCTGCTTTGCTTAACTCAGCTGTGGGCACTCAGTTGTGCTTTGGATTCACGCGACGTATTTGTTATCAATTCCCAGCTGTGACTTTCAGGAGAAAGCTGTGCTTCCTACTGCTAGTTGGCACATTGTGATTATTTTGCATAAGCTGGGGAAGGCTCCTTCGATATTTGAGCAGTTTGGTTCAGTTGAGATTTTTATAGGTCTAAGATCAAGAGGCTAAGTGGATCTGAATGCTTTCCTGCTTCATCCTTCTTTAATGTAATATTTATTAAGTCTTTGTTCACATACACACCTGAGTGTTCGCAAAACTGTACAAAGTTGCTTTAATTTTTTCTGGTGATTAAAACAGGCAGACATTTTGTTTACAAAAGAGTTCTCTTTGGAATTGATTGGTAGTGTGCAGAATACAAATGCTTGTGCCAATTAAGGTTCTTCTAAAATCCGTTGCAGAGTGCTAGATGATGTTTGTGCCTTTTTTCTTGTTTTCTTTTTTAAGCTTTACAGATTATCTTTTTTCAAATATTTGGTATGTTTTTAAATGATAGCGCTTATGTTGAGAGCAGCATGTGGCTTCATTTTTTGTAGGATTTTTAATTACAAAAATACAACATGTTTTATATGAAAAGTATTTAGTTGCTGTATTAATCATTTTCAAAATGTTAGATTCTTAGTTTTCTTTCAATTCCTTTTGTGATTTTGAATAAGAAAGAGATGAGGAAAACTTCAGTTTATACTGTTAAGAACAAAGAAATACTTGGGTGATGTTTGAAAGGCTATTGGTATGTTTTAGTCATATGGCTTCTTTGCATTTGTTAGCATCCTCACATTATACCTTTTCTTCTTAGAGATAAAAGTTTAAGAGAACCATTTTGCAAATCTTTTCAAACCTTTCAGAACTGTTTTTTCTATAGCATTCTTTTTTTTGTCATCACCTTCACAGAACTCGAGTTTAAATTGCCTTCCTTTTGCACGTACCTGTGTGTGGCCTCTCTATCCAGGAAGTGGTGTAGCCTCCTGTTTTGTTTTTGTTTTCATCTCATCCTAAAACTGTTAACTAAAACTTAACTATTTGTACAAAAGTACGTATAGGTAGATGGATGATGTATTGAATTGTATTTCCTTTTGTGAAACTGATAACAGTAAGTATATAATTAAAAAATGCAGATATGTCATTTTTAGGCACTTTTACTTCATTGTTGCAGGGATAGGATTGTACAAATTGTATTACTTCAGTTTGAAATTACAGTGTTGCTATTATTACCATTGCTGCTGGTATCTTGATAATGATTTACAATTTGTCTAAAGTACATGCTTCAAAACCAGCAATTATATTTACAAGTTGTGCATTGAATAAGTTTTGTTTTATTTTTCCTTTTATGTTCAATTTTTAGGCACAGGAGCGATCGGAGAGTGGAGAACTGGCATATATTAAGCAACTGGTCCGAAAAATCCTAATAGTTATTGCTCGTCCTGCTCGCTTACTGGAATGCCTGGTAAGGTGATGCTGCTATAAGTAGGTTTTCTTACTTGTTACTCTGGGAAATTTTTTGGATTAGTATTCAAGGCCATTTACAATCATTTCCTGAAATGTCAAACAACTGGGCAGGGCTTCATTGTTGGTGAGATCCTTTTTACTTTTAAGTCAGAAACATGAGACTGACAGGGAATTCCTGCAGTTGTGTTTGGCTCCCCACTATTGCAAATACGATGTTATTAAATCCCTGTCATAAATTTGGGAAGCTCCAGTTTAAAACCACTTGGGTTTTTCTGTTGTTTTGTTAGACTTTGCTGTTCTCTTGGGAAGACTTCTCTGGAATCATAATTACTTCGTGGTTTTCCCGTTGTTGTTGTTCTTACAAGTTTCATAATTTTGTTGCACTGAACAGTTGCCAGAGCTATAAGCAGCTTGTATTTAGCTCTGCAGTACCTTATCTGGGGGGAAGGGTTAGGGTGTCTGAACAAACAGTTAGCCTGAATTATTCTGGGGACCAGAAGAAACAGAAGAGTTAACTTACGCGTGAGGATAACATGGATGTTGCCAGGCTGGGCTAGCTTGTGCCAGGCCACCTGGGTGTGTGTCTGCTTTGCCTGCCCCTGATGTGAGAGCTGGGGAGGCTCAGGTGCGGGAAGTTGCTCCTATGCACAGAGCCAACGTGCTTCAGTTGTTCACTGGAAGTAATAAATGCTCAGAGAACACAGTGTACTCAGGAGGATGGTGTAGACACCCAAATACCATGTAAGAGCCAGCCTGACTCCAACAGGCCTGGCAGGAAGCCTGAGCTGACTTTGTTGAGCTGCTGTGCTTGCCAATACCAGGATCACAGTGTTGACACTGCACATGGCTATTTGAGGCTGGCAAGACTCTGCGTATGTGGGAACTGCTAACCTGCTGCTAGACTCAAGTTATGCCTGAAAGTGTCATAACTGCATTTGCATGCCACTGAATCTGAGCTAGTCAGTCTTTCCAACCTGATCTTGGCTCTGCACTGTGTTTCTTCATCTGTGGCACAGTTAATCCACAACCTGGATCATTCAGCCATGGGCATTTTGAGTGCTGGCTCTGTTTTGTTTTGGAAATACCATGTCTCAGTGTTCCCAGTTGCAATTTGTTCATGACTTGCAGTTCAGAAAAAAATCTGAAATACGGTATGTGCTCTGGAGCAGAACATAAAAGATGTAAAAAATAATGTCAGGTTCTAGAGAAGAGGGCACCTTAGCATGTATTGCCTCTACTATCGAATCCAGGCTTGCTTTATGTCTTCACCCTGTCCCCTGCAATGCTTATTCAGTCATATCTAGAATCAACTTCTGTGCTTCATTCTCAAGGTTCACATAATCCTTCTCCAGCCTTTTATCCAATTTCTCATGATGTCTTGCTTCCCTCTGGTCCATGTCCTCATCGTTGCACATGCAAAAAATGTCCTTAAATGCATTCTTTGTGGCACTTTGTCCTCCCTTCAGATGCTCCCCTCCTCCTTCCCACTCAGTCTTGTTCCCAGTCTTATCTTTTAATTCAAATACTTTCCTGGTGACCCATTTGCCCACTAGTTCATTCTCCCTAAATATTAAGTTTTATAGCTAGCTTGTCCAAATCTCCATTCACTTAGTCCCCAGTTTCTACCCCTGGGATTTTATCCCAGCCTACTTCCTCTGCCACACTACACTTGAAGTGGAACTGCTCCATATCTCCTGTTGGTCCCTTTGCTGGCCCTACTGATGTGAGTGGAAGGGACAGTGTTGTCAGACCGAGAAATGAGGTCTCTCTCTCTCTCTCTCTCAGTTTGGGTGCATAGTTGCTTCCAGCTGTTTAGCTTTTCAGAACAGCAATGGCAGAGAAAGCCAGCACAGCTTCTTTGGAGTGTTCTTACTTCAGACAGAGATTTAAGCTGGAACGACAACTCTGCGCTGTATGTTTTTTCAGAGGCAGGTAGCTTGAACAAATGTAGGCAGATAGTCACAAAATCCACATTTCATATGCAAGATGTTAAGCCTTACACCATAAAGGTCACTGGAATTGTTTAATCTTGCAAAAACAATATTTTTCCATAGCTTCTGTCTAGAATAAATTTTGAATAATGTTGGCTAATATTTCAAAAGGTCTGTCTGAAATAGATACTAGGTATGGAAAATTTCAGCCTCTATAAGAAAGTTCATAGCTTTACAGGAAATAAATCCAGTGCTTTTATCATGAGGAGTTTCATGTACTATACCGTAATGCAATCAGTTTTCTTATGGCAATCTTAGCTTAGAACTACTGCCAAATGTTGAAAGATTTTTTCCATTTTCAGTGGCTTCAGTACGTGAAGAATGAAACACAAAGGTAGAAGTAAAGATAAGGAAATAAATTTCTTGTTTATAATATTTACATATATATCTAGATGTATACGTGTTTGTATGTGTATGCATTACGCATACTTATTTATCTGGTTAGAGGTATCTGTTCTGAAATTACCTTGACTTACTAACAAGTGGAGGAGAAACTGGATAAATATACCTACCACTGCTGCTGGTAAGGAGAAGTTGTTTTCGTGATGAAGGCAAATAGCTTATGTCTACATGCATATCATCACATTGTTGCGTTCATCAGTATCAGAGACTAGCACATAAGAGATTCAGCATGTCAAATGAAAAGAGTAAGGCTAAAACAGCATGTAATACTTAGTTACACATTTCAGATTTCTAGGCTGTTTAGCAGTCTCCAAAGACCTTGAGCTAAATAAGAGAGTTTGGGTATTTAATGGTTTTGTGGTAAATCCACTGAAGTAGGCTGCAGATGTTGTAAATAGTTTCATGAAAAATAAAAAAACTGAGATTGTTTCTTATAAGACTGAAAATACCATAGACATTTCACTTCAGAAACACTGCAAGTCCTCCTGGTAGCTGCAGTGGTTTGGATGTTTCCAAAATGAAGCACGATATGTGATGTCTCAAGCTAATTTCTCTTCCAGATTGGGACGTTGAGTTCCCAAGTCCTGGGTAGCCTAAGGAGCTAGGGCAGGAGTCCGGTGACCTAGCAGGAAGACAAAAGCCCCAGGAAGTTATGGCAGGGCAAGAAATAAGCAAGGAAGGAAGTTAACAAGCTCAGCCGCCTCCCTGGCTTCTACTGAAATTTTTGGTAGAACTTACTTGCTCAACCAAAAGTCTGTTTAGTTGTGCCAGTGTTTCATCACTGTGTATTGTGTTCATGTGGCAAGGCTTTGGTAGCAGGGGGCCTGCAGGGGTGGCTGCTGTGAGCAGAGCCCAGGAGCTGCCTGTGTCAGAGCCAAGCAGACTTAAGGAAGTGAAAAAGCAAACAACAACATAAAAACCACCATGCAGCAATTGTGAGAGGGAGGAGTGAGAAAATGTGAGAGAACCAGAAAATGTGAGAGGGCAGGAGGTGCTCCAGGCAGGCAGCAGCAGTTCCCCTGCGGCCTGTGGAGAGGCCCCTGGTGGAGCAGGCTGTCCCCCTGCAGCCCACGGGTCCCACACGGAGCAGATCTCCACGCTGCAGCCCGTGGAGGAGCCCCCGGTGGAGCAGGTGGATGTGGCCTGGAGGAGGCTGCGGCCCATGGAGAGCCCCCGCAGGAGCAGGCCCCGGGCCGGAGCTGCAGCCCGTGGAGAGGAGCCCACGCAGGAGCAGGGGGCCTGGGGGGAGCTGCCGCCCGTGGGGGACCCGTGCTGGAGCAGTTTGCTCCTGGGGGATGGACCCCGTGGTACGGAGCCGTGTGGGAGCAGGTCTTGAAGAGCTGCTGCCTGTGGGCAGCCCCCGCAGGCTCAGTTTGGGAAGGACGGCATCCCGTGGGAGGGACCCCGCGTGGAGCAGGGGCATCAGCATGGGAAAGGAGCAGCAGAGATGAAGTGTTATGGACTGACCCCCATTCCCTATTGCTCTGCACTGTGTTAATTGGTAAGAGGTAGAAGAATGGAGATTTGAGTTGAGTCTGGGAAGAAAGAGGGGGGCAGGTGTTTGTAGTTTGCTTTTATTTCTCACTGCCCCTCTCAGTTATGAGTTGGCAATAAATTAAATTAATCTTTCCCAAGCCAAGTGTTTTGCCCATGTTGGTAATTGGTGTGTGATCTCCCTGTCCCCTGAACCCATGAGTGCTTTTCATTGTATTTCTCCCCATCCTGCTGAGAAGTGAGAGAGTGGCTCAGTGGACATCGGACAGCTAGTCAAGGTTAATCCAGCACATTGACTGGAAAACATCTTAGTGCCTCTTACTGTATTAAGTATTGCTCCTGTTGTGGTCTATTGTTGGGAAGAACATCTTGAAGAATACAGAGGCTGTGTGAAAGAAGTTTTGATATGAATTCATAGAGAAAGGTAGTGAAAGGCTTTTTTAATTAAAAACAAAAAAGGAAAATACCCTTTTATTAATCATCCTTTTTCTGTTCAATGCTTCCCTATTTGTATCTTCTCTTAAGGTAGTGAAATAAATTTTATTTCCAAGCGAGTTAGAGGACAGGCAGGGATTATGGTAAATACTTTTTTCTCACTGTTGGGGGCTTGCCTGTTACACGTGGGATGAACTACAGTAGTAATGTAGTTGATTCACAAAATATGATGTTTCTTGTCTAGTTTTGGATCAGTTGGATGAATGAAACTGAAATGATGTTTTCTGCAAATTAGAATTTGGTCTTCATTCTAAAGTCAGTGATTCATTTAGTTGCATTTTCCGTAAAATACAGTGCATATATATTGAATTAAAACATTTCAAAATTTCATTTAGAAGTGAAAACAAAAAAGCAATATATTTATGTAGTTTCTTTAGTAGATTTTTAATATGCAATGTACACACTTACTACATTTATGTAGAAAGTACACATAGTTCAGTAGTAGATTTTTGTGTGCAAGCAGCTGCAGGGAGATGAAGTCTTCTTAAGTGAGATCTTGTCACTGAATGATACACTGAATAAATACTGAATGAATTGTTGGTTATAGGTCATTTCACTGAATACTGTGGGAAGTTTTGGGGGCAAAAAACTTCCTATTAATAAAACAGTGCTCTGAAAGAATGGTATGATGTTTCATGGCTTACAGCATATTACATTGTATAGGAATTGTAATAGAATAGTAGGTTACTAATAGAGTAATGAGGTATTGTTTTTAATAAGGGAAATGACAAATATTTGCAATAGAAACAAAAAAGGAGATTGTTATATTAGGTTCTAAGGCTTCAATTTCTGCAAGGAGAATGATGATGATTCTTTTTTCTTCTAGGAATTTGATCCCGAAGAGTTTTACTATCTTTTGGAAGCAGCTGAGGGCCATGCTAAAGAAGGGCAAGGCATTAAAACAGACATCCCTCGATACATTATTAGTCAGCTGGGCTTAAATAAAGATCCTCTGGAAGGTAAGTGCACCTCTTTGTCCAGCTATAGACTCCCAGATACTTCTTTCTCAAGGTATTTATTTGTTGTGATACTAAAGATGTTAGCAGAACAAGCATTCACTAATCCATTGGGTTTTCTCACAAGCTCAAAGGCATTAAAAAGCCACCTGAGATTTTCTGCTATGAATATCATTCGCAAATACATTGTTTCAGTTATATTCATCTTCTTCCAGTCTTGCAGTGTAACTTCCTTATTTTAACTCTAATTGAAATTTACAGGTATAATTTGATAGCCACTATTATCCAGCTGTAGGTAATAACTGGCACTGGACTAAACTGTTACTTGCCTTTCAGTATCCCCAGCTTCCCGCATCTTACACTGCCTGAAAAGTATGTCTTCCATTCCTATTAAAACTGTGAAAATTTACTTTCCTGATTAACTTAATTGTCCATGAGGACTTCTCTAGGGGGAAGCTGGGTTCCTGTGGAGGTACTGTCATTGCAAAACATTCTTTGTTGTTTGATTCTTGTTTTAAGGACATTGTTGGGTAAACTAAAATTACTTGTCTCCTAACCAGACCATCCTCTCTTCCATTCTGAGACCAAGTTCGATCACTGGTGAAAAGTGGAAATTGATTTTTTGCATTCTGTGCTAGTCTTGCAGTTAGAAAGTCCAGCAGAAGAGCCATCATGGAAAATTGGTCTAGCTAGTGCCATTTTGCCTGTCTTCTGTGTTATGACCCAGGACAAGGAAGATCTCTAGGGGAGGACTTGATAACACAAAACAATAGTGATAACATTTGACAGGCTTTTTTTTTTTTTTAACCAATTCTTATGATGCAAGATCGTATTTCATTAAATCTAAGGAGTAGGATATTACATGTTAAAAGAAAATTTTTTGTTCAGCTTAAGCAGTTTGTGAAGTTCAGCAGTGCCATGTGTTGTCAGGAATTTGGTTAGATCTGATTCAATTCATATTATGTTGAAATATGTAAAAGAAGTTGAGCCTATTATTAGTCTTCTTCCTATCTTCATAGAAAAAAAAAATCATCCAAATATTATTTTTAATCGTAGATGTAGATTAAAGCAGTGTCGATGCATTTTGCAGGGATTCAGACTTCAGGAAGGTTGCAGGGCAGATCAGGAAAAAAACTCAAATTTAATGAAATGTGATCTTGTATCTGTCATGTAGTACTGGGACAGACAAAGAAGTAGCTTAACTCTCTGCAAGATACATAGGTGTCTGCTGGATTTGGTGAGATGTTGGTTTGGTCTAAAATGACAAATCATAAATTCTTCACTGATGGAGTCTGCCAGATAGAATTTTGTGGGTTGAGAGCTTAGTATTATTGACCCTGATTCTGTTACGTTAGCTTGCTTTTTGAATCTTTCTGTCCACTTGGCCAGAAGTGTTCCTCAGCAAGAGTAAGAAATCTGACACTAAGTTAGTTTTATGATGTCTTCAAACGTTTTTAAACAGCTTATTCGGGACAGAAGTCTGGAGACAAGGTTACATACAAGTAAGGGATACTATTTTCTCAGACTGAGTATTTATTTTATGTGAGTGTACTTTATCTAGAACACATAATTGCATTTCATAAATTGAATATTGATGAATATTGAATATTCATAAATTAAATATTGATGAATATTACTTAAAATTTGAAACATTCCTGGATAATTGATTTTTTTTTTCCTGTGGGAAAAAATGGACTATGTGGTTTGTCAGTAAATACTGAGAGGTATATGATGTATGGGTTACTGATCATGCAATTGAAGACTTGGCTAATTAAATTACTTTGTATATCATTTTAAATGTTAATATGTATGTAGATCTGTAATCAAATAATTCGGACAGTGTGATTCCTTTTACTGCTTTCCTGTTTGCCCACAAAAAGTGACATTTATAAGCAGTATAAGTCACTGTGCATTGACTTCCTAAATGATCTGAGTTTGTTTTTAAATTAGTACCTCTATGTAAAAGGACATCCCATAAGCAAAAATAAAAAGAATGTTATGCCCTTGAGTTAATCATGTACAGAGAGAATTATTTGGAAGCACTGTATTCAATAGTATAAAAATATTGCAGGAAGATCATTTGCCTGAGAGAGCTTTTAAATGTCTTGTATCCAAAAATGGAAAATATTTTTAAAATATTTAAAAAGCAGAATATATATATAGCAGTGTATATATATATGTGTGTATATATATGTATATATATATATATACCTGAAGGATGTCTGACTGTGATAAGCGGAGTTACTGATATATACATATATATATTTTTATATATATATAAAATATATATATATATATATAAGTAACTCCGCTTATCCTGACACACAGAATTGTATTTCCAAATAAGCTGTTCAATTATGCCTGCAGTGTTTGTAAATGTTCGTGGAAGGGATTTCACTCCTCTGCAGAGAAAAACAGTATAATGCTTCAGCCCCTTCTCTACTTCCCTCCTTTGTTTGCTGCCATTGCTGTAGTATCCTTTCTTTGAGTGAAATGATGCATGCATTACTTGGAGATAATGCCAGATAAATTTATACTGTAGTGAAAGCAATACCACAACAGATTCATCACTTATCAGAGACTGGTGGCTGCATTTCTGAAGAGTTCCCCAGGGAGAAATTTTTCCCCCTGGTTTTAAATTACCATCTTTACCTTTTTGAATCATGAGTCTTCAGAAATGGTTTAAATCAATGAAAGAAAAAGAGCAGATGTTTAATGGTATTTAGATGAGTTTTAAAAATCTCTTCAGGCATTTCAAAATGGTTCCATGGCTCTGTGTTTTGAAAGCTGACTCTTGGTTCCATTCCATTACTACTTACTGTTTGCAAATAATATGTATTTCTCAGATAATGGATATTTTGCAAAAGTTCTGTTTAAAAATGGCTCATTTTAATTTGCTATTTCTGAAAATAATTTCAGTTGAGAAGGCTGTCAAAGTATATTTTTCTAGCATGCTTGGTTCTCACCTATACTATACAGGTTTCATCAACACTTCCATTATAAAACCCTCATGTTCATGAAACTGAGTTTTGACAGGAAAATCCTCTCTAACTTGGAATTTGGCCTGTATTGTTTTAGCTTAGGCTCTATTTTTAAAATGTTTATTCTCACTGGAGATTTTTTTATTGTTCATTGACATATTTAGAGGGGTTTTTTTGTATCTTTCTAGCTTCTGATAGATTCTAAAGATCTGTGTCATTTTTTGTTGTTGTTTTTTAAGTTGTATTTCAAGTACTTTTCATTCTTACACTTTAAAAAAGTGTTTTGTATAGTGATCATGTGTGAAAGTTATTCCTTAAATCTGTTCCACAAGAAAATTATCTACATGGTTAATTTGCTGTTAATGATTAAACTAAGTGTTGTTCAGATTGTTACCTAGAATTTCACTTGTAATAGTCACTTATTATGTAGAAAAATCCAGTTTAGATATTCTATGTGAATATTCAGTTATTCTTCATATGCGTAAGTTAACAGTACTGACAATAAAATTGTATCTCTCAAGTTTCAGGTTGTTTTCTCTGTCATATAACTCTGATAAAATGGGCATCTTTGGCTCTGAAGAGTATATAATTAACTGTGTATATGATTAAAGTAATACCAAGCTTCCCAGGGTCTTTTAGCTACCAGCTGTCCTGTTTAGCTTTTATTACCCAGAGGAATTCTTAGTTCTTGTGCCACTGGAGTACAGAATAGACTTAGGAACCCTGCACCATAGGCTAATACTCGCAGGAACAACTTGGTAAACTTGGTAAAGCTGAAAAATGTAAGCATTTCCCGGAGAACTAGTCTATGTTAGTGACTCCACAGATGATAAGCTTATAGGAAGAAAAAGGCTTTTAACTGTTTCTGTTAGGCATATCAATCAGTATTTCTGTGCATACAATGCAGACGATTTGGAATCTGTATCTGTCTGAACTAGAAGCTTTTTGCTCCAACTGGGAAGCTTTCAGCAGCACATTAAGGATAGGGCACACTATTAACGCCTACCTAGTATGCTACAATTCTCATGAGTTTTAGCACATTATTGCTGTCTTTTCCTTAATGCTCAAATCACACATAGACCACAGAATTCCAACATTTCAGCAGTCACAACACTATTGCTTTTCATTGGTACTTGGCTGTTTGAAGATTACATGGACATTGAATAGCAAATCTTCCTTTTCCATGTGGTATTTATCCCCTAAATGCTTAGAGACATCGTAAGAGTTATTTGGCAAGAACTACAGATAGGACAGCGTGTTTACTAATGATTCCAGAAAAATGTAATTTCTCAGATTTTAGTTCTTGTACTTCCTTTGTACTTACTGTATTCTAATCTTTGCTTCTAGAAATAGCTCAGCTAGCTAACTGTGACAGTGGGACAGCAGAAACTCTGGAAATGGATGAATCAATAAGTGTAAGTTTTCCTGTTACAATGCTACTTCTGCTGAATTGGAGCAAGGAAAAAGAAATGTGTTGTTACCCCTCACTGTCTTGTATTTTTGTCCTAGTATGTGTAAATTGATTGAATGGAACAGATGCTAATCCTTAGACTGTTGCAGAGGTGAGCACCATGGTGCTCAGCAAACAGAGGGATCATGAAAAATATCAGAACAAAACATTCTACCTATATTCCTAGATGTTGCATTATCTGGCTTCTGTGAAGCTGCAGTAACCACCGCGTGAAGGCTGTTTTACTACAGTTTCCACCACTGCTTCTTTCATTTCTGTTTATTGTAATTATTTTCTTTTTAAGAGGATTTTAATACCCTTTCCTTAGAAATAAAGTGTTTTAAAGCATTTTTAAGACAGTCTGTTTGCAGAGGCAGCTAATGATCAAAGAGCCTGAACAGGTACAGTCAAGCCATGAGGAGGAAATGAGCATGTTAGCAAATAACCTGTTTCAGAAAGTTAGTTTGCAGTCTGGAAGATGCTGCATTATTCTTTTGAATAGGTGTTTGAAAATATTTCACTACAATAATGGATATCTTACAGTAGTATTTTGTCAGATGCTTGTTCAAAAGAAAAAATGAGTTGGTAGAGGTGATTGGGCTGGCTATTGCAGTGGGTTTAAATTCTGTCAATTTAAATTCTTTTAAAAAGATGTTATTTGTACTTTTTGGATGTCGGCCAACAGACTAAATGCAGTTCTTGCAATTAACAGTTGATTTGCAGTGCAAAGGGATAGAAAAAGCCAATGCAATTTGGGGGGTAGCAGGGAGAATGGAAGGTCACACAGGTAGTTCAGTAATACTTTACTGGCATTTTTAAGTATTAGTAGAGTTTAAAATAGAGCCATGGGGTATCTGTTAAGCTAGTTTTGATATGCTATGGGAAGGACATCATCCTGTCCTAAATGTCCTGTTATCTTGAGAAGGTTTCCGATTTTCTGGCCAAATACCATCTGTAAAGGCTTCCATAGTTGTAATGTGAATGGTGTTTCTCACTCTGCTGCTTTCATTCTTCTGCATTTAAAATACTGTATTAGACCTGAGCACTGTTTAGAGGAAGGATATTGACAAATTGGAGATAAAAAAAAAAAAAATAGAATAACTAAAATGCTGAAGGGAAGTTCTGAATTACAGGGTGAATATAAAGATACAGACTGGCTTAGCAATAGCTACTGAAACTGTAATTCTGAAAGTATTTGTACTGTGCAAATGCAAATTCCAAAGTTGAAGAAATAAAAGATAGTGCAGTGTAATAAAGGAGTATGTAACTGGGGAGGAGGTGTGATGGAATGATATCAGGAAAGAAGAGTGTGGGGTGAATATCTGGAAACATTTTCTCAAATGTGGTTGTGGAATAAATGTAAGATAAAATGACACATGAAAAGTGTCAGGAAGCGTATCTTAAAAGTAAAGTACAGAATCATTCAATATCATAAATATGTAATTAGGGAGAATCCTGTACTGGCAGGCACATAGCCTAAATAATGTAATATATAAATTCTTTCTGCTCTTGCGTAATTCATTCTATTAACATATTCACTAATCTTGTACTGAAATGTTTCTTTAGCAACCATTTTATTGAAAATGTTCCAACCAGATCTACTTTCAACTTTAACTGTTACTGAGCTACCTAGATAGGGATCACAGAACTCTTTGGAGATTTGGGAAGCATCATGATAAGGATCTTGTGGGTTTGGAGTAAGGAACTAGGGAGTCTGCGCATACACACGCACCTCACACCCTGCATTTCTAATTTACACTTATATCTTCAAGATTCATTAAAATTACAGCTAGAAAGAAGGTTGTACAGTATTCAAGACAACTCCATTTTGAAAATGTTCTGGCATCTAAGTAGGTGAAAGTGACCCCTATCATGGTAGAAGTATTGCATTTTTATCCTCCATATTTTTCTTTGTGCCTGTTTCCACAGTCTGTACTAAATTGTGTCACAGTCCTAACATTAGTTAGAAATGTACAAAATATTTGCATTAGCAAGAGCTCATCTACTTCTGTTACTACCAGGCTGTACCGGTACAGAATCAGATTTACTCAAATGGGAGGGCAGTGGCCAGAGAGTGCCTGGTGGGATTCACAGAAGTGTGTAACTCCAGATAAGAATTGCTCATTACTCCTTTATCAGAAGTCGTTATGCATGTCTTCTGTGACCCTGGTATGTAGGTGAGGGGACAGACAGCTCCAATATAGCAGATACCTTTTTAGTAAAAATGCAGCTTTGCCTCAAAAACTCCTCAGGTCCCTCATTTTAGCAGCTATGTGGTCAACTGGCCAGAGCTTTCAGAGATAGTTCACCTGGATGTGACAGACTCATGATAGTTGATGCTTTGGTTTGTTTTTTATTTTTCCCTATTTTTTCTCTGGGGGGGGAGGGGTGAGAAGTAAAATACTGTGCTAACTGTGTTATTCTCTTTTACTTTGAAGACCTCTAATACCTCACTGCAGCTCAGGAGGAAACCTCGGGAAAGTGATTTTGAAACAATTAAACTGATCAGTAATGGAGCTTATGGGTGAGTAATCTTTGAGTATAACAACCCTTTCGCATTTCGTTTTTGCCTAACTTCCCATTATTTCTGCAGGAATAGTTATGGGAGGGAGTTGTTTGCACTGCTGTTTTCTTAATTCTGCTTTCTTCCTTAGCAGCTAATACTTGAAGTTCGTAAGAAAAACTTTTTGGTAGCCTTCTAAGCAATGGTGAATTGCTGTATACTGTAGTACATTAATATACTAAATATTATATCACAAAGATTTTTCAGAAATAGGTTTCATATAATGCCAAAGATTAAATCTGAACAAGTTAAAAGATAGACTTAAAGCCACCTTTTTAACACTGGAAACAGCTGATGTTTATGCATATCTGAAACGGAATGAAACTGCATCTTTAAGGGAGACAGGTTGTTAAAAAGTGCTTATTTGACCTAAAAATACTGGTAAAGTAGAAACAAATTTCCATAAGTAGCACTAAACTGCTTAAGTAGCGCTAAACTGCTTTATTCCTTCTTTATGGACTCTCACCTATCCTCAGATTTTACCAAGACAACTTTCAAGGAATTACTTTTTCTTGGTTGAATTCTCTGAGTACTTGGAAAGTACACAGTTTACTTCTCAGTGGTATGTGAGTCGTTTGCAGATAATCCTGGAAGACCAAGTGAGAATTACATTAGCACAAGCCTTAAGTGAACATGAATTATTCTGTGGAATTACACTGCAGGGATTATGCCTGCCAGTAGACAGAATTCCTATCTTTAGTCTTATTTGTGATCAAGTGCTGCCTATAAGACCTTTGGCTCCTTCTCAACACTAAAATGTGTCAGAATAGGAACTGTTGTTGATTTAACCTGAGAACTGTATTGGTTCAAAATAAAGAGTTTTCTGTCTGGAGTTCAGGAGCCCATCACCAAACGAGGTCATGTCACGGAACAGCAGTGAGGGAAAGGGCTGTGCTGTTCTCAGTGCAAATCACATTAGACTGTGTCTGCTCTGTGCTGCCTGTACTTGAGGTGGGAAACAGCAGCTATCTGATAGGTGCTGCCTGTACTTGAGGTGGGAAACAGCAGCTATCTGATAGGACTCTTTAAAAAGACCCTGTACATAGAAGAGAAAGCACCCGTGATATACCCACTGGAATTATGCATGCTTTTTTAATGGTCTGAGGATTATGGGTACAGTAATGCCTCTCCCTGGTCATATTTAGTTAAAGGCAACCCCGAACTCTGATGGGACAGGTGGTGTTTATTGCTTCTCATCATGACCGCATATGTGGGAGGGTATTACTTGTGTCCAGACCTGCTTACATAGTTCGGCAAAAAGCCTGAAGGAGGTAGCATAATTTGCATTAAAGTTATGTAAATATCCAAATACAGCTTTTCAATGTTCAACCTCTTAACAGTTCATTTTCTCAGAATTTCTCCCTAGGCAAACTCATTACTGTATGCTAGTTTCTCCAAATTACCCTAAGACTTCAAAAGCCTTTCTTCTGGCACTTAGCAGTAGCTGCTGCTCCACTCCCTGGCTGCATCCCTTCTTCCTTCCCTTGGCAGATGCTTAGCTCCCTCCCTCCCTCTTTCATCTCCTACCCAATTTCCTCTTTGTCTTACTGGAGGAAGAGAAGAAGAACCATGTGGGGTAGGTCCATGTCAGAGAAAAGGGCGTCTGAGTCACTGGACCTGCCCAGCTTCTTACAGTTTTAGGTTGGTGTGCAATGGAGAAAAGAGGGAGTGGTGGCAGACAGGCATGCTGCAACCAGCAGTGTGAGGCTGGCCACCAGAAGTCAGAGGTGCAGTAGTCCTGGGGCTCTTGCTTCATACATTTTAAAGCCGGAAGATGTCCTGATGAACCATTAAGAAATACAGACTGAGAGAGCTATCTGTTTGAAACAAGGGACAAGTAAGGATGAAAAGCCCAGGCTTTCTATGGCACATATGATGTAGGCATGTAGGATATTTTTTCTTGTGCTTGTGGCAGGGAAAATAAATACTTACTGGGTGAAACACCTTTCTAATACGCATAACAGGTAAAATTGTCATAGATGTCGTAAAAATTTGTTGAGACCCCCATAAATTTGTGAGGAAAGGGAGAGCTGATTGAGGTTGAACAGCATGGAGTGTATCTGGATTCTGTATGAATCATCATAGCCTTTGTTGACTGTTGAAATAGAGATATGCTGGTGGTAATAATCAGCTTTAGCGGAGTGCTATTGTTTCCATGCTTAAGCAAACAACAACAAAGTGCGTTTTGTTGGTTGGGATTTTTGATTTAAATCGTTACTTCTTACAAGAAAAATCAGCAAGAAAGAAAGAGATACAGCCAAATACTAACTAATTTAGAGGAAAAGGAATAAATTCAATGAACTGTGTGGAAATAGACTTTTTAAAGTATTTGCTCATCACTTTCAAAAGTGATGTTAGCATCTCGTCTTTAACGTTGCTCAAAGTTTTGCAAAGTTTTGGAGGCTTAAACTCAAATTCTCTATTATCACTTTTTTAAGAATTTCTGTTTGCTTGAATTTCTCTGCTAAGTCAGATAAAAGGGACAGTATTATTAACAGACTTCTGATGAGTATCACGTGTTCTTTTTCTTGACAATTGGTGATTGTTTTTTTTCAAAACTTACAGCAAAGTTTAGAAGGGAGCACATCACTGTTACCTGTATATTTTTTAAGCCATCTACAAAATGAAGTGTAATTAATCAACAATATCTGTTCATCTGTAAATACAATGCAATAAACTGACCCATAGGCGTTTATTGCACTTTATTACAAGTATAAGCAGCTGAAATAAAAGTTACTGTTACTATGCTACAAGTGTTTTTTTCTACTTCCATGCTTTTCCAGGCCATTAACTTTTTGAAATAACGTGAATGTGTGAATTCTGCATGAGCTTCATTGATTTATTCTCCATCAGTGGGCATATTTTGTGCTCTGACGTATTAAATTTAGTATGCTATTATAATACTTATTTTGAGAATATAAGGGAGGTTTTCCTTCTGAAGCAATTCAAAAAATACATATATACATTGTGGTGTTTTTGACTTTATTGTGGTGTTTTTGCCTTCATTAGTGAAATGGAAAGCTTTGCTTGACAGGGTGATTGTTGGTCTTGGCATGCTGTAGCAGAGATTTGTCAGATATGTTAAACTTGATGAGTTTAAATATAAGCTATTGGTTTTTGTGAAGGTTTGAGTAAATATCTTAGGATTTCTCTGCTTTTAATTGTTTGGGTAAACTCATTTGTAGTGCAATTAAATGACTGTATAGTAGATGATGTGTATCAGGCTGGGAATATACAAGAAGTTAAACAAGCTGTGAATCAGTAAACATGTAGGACACTGGCCAAGTCACTAATGGTTTCACAAGCTGTCTATCTGACTTGTTTTCAGCCAGCCAAAATTTTCCTTTTCATACTTCCCAAATATTAAACTTTTACTGCACTCAAAGCAACATTTTTTTTCCGTTTTTCAGCTTCTGAGAGGTCGCAAGTAGTCCCCCTCTTTAAGGTGGCATCAGCCTGCTCTCCTGAGCTAGCTCAACAAAACAAAGATTGTTTGATTTCAGGGAGGGGAGTGATGTTAGTTCAGTTGGTCTTTACTAATGTTTGACTGTGTCTCCTTAAAGCAAATACATGATACCGCATCTAGCAGGAGTGTTTTCACTTCTACAGAAAGAGATGTGTGTAATGAATAAGTACATGGCCTACTGGCTAATTGTGTCACTAGATAAGTTTCACAACTCATCAGCAATGTTGGCTTGAGCAGCTGCTGCCCCTAACCTGTGAATACTCATTATTGTCTCTTCTACTTGCTCGTGTTTAGTTGAGTTGAGAATGGTACTAAATAGCACCACCTCAGAGAGGACTGCAGATCAAGTAAACTGTATTCCTTTTTTTTTTCTTACCTTTTACCTCTGTGGGTGACTGGTCTACACAGAGTAAGAGGTTTTAGCTCCTAGATGCCCATAGCTTTAAAGAGCAGCTTAAAAACAAGGCTGGCAGTTTCTGTGCTAGGTATCTTATATTCATCATTCATTGTGGGCTTACACAAAATAGTGAACTTTGAACTCATGGACTTCATTGTTCTAGAGTGAGCCTCCCTTCTCAGTACAGCACAGGCCAAGTGTACTCTTTCTTTTGTAGCTAATACATATGTGAGGATCTAATATTGATAGCTAATACAATCTTCTCTGATGGTAGAGAAAGGTTGTTACAGTACTGAGGGTTTCAAATTGTGTAGTTCCTGAATGTGCAGTGTGCTACAAACTGGTGAAGAACTCAGTTTCTCAAGCTTTTATTTTCCAAATACGGAATAGTTCTTACTGAGCTTATTTACAGAAAATCTGACAGTGGTTTCATCACTGTGCATCAGTGTTTACTGGCTGCCATAAAGATAGAAGAAGTTGTTTCAGTTACACATGGACAGATGGTTTGTCTGGCCAAAATTTGTGACATGTTGATACAAATAGGACTAGTACCACGAATCACAGCTATCCTGTTCTTTCTCAGATGGCTAGGATCTTGTACACTACTGTGCAGAATAGGATATATCCAAAATGTTGCTGAGACGAAGCTGTGCACTTCACTTACACCACACTGGATGCTTATCTTAGGAATGCTGCAGTGCTTTTGGCAGCATTACTTCCTTGCCCACAAATAAATCTGATGTGGTGATGCACATTTTCTAGCTAGGAGGTGGTACAGTGTTGCTTGTGAGTCCTGGTCTTAAATAACTATCTGTAAACTTTACTGTAGTGCTGTGATATGAATCGTGGCCTCACAAATGGCTGCCCTGCACTGGAGACAATTCAGACATAATTCCAGGGTAGTACAGAACTTAGCAGTCTCTTCTCAGGAAGTTGCTTGTGAAAATGAAGCATAGTGCTTGGTTAGCAGCTGTAACTTTTGAACAGTGAATATAGAAAGTACAGTACCTTTGTTTCCACAAGGAGTTCAAGGTCCTTTGACAAATAAGAGAATCAGGTCAAAGCAAATCACACGGCAACATTAACCTCAGGCACTGAATGTAGATGAGATTGTAAAATATATCTAAAATTTGAAGTTACGGAAGAGCTAGGCCTAGTAAAGTAGGCCTGAAGCCTGTGAGTAATTTAAGGAAAAAACAGGAATTTTTGTTGTAGGATTTGAAGTGTAGGTTGCATATTAGTTAAGTTGAACCAGTTCAAGAATGAAGTTAAACATTGTTTTCATTTTTCTTGTCATCTCAACACATGTGCATAGTGTTTTATATTTGTGCCTATCTAAAGGTGTTGTAGAAATGCTTGTTCAAGCTGAGTGAAAGACTTACGTTGGAAGTGGAAGGAGGCAGTGTTTGGACAATCCCAGAAGTTATTAATTTCTTGAGTGGATGGAGAGGGCAATCAAATGTTCTGGGTGTTCCTAATACATTTCTCTTGTATTAAAGGAATCCTCAAATTTACAGTTCTCTTTATAACATACCAAAAATTATGAACTGAGCATTTAGTGATCAATGCCAGGAAAATGGGAGTGAGGTATTGTGTTCTCATAAAAGCACATATAAAGCAAAGATAAACTTCTGTCTAATGCTCCGGGAATAGCATCCTGAAAAGAATAGAGAGCAACAGAGGATAGTCAGCCTGTGGGGAAAAGAGAGTGCGTTCAGTGCAGGAATTAGGAAAGTGTAGCAAGGAACAGCTTCAGGGAATGGAAAGGGAAACAGAAAGGCCATCCCAATCTTCTTCGTGACTAATTATTCAATAGCAGAAGCATACTTCAAAGACGGCAAGTAAGGGTTCAAAATAAAACAGTCAATGTGTAGCAGAACTCACTGTGGTTGATCTTTTCTTTGTACTTGGAAGTTCAGCGTCTTCGATGTCTTGGTATCTATGTGCTTTACTCCAAGCTTTCCATTTTTTAGATTAAGTTGGGGTCCCAGGAAGGTTGCTGTGTTGGTTTATTTCAAATGCACAACCTTTTATTTTCTTTTTTTTCTTTTTTTTTTTTTTTTTAATTTAACGTTGGGGAGGGGAAGAGTTGCATTTTCTATATATCATTTTAGTCACATTTCAGCAAATTCTAATACTGCCTTCCAAAGGATGGGAGCTGAGAACCACATGTGTCTGAGTGTACAGGATGCAGTTGTAAAAGACCGTGCCTTGCTAAGTACTGGTATGCTAGGGAAATGCATAGCTGTTGTGAATTGGGAGCATCCTGAAGGGAGAGAGGTGGTTTGCAATAGGAATACTTTGCTTCTGCTCAGGGCATAGTTTTCTTTATAATGATGCTTGCTCAGGTTACTGTGAGAGACAACATAGGGTGTGTGTAAGTAATGATACGCATTTTTGTATATTGAAGATCTTTTAAAATCACTTTGTATCATATAAACAGAGTATATGTATCTAAGTGCAAGAGAGAGAACTGTGTTGCATTTGTCTTGTGAATATGGTATACTGATTTTTTTCTAAGGAGTTGTGGATAACTGAATTCTAGTGCAAATTTATACAATTATCTGCCTGCAACTACAGGGTTAGAGAAAGTAATTTAGAGAACTGCTGAAAAAGTAGCCAGCATGTCTCAGATATTTTACTGGATTGAATAGTTCAAACTTACCAGTTTTTCATCTTTAAATACAGTAGCAACAACTCTACAGATGCTACCATAGGAAAAGAGGTGTTTCATTTTTTTAAAGTGTTGAGGCTTCAGGCGTGTGAAAGACCCACTTTTCTACAAGCCAAAAATGCACAAAGGAACTGAAAAAGGGAAAAGAAAAGATGAAATTACAGGAGGTTAAGAAATTTAAGACAGATGAACAGCAGGTAGTAACAAAAGAGAGAGGAAAAACAGAACATAAAGGAAAGAAAAGCAAAGGCCGAGTTGTACAGAAGAGGTGGAGAAAGAAATGAGTGTAATGGGAGTGGTAGGAAGAGCTGCAGGACAAAAGTCATGAAGCCAGCAGGGAGGAGTCCTGGAGTTGTATAACTTGGTGTTTCTTTGAGCTTGGGAGGGGCAAGGAGCAAGACCTAGTAGGAGGCATTAAGGGTGGGGTTTGTCTTTGGTTTTGCCCAAGGTGTTTTCCCCCTAGTTTCATGATGGTGTAATGTCTTTTACCTACTCTACGTTCAGACAACAAACAGCAAGGGACTATTGAAAATTTTTAGAATGAATAAGAGAAACTTTCTTGTCTAGAAAAGATATTCCACTAAAGAAAGTAGAAAGTGTTGATTTTTCCAGTGTCTGTAAGTTTTGTAGTAGTGTGAAGATGTTTTCATAAAAATCGTAAGGCAAAAATTGCTTTTTGTACTTAAATACTTGTATGCTGATAATTGGACCTCATGGGGACAACAAATTGAATTTAAAAACTACATAACTGAGTCCTGTTTTTCCCTTTATTTTCTCCTTTTTGTCCTTTCTTTCCATAATCACTCACTACTGTGGTAATTACATACTGGAGATGCTATAAGCATTAAATGCTGCAAAGTGGATTTCAAGCAAGGTATATGTTTTCAGGATTTGCCTCAAGGGATTTTGAGAAACGCAGCAGTCATGTCCTATGTCCGTGTTTCATGGCAGGTTGATTCTTTTTCCTGAGCCTTGAAAGCAAGAATGTTTGTACATTTGAGGTTTTCATTAACTTTGCTTCCCCCAGTACCTTGACCTTATCTAACCAAGTTTATAGCAAACTTTATACCCAATACCACAGTGAAATTCTGCAGGTCAAGATGCATCTTAATCCCATATTACCATGTTGTTAAAGTGATCTTTATTTTGGATTACCTACTGGTGACCTACCCCTGATATGGATCAGTGCTGATGTCAGGTTCTGAACAAGTACAGAAGATGATGCATTTTGCACCTGGCAATGAGGGAGCCACCTCATCGAGCAAATTCTGAGTAACCTTCATGAGAAACCTGTGACATGTTTTAAAATCCCCTGGACAGAGTCTGAGTCATAATTGTCTGACTGCACACTTACAGAATAAGCATTTGTCAGAATGATTTTTATCACTGTGCCATGGCTGATTTCCATATATAATCCTTTGCTGATGGAAACTCCCAGACTCTGAGCTGAGAGTGTTTGTTTCTGTTGGGGTAGGCTGTTTGGTTTGTTTGTTTTCAATTTGTGTACTAATTTGTGTTGACTGAAACTGATCCTCATGATGAAACAAAATGAGGTCTTCAGCTATTCTGTAATGTTGAAAGGTTTGTCAACTCCATTAGATTAAAACCAAGTCTTTTTACAATGTTTTGGATATATGTAATATATTGCATGTATTTATTTGTTAAATGTATTTTTTTTAAAATACATTTTTAATACAGTTAGTGCTTTTTCTTTTTCTCCCCCTTTTGGACTTCTTCAGTGCGGTTTATTTTGTGAGACATAAAGAAACCAGACAAAGATTTGCCATGAAGAAAATTAATAAACAAAATCTCATCCTTCGAAACCAGATCCAACAGGCTTTTGTTGAGCGCGATATCCTGACATTTGCAGAAAATCCTTTTGTTGTCAGCATGTATTGCTCCTTTGAAACAAGACGTCATTTATGTATGGTCATGGAATATGTAGAAGGTAAAGTGTCTGTTCTGGTTTACAGGGGAAGAGCAGGTTTTTGTCACACCAGAAAAGAAATGTAATCCCTGAAGTACATGGGAAATACCCTGTGTGTCCTCTGTACGCTGGCACTACAATTCAGGATCTAAATTTAAGAATAAGGTGGCTTTTTTTCCCATTCATTATCCCTTAGTGAGGTCTTTTAAAACACTTTTTCTCCTGCTATAATGGGGGATAACTGATCTTTGAATAAAGTTTTTCATAGACTGTAATTATAAGTATCTTACCACTCAAAGTTCATGTGAAAATGAACTTTTCTGGAGTTCAGATTTTCATTAGCATGTCTTGCGGTATTTGCAATATTTTTTGCAAAAGAAGAGGAAGAAATTCGGAAAGGTGCTGACGTTGGAGGAAGACAGTGGACAAAGACTGTGAAAGATGAATTACTTGCAGCTGAGGCTGTGGTTGTCTGAACTGTTTGTTGTTGTTGTTTTTTTTAAGTAGAAGCATGGGTTTTACTGGTTTCCAGCTGAACTCTTGTACCACTCTATCCCAGCTTCATGCTGTTTTTTCAGTTCAGTAGTTAGTGTGCTTGCATGTTAAATTGGGTCATCTGACTGGAAAATCAACATATATGACTGCAATTTGTGTCTGCTTCTGCAGCATATATGGATTATGCTTGTACACCTCAGAATTTATGGCAGCATCTGGAACATTTGTCCTGTTTCCGCAGGTGGAGACTGTGCTACTTTGATGAAGAATATGGGTCCCTTACCTGTAGACATGGCAAGGATGTACTTTGCGGAGACTGTTCTGGCTTTGGAATACCTTCATAATTATGGAATTGTACACAGGGATTTGAAGCCAGACAAGTATGTATATAGAATATAACCAAAAGAGTACCTTGAGATGGTTAGATAAAATAAGAAAAGTGTAATTTTGCTGTACCAGAAATGTTTTGTTTTTTAATATCATAAATGTTACATGGATTTACAATTTCTGCCCAATATGTGAATTTTCATTATCTGTAATTACAGGGAATGTATGTTTCCAAAAGTGTTCTTTAATGTCCTTTAAGATGGAAGAGGCTATCTGAATAGATAAAGAAAAATGTTCTTGTTTTTTTGGCTGAATGGAGGGCTGAAATGTTTTTTGGCATATTGGATGTTAAGGAAAAGATCTAAGTATGCTTAAAAACAGGTTAATACAAAGTATCATCAACATGCAGGTTTTTGCTATTTGCATTTACAAAAGTAAGACTGACCACTATGGAAATCTTTCCTGTTGCTTTTTTTTTTTTTTCCCCCAGTATTTAAAAATACAGAGGCTTTCCACTATGTATTTGTAGTGAAAAATATGGCTGTTGTATCTCCATTAATCTTCTCCCCATTTCACTTTAAAAAAAAAAAAAAAAAAAGAATCAGTCACATCTGTTGGCTGAAAATACCTTCACGGCATGACACCTCAGGCCAGTGTAGTGTTACCAGCTAACTTAATACCTGAGTTCTTTTCAAATGAATGACCCAGCTTGCTACAAGCAGAAAATGCCCACCTCACTTCAAAAGCTGGATTAATTCTATTCCAGTTCTTTCAGAATTACTATTTGTTTTTGTTCAAATAATCTAGCATTAACTTTTAACACTTAGTTGATTCTCTAAGGTGATGTGCAATTGCATATAGAAAGTTCATTTACATCTTATAACAACAGTGACATGTTTGTGACTGTCATATTCTTAACGTGTTTTGTACTTGGTTAAATTTCTTTTTAATCTGTCTTTATATTTTTGCAGTGCTGTTGAAACATTTTCCTCTGAGTATAATAATAAGGATATAATTTTGAGTATAATAATAATAATAATAATAATAATAAGGATATAATTTTGCATTATATCACAGTAACTTCAAATCATTCTAATTTTCAGTTTATTGGTAACGTCCATGGGCCATATAAAGCTTACAGACTTTGGTCTGTCAAAGGTGGGGCTAATGAGTTTGACTACCAATCTGTATGAGGGTCACATTGAGAAGGATGCCAGAGAATTCCTTGATAAACAAGTAAGACACAGCCTTTTTCACTTTTACATTGATTGTTTGAATGAAGTGATGTTTTGACACCAAAATGTACTATAATACCACATAAGCTGTTGTTATTTCTGCATTGGTGTTCTGGTGGTGTGTCAGTTACTTCTTCTGATGCCCTGCAGATTATGGTAGTCTTTTTTCTTTCTCCATTTGGGTCTATTAGTAAGATGAACAACCTAATTGTGTGCAAGTGAGCCTGTGAGAGAGACAAATGGAAAACTGTTTTTATAAGGAATTCAGAAGTCTCAGCAGAGTACTTGTGGAGCTCATGATGCATTGTACAACCAAGGGTGCTAAAATCCTTGATATGGCCCATTTCCCTTTAAGCATGCCTCATTACCATTGCTCACAATCTGTTCGCTGTAAAAGTTACTTAAGATAAAACTGTCACAACTTTCTTTTAAAGATAAGGATATGTTTAAATTAAATAAAATATTTGCTGTGACAGTGTCGCATGTATGAAAAACAAACTGTCCCTTGCATGACAGAAATGTAAATGTGATTACTTATATGTGTAGATAGGTCATTTAAAAATGCATTATGCAAGCTCAACAGCCTAAAATATACTGAATTTCATTTTTCTATTTTTCTACATTATTTTACATTTCAAGAGGTACAAATGATATGACATAACTAGACTGAATTTACCATCATGCTTGTTTTCTTTTGTTTTAGGTCTGTGGTACACCTGAATACATAGCTCCTGAAGTAATACTGAGACAGGGTTATGGAAAACCAGTGGACTGGTGGGCTATGGGGATTATTCTTTATGAATTTCTTGTTGGGTGTGTGCCATTCTTTGGAGATACGCCAGAAGAGCTGTTTGGACAAGTAATCAGTGGTAAGGATCATCACAAAGAACCAGATTTCTTAGTTTGCTGTCAAAAATTTCAATTTATGTTAATAGTAAAGATATTTACAGCTTTATTGATACACTAAGTTTCAAGCTAGTTTTGCTCAAAAAAGACACCATTATTTCAGTACTGTAATATTTGATTTGCTGTCAAAGCAGTAAGAATAAATATATATTAAAAGCTGAATTTACCACATATTGTTACTGAGTACAGAAGTGCAGTAATATAGAGTACAATGATGAAGCTACGCTGCGCTGTTTGAAAAACAAAAGCAGAATTAGTAGAAAAGTAGTGCCTCCATGGCACAGTGTTTACAGTCTTTAGTAAAGAAATTATACCAGAGAAGAAATGGTTAAAATAAATTTGCATAAATGGGAAAATGCCTCATGACACAATGAAGAAATTAACAAAGATGTGATAAAACCCTAAAACAAGTGTCTCTCAAATAATAAATAATGAGAAAGAGAAGGAAACAAATTCAATCCACAGATTGTTAATGATTTCATTCGTGATTGTTCTAGTGTAATGTTATTTCTGTAACAGCTGTTCTTCTTTCATTTAAAATTCAATAACCTTTTAGATCTTAACCTGCAAGCTGACCCTAAGTATTGTTTTGTGGCTTGTGGCAAAACTGAATGATAATTAAACAGAATCATTTACTATCCTACCTGCTGTTTCCATAAATTTCCCAGATGCATAGATGTAGAAGGCCTCTATTTATGCTGAAAGTTCAACAGAATAGCACCTCTGTTACTGAATATTTCCCAGTCTGTTTTACAGTCTGCCTAAAAGGTCCGCTAACTAAGACCAAAACAAACAAACAAACCCAACAGAGACAAAACTAAGTGAACCTCCAGTTCCTCGTTCTCTGAGAACTCGTCAAATCCCCTTTGAACAAAAGGAATTAGTCTGTCATCATCTCACTTTTCGCTGCCTCTGACATTAAAAGCCAGACATGTTTGCAAACTTTAACAAAATGTATTTGAGAGTTGTCTGTAGTATAGCAGAGCTGCCTCCTTATAAAACACCCTAGCTGTTTATGGATTTATAACTGTGCAGTTTTCTGATGTGATACACCAGAGCCTGAGTGGCAAGGAGAATCAACTGTTTAATTAACGCGAGCAGCAAACGCCGGCTTTGTTCTCAATGCCTCGTGGCTGCAGTGCAGCTTTATTCATGCTTTATTTTCCAAAGCAGATTTAGACTGCAATGGAAGCTGTAGGCAGACAAACATGGAAATAACTCATGTTTTTATTGCATTTCCAGACACATGCACATGTGTTTTTATCTTTATGCTGCCTGGCTGGGAGGATGTGGGGGGATAGTTTAAAATTAATGACCAAATTTGACTTTAGACTTTATTTCACATGTTGCACTAATTTTACACTTTATAAAGCATCATGTCAAATTATCTGTGGATGTGTATTTTTGCAAACCTGATCCATTCCCACTTACTCTACAACACCGTTGATCAGCTTACTTTCTTGTTTTAATGTTTGATTGTCATGCTTTTCCTTTTGATTTTAAATGTCTTCCTGAAATCATTCCTACTGTGAACATCTGCAAGAGAACTGTTTCCTTGGATAAGTTTCCTGTGCTAAAATATATGGTCCCGTTGTATTCAACTGAAAAAGCCATGTTACAGAACCCAAACCATAGCACAGAGTTTTGTTCCAGTTTCTGTTGGTGAAGTCTGCATTCAACTTGACAATCTACTTGTTTTAGCCCCCTCATCTTAGCTTCTTTCTTCTTTATTATGGTTTGTCTTTCCTCCCCTCAAGTTTTATGAGTAAGTGGTGGGAAGCTTCAGTGTAAACTAGGTATCTAAAATGGTAGGGTTTAAAAATAAACCTCCAGAAATGGGTTACATTTCATGCCTTTTTATTTCAGTACCTTTCTTTAAATTCCAAAATGCAAAGGTGAAACTCCTGTGTAAATTCTGATCATTATGTCTTCAATGGAGACCATTTTAAAGGAAAAAATCTAGGTCATATAATTACAACACAATCTTTAACAGCCTTCTCTGTTTTCTGAGGTCCTAGTATTCTGTTTCTCTGTTACTGAAATCCTTGTACCTTCCAAGAAACTTTTGCAGGGTTTTGTCTAAACCTGCAATATATTACACTTGTAGATGCAGCTTCTGCTAAAAATCAGATGAGAATAGCTGTGTAAGCTGTCATAAAGTTCACGTTGATCTTGAAACTGGCACTGTTTTCCACTGTTTAATTTAAATCAGGGTTTGGCAGAATTTTTATTCAGCACTACCTAGATGTTGCACGGTCTAATATTGTGACTGGTGGATTTAAGTGCAACTTCCTAAGAAGTACAAAAGGCTTAATAATGTGAAAATCAGAAGAGCGAGTTTTTTCCTCTCAAGCATGAGAGACTTGGAAAAAAGCTACATTGGCATGGATCTCTCCAGAGCAGAGGCCAATACCTCAGCCCTTAGTCATGGGAGTAATGACTTTAGTGAATGTCTAGCGTTAGAGAACTACAGATGTAAGCAGTGACTCCTGGGTCAAGTCAGCTGCGTCCATCTTATCAGCAATTTCCATTGAACAGAACTAAAATTTAAACCATGATGATTTGGCAGGGAAATGGGGGGACATTGGGGAAAAAGGACAACATACAAGCCTGATGGAATTTTGCAATACTTTTCCTCGAGCCAAGCATTGCTGTATTTTGCTGTTAAACACTGTTTTGGGTTAAAGGATACTTCTGACGAAAATGGGAGCATAAAAATAAGTTTATTAAATCTGTGTAGAGAATACTAAAATCAGAAGTAATTGGTATGCAACAGAGCAATTTGGAAAAGTCTTAACTCTGACTTTACTGTTAGATTACAATGCTAGCTTTAGATAGCTTTTTCTGAATGTTGGGATCAGAATTAAATAATAAGAAACAACTGTCTTTTTTTGCTAGATGAAATCAACTGGCCTGAAAAGGATGAAGCACCACCTCCAGACGCTCAGGATCTCATTACCCTGTTGCTCAGGCAGAATCCTTTGGAAAGACTGGGAACAGGTTAGGAGAACTACTAAAAGTTTTGTTAGTGTCCTAGAAATATATTCACCACTGGAGCTTTTGTTCACTTTTTTGGGGGGGGCGGGGGTGGAGATGGGAGGTCTGGGAAACATTTGTCGGGGCAAGTAACATGACAAGCTGTTATGGCAGGGGTTAATTTACAGATTCAAACCAGTAATAAGACCTTAAACAGATGATGACTGTCCTTTTGTGGTGTTTACATGTAGTCATTTATTCTTCTTTCACTTGAATTAGTAAAACAGAAACCTCTCAAACATCCAGTTAGGCATAGGATGGGATTACTTCATGAATGCAGTATTAAATAACTGTACACAAAAATAGAGAAGGGGAAGACGTATACAACTGATGCCCACTGTTTCAGAAGTATCTTTACCTGGCAAATTGGTTCCTCCAGGCGTTAATCAGAAATGACTGTCTGAAAGGTCCTATCATTCTCATTCAGCACTATTATATTGCGTGAAAAAGAATGGAATCAGAAGCATGAATGTTAAGGAAATAACTGGGTATTAGTGAGAATACAAACTGCCAGCTTACTCTGCTGTGGTTATTCAGTGCCGCGCTCATCCCATATCAAGTGAAGAACCTTGCATGTTGTATCCAGCATAGAGAGCCTGTACTGGCTAAGCAACGCACTGTGTGTCTATGTAAGAGAGTTTATAGGTTTGTTGATGCAGCAGGATTTACATGGGAATTCGGGTGAGATGCAGTAATGAATATTACATGTTATTTTTAAAGTGTTAGTGTATGGGACCCCTAGTCACTGACTACCATCCCACTGGGCAAAGCAAGTAAACAGAGCAAAAAAAGGCCTTCTGCACAAAAGAGACTGAATATAAACTATAGTCTTACTTGTAGTGAGTATTGTACTCCAGGAATATAAATACACTGGGACACTAAGGAAACCAAGTGGAAGGTTGAGTCAACATAACTACTTAGAAAATTCCTGGCAAAACTGAGTCCAGCAGTTAGAGTGTGATGCATATTTTTAAAGCTAAACAACAACAACAAAAAAAAGGAGAGCTTAGGGAATCAGTTTATAACTGTCCTTACCACAGCCATTCAGGGGGAACATGAGTATAGCCTAGACCCCAAGTACTGTTGACATGGTCTCAAACTACAGGTCTTCTTTTTGGAAGTGGTGTAGTGACAGAAATGACTGAACTACATGTCTCTTGCTCCCTGAGTACATGGCATCTGTATGAACAGCCCTTAGCCTTCCCGGTAGCTGATGGTCTGGAGTAAGTGGCATGCTGTAAAGCTTGTTCTTCTCTCTTGCCCCAGTGTTGAACAAAGTAAGAATGAGGGGAGGTATGATGTCCAAGATGGTTTCTCCACTTGCTTCATCTACTGCAGAAGGCACCGCTATCGAAGGCAAAATGAAAAGCCAGGGCTAGTTCTGTTCCCTTGTTTTAAATATATATGTTTTATATATTTTTTTATTTATATATATTTTTATATATTTTTTTTTAATTTTATATATATATATTATATTTAAATATGTATTTTATATATATGTATTTATATATATTTTACATACATATATATATTTAAACATATAACACAAAATACCTTTCTGGCATTTTCATTGTTTCATTGCCAGGATGCTCTTATCTGGTCCATTTAGCATTAAAGCAGGACTGTCAACCTGTGAGAGGCTGGATCACAAGTAAATTGGAAATTCTGCCTCTGTTTTGCTGCAGCTGGATGAGAAAGTGAATTGGCTAGAATGAGGCTGGCTTAAGTACCGTAATGGTCAGTGCAGTTACATGGAGCATCTGTTTAGTTTGTTTAGGGGCTGATTTCTTCTGACAGTTTGTAGTCTCTCAAGAGCTGGCAGTCTAAAGAAGAGAGTTCTGCAGTCATTCTTTGAAGCACAAAGGAGTGTTTAGAAACCACAACAAAGTTTTTTTAAGTGTCAGTAGCAACTCACAGAAATGGAGGCTGCAACATGGCTGGTCCCATGGGGGCACTGGAAAATAACATGGTTTATCCCAGGCTCCACCATGCATTTCAAATGACAGCCCTATCTGTTTAATAAGTATTAGCTAGCTGCATAATACTCCATGAAAACGGTAATTGTGTATTTGCTCAGGAGACCTGAGTGGCAGAGTCAAGTTGAAAGAAGAGAGACAGATACTGTACTCTTCTGAAGAAGGAAAATGACAAAAAAAAAATCTCTTCGGGTCTTAAGTGTCTGATATCTAGTCAAGAATTACACCATTTGCTTTAACATCCCATTACTGTGTTCAGAAAAATTATCGCTCCTTGACTAGTTACTTATGATTAGATATGATTTTGGTTTCCTTTGGGAAGATTTGGCTTTCATGATTTTTTTTCCCTGCTGCAGTCAGAAAATCAAAACCCAACCTAGAAATCTTAGCACTGACTTAGAGGTCAGTGCTGGAGAATTCATGCTTTTTCCATGGCTCTGTTCTGACTTAACATTCACCTACCGACGTTTATGCTGCATATCAAGTTGGAGTAGCTCTTGTGCCGTAGCAAATACGTTCAGTTTTCAGAATTAAATCTATGTTTATTAAAACATCTCCCCCCATTTCCCCAGGTATTTTCAGTGTGTTAATGTGTTATTGTTTATTGTTATTTCAGTATTTTGCATTTTTACAGCTGTTGTCTGTTAATTTGAAACTAATGTAGTTGTTTAACACATTATAAAAAGTAGGCAGTAATCTATAATGAGGTAAATTATACATTATTTCCTATAGAATTGCTTATTACTGTCCTAAAAGAAAAGGAGTTCCTAATCAGCAATGATGTTTACACTGAGCAACAATTAAGAATCATTCTTTATTACTTTATAACTTGTAATTACTTCATAACTCATGTAATGCACATGTTTACATTTTTATTTCAGACTAATGTGTGGCCAATGCATAATTAGTCTGGCCAGAAAAATAAAGATGTTAAAAGGGGGAAGAATAAGAAAAAGCAATGCCAACCCTGATGAAAAATGGCAACAAGGAGGTGCTCTGACAGGTTTAGGTGATACTAGTGAGAAAGGGTAGTAGAAGTTCATACCTCCAGTGATGACTGTGCCTTTCCATGCTAACTTGGATTTTTTTGACCAGGGATTTAGTTGAGTTAATGTCAGTGGATTTGTTGTCATTTGCTCAGTGTTTTTCTCTGGCTCCCCCAGGTGGTGCATATGAAGTAAAGCAGCATCAGTTCTTCAGGAGCCTTGACTGGAATAGTCTGCTGAGGCAGAAAGCAGAATTTATTCCACAGTTGGAGTCTGAAGATGACACAAGTTATTTTGATAGTAGGTATTATATTGCATTAAAAAAATCAATTAACACCTTGTTGAAATAATCACTGTCTTTGATTGTGTATTTGCTTAATGTTTTGAAAATTTCCTTTGCCAGAACTCTGGCAGCTGTGCAATTTAGGTGGTGGTATGACATTTCAGGAGAACTAATAGTGTAATTGTGCTTTCAGTTAATAATAAAGCTTATTACCCTTTTCTACTTGCCAATTCAAATAATTTATTATACTTGTCTGTAGCTCGTTCTGAAAAATACCACCATATGGAAACTGAGGAAGAAGATGATACAAATGATGAAGATTTTAATTTGGAGATAAGACAGTTTTCTTCATGTTCACACAGATTTTCTAAAGTAAGTAAAAATTGCTATAATGTTAATACGTATTATATGCATAAATGTTTTGCTGCTTTTCTAAAGTTTAGAAATGTTAGATATGAAAGAGGTGTACAGGGTGTTCGTGTACAATGTTTCTTGAAACATTAACTGAAATTTGAGTGAGAATGAAACAAGTACCATGAGTACCAAAAACATGAAAATATTGTACAAGAAAATTATTTCTTGAATCCTTAAGTAGTAGAAAATGAAATAAATAGTTTGATATTTTCTGTAGAAAATGCATGTGGGTTTTCTTTATGCATAGTTTGAATGTTGCTCCAGTTGTATCTTGCAGATGATGGCATAACAAAGATTACAGTACTAGCCTATAGTAGTGGTGAGCTTAAGTGACAATAAACTGTAAAGAAGAAGCAAAATAGTGGTCAGCATGTGATTTGGTCAAAAAAAAAAAAAAGTGGATTTGAGTGAGTGATTTGAATGCTGTGAATTGAAGACAAAGCTGAGTGTCTGGAGGGGAAGAGATGAGAGCTAATTATTGCTGGGCAAGGAATGCAGAGTGAACATACTTAGGTAATAGCGTAGATGAAAAATAGGCAGGAGATAATGGATTAAGAAGCAGAATGCCTAATGAGCATGCTTTTAATAGTAGGCAGCAGTGACTTTCAAAAGCTTTCTATTAATGAGCAGTTTGTTTAACATGTTTTAGGAACTATTTAAAGGTATTTTGAAAATGTGCGTTTGTTTGTATCTTGTTTGTTATGGCTTATGCTTTAATTAACTGGTATATTTTGTAGTGGCTCTGCAGTACCACTTATGTATTGTATCTGTGATAGCATGGAGGAGCAGAGGCGGGAGTTGTAGATACAGTTATTTTCTATGTAAACTATTTTCACTTGGTGGCATGTTTCAAATTCAGATATTAGTAAATGATTCAGTCTTTTTGAAGATACCTTGGACAAGATAACTTGGCTCTTTGGAGATAACTTCAACAAGAGGCAGTGGGAGCCAACTGAAACACAAGAAGTTCAGTCCGAACCTAAGGAAGCATTTTTTTTACTGTGAGTGTGACAGAGCACTGGCATAGGTTGCCCAGAGAGGTTGTGGAGTCTCTCTCCTTGGAGATTTTCAAAAGCTGCCTGGACATGGTCCTGGGTAACCTGCTCTAGGTGTCCTAGCTTGAGCAGGGGTGTTGGACCAGGTGGCCTCCAGAAATCCGTTCCAACCATTATTTGATTCTGGGATTTTGTGAGCTTCTACCCTCTTGAAAGCTCTGTTCCACAATAATGATTTAGTAAGTTAATGTCATTATGTCACTGTGTCCCTAGCTGCAACTGCCAAGCTGTAGAATATACAGCTAACAATTTCTATATGCTGTTTGTCAGCTAAGCAAACAGACTTCTGAAATGTTAAGAATTTACTTTTTCTAAATCCTTTAGCCAAGTAATTTATTCTTTACTTCTGAGTCTTAAATTCTTAAGAATTTATTCTTTAATTCTGAGATGCATTTGTCTGCTTTCCACATCTGACTGGTAGATACGTAGTTTCCTAGGGGTAGGGTTTTTTTTCTTTTGTGATTTTATGGTTATGAGTAAATTCAGCATTTGCATTGATCCTGTGACCTGGAGACCCCAAGGCAATGGGTTTTGTTTGTAGTCTTGTGGTTCACACAGTGAAATGCAGAGAAAGCTGATGAATTTGTAATGAGAAGAGATACTATTCGTGACCCTGTATATGGAGCCAAGAAAGCAAAACATTTTAAGAACAGAAAGTATAGAAATATAAGAAGGCTCAAGAATTTTGAAGTTTACACTGTGAAATACTGTATAAGCATTTAGAACATGCAGAGTACCACTTGAAATAAACTTGCTTTCCTGAATATCTTTTTACATCAAATGTCAGTGATGAGGACTTTTCTATATGTTTGTGTGTGGTTTGTTTATTTGTTTATTTCTTCTGTAACAGGTTTTTAGTAGCATAGACCGAGTCACTCAAACACAAGGTGAAGAAAAGGAAGATGCAGGAGACAAAACAAAGAGTGTAACATTGCCTTCAGTGGAATCTTTAAGCTGGAGTTCAGAATATTCTGAAATGTAAGTAGAAGGAAGTGGTCCGCCTCCTGCTAGTCGGCTAGCAAGCCACCTCATCTCAGTTAACTGCATGAGAGTTTGCTTATTTTTATTGCAGACAACAAATATCTACATCCACCTCCTCGGACACTGAGAGTAGCAGGCAGCGACATAGTTCTGGTTTGCTGCCAAAGCTGGCCATATCAGCTGAAGGAGAACAGGATGATTCTAACTGCTTAGTGGGGCCCCGGGAAGAACAGGAAAAGCCTCCGTTAGTGAGCGAGGAAACAGTGCAAGATGAACCTGAAGTAACCACTCCAGCAAGTACCATTAGCAGCTCCACACTATCAGGTAATTCAGGGTGGGTCTCTTCACTGATGACATTAGAAACGGTTGAGAGTCGTCTTTGTTTTGCACTTATATTCATGGATTTAGAAATCCTGCATTTCAGTACTGCTTAAACGAAAGTATCTCAAGAGGGCTCTGGTTTGGAGAGAATGAGTCATAGGTCCCTTAAGCACATAAAGCACTATTTTTATACCTTCCCATGCATAGGTTGGTGATTTTTTGATTGATCATCCTGGAGTCTTTCCAGCTGATCTGTATAGCTATTTTCTAACACTCTGTGCTGCACTGTTACATGTTTTTAATTAAAACTTTTCAGTGATGTATATTTGTTTCAGAATTGGCAGGGTTGCCTTTGGTTTGTAGAAATTGGTTTGTAGGGTTGCCCTCGGTTTGTAGTTGTCTCATTTGAAATCTAGGAAGAAGCGTAATAAACCCTTAATTAATATATCTCCTTTATGCATCCCTTTCCCAACACAAACATTTGAATGGGTTGCAGAAAGATCCAGGGCCCTACTATCTTGCTTGTTTTGTACTTTCAGAGGAGAGTTCCATGTATCTGTGGGAAAAACTGATACTTAACACAGATCTAGGCTTGTATCAGTCTCACATTTGACCCTATGTAGTTTCCAGTTACCTCCTCTCCACATCTACAGTTTTGTACCTCAATAAGTTATCTCAAGATAACCCTTGTATTACGTATCCTTTCTATTCCTATACCCATGATTTCCTGTGTTGTCTGTATTTTCTTCCCTTCCACCCCCCATTTCTGGGAAAACATCCTCAAGCCCATCCAGCTGTATAGCCATTTCCATCTTCTTCTCTTGTCCAAAATCTTGAGTGTGCTTTCTAAGCTGGGCTCACTCCCCTCCTCAATGTTACGTTGATGGAGTTAAGCACAGCAGTCACAGATGTTAACTCAAATTGCTTCTTGCTCTTTCATAACTTATTGATCACACTTAAGAATAATTTCATTTTTTTTTCTGTGGTGGTGCATTAGTAACAGGATATTCTGTGATCTTGAAGAAAAACTAAGTATTAGTTTTGTTCACAGGTCAGAGACTTAACTCTTCTTGCTTGTTTCATAAGGTCACACAACTTTACTATGGCATCTTTGAAGAAATCTTTCACAGGTTATTCACTTGGTGTAGGGTCTTCCTGTTTTTTTTGTTTGTTTGTTTTTAATTGCTTGAAATTCTGTTGTCCTTAACTGAGCATTGTGGAAAATCATTACCTATGATAGACTAACACCGTTGTGGTTGTATATTGAGATTTGTGGTGCTAGTTATCTTCCTCCTTGTGGAAGTGATAGAAGAACACTCAAAGAATAAAAGCCGGAGATAGTAATTAAAAATTTCACTATAATTAGTGTTTTTAATGATTTTGAAGTTGTTAAGCTGGCAACTTATGTAGGATTGGAAGCTCTCATTTACTTTAGGTGAAGTTCACATGAAAAATAATTGTATTAATCATAAACTTAATCATTAAGTTCTTCAAGGTGAGCATTGCATAATGAGCTACCAAACTTGCTTCTGCTTTTGTCTACATTTTGCTTTAGTCAGTGACTACACAACGTTGTAGTCACTGTTGCATCAGTTCATTCAGTTAACCTCTATGCGTATCTGAAAGAATTACTCAGATTTCTGAAGCATTGTTCTATGGACATATAGACAGAAGGAAAAATTACCACCTCACAACAGTACAGTTTTTCCTCCTTGACCCCCATTTTTTCCTCAATATGTTTATTCCTTCTTTGTACAGTTGGTAGTTTTTCAGAACACTTAGATCAGATAAATGGAAGAAGTGAGAGTGTGGACAGCACAGATAACTCCTCAAAACAACCCAGTGAAGTTGCATCTCATGTGGCTCGTCAGCGATTAGAAAGCACAGAGAAAAAGAAGATCTCTGGAAAAGTCACGAAGTCCCTTTCTGCAAGTGCTTTGTCCCTCATGATTCCAGGAGGTAGAGATAAATCTGTTGATTTGAAATGTTGTGATTTGTTCATACTGCATGGTTTATAATGTAAATGTAAGATTTTGGAGAATCCAGAATGAATTCCATGTCAAGTTTTGTTTTTCCTTTTCTCATTATAATAATGGTCTAATCTAGTCAGACAGTTACAGTGGTCAGACCACACCCGAGAGACCACCTCTGACAAGCAGACTGTAGCTTAGTGGTAGCTACTTTGGTTTTGACCACATGTGTGTGCAGCAGGATGCAGACTTCAGTCCTGGTCCATCCTGCAGTATGGTTGTAGCTTAAATTCTGAGCAGCTTGCTATGTACAGCTCCATTAATAACTGCTTTTCGGTTACAGCAGCATGTTTGGCGTGGCTAGTTTTCTCCCATCTCCTGTAAGGAAAAGTGATAAAACAGAACAAAGTGTCCCCGAAGTGGAAATAGCCAATAAGCTCCTTTTTCTATTACATTGGCTTGCATGGAGTGATCAACGTGTGAAGCCAGAAATACTGCTATACATAAGTGGAAGTGTAGTAGCAGTAGTATTAAGTGTTTCCAGATGAAGCACTGAGACTTCATATTGTAGTGGTTCAGAATCAAAGTCCAAATTTCCCAAACTAAGTGATTTTTTTCAAAAGTGGGATTACGCATTAACTTCATACACTGGCCATATGCTGCCTTTAGACCTTAGGTGTAATATTTTAGTATCTGCTGGTGTGATAATGCAGCCCCACTCTGCTTCATGTGTTCGTGCTTCATGCGTTGAGTCCACAGCCTGGCGGAGAATTTTATGCAGGGCTGTAGGCTTTGGTTCTGACCGGCAGAGGTGGAGAGAGCTGATATTGTACCTCTAAGTTGTAAAGCACATGTGCCTTATGCTGTCTGTAATACCTTGGTGAGCAGATGCAGTGCTATTGTCCATGAATCTCAGAGAATTTTAAGAGGTGAAAGGACTGTCTGAGCACTATTAGTGCAAGAATTTCTGATTCACCTCATGATGTTTTCTACCCTTCTTCACCATACAATTTAAAAAACAGCATAGGCTTCCTGTGTAATATCTGTGATAAGCACCAACTAACCATGAGAATTTTTAATGAGATAAGTCAAGAGGAAGTTTTAAAGTCACAATTATAGAGGAATATTTTGCCTCTGCTTCAGTGCGTACAACCCATTGCCCATGAAAAGAATGATTAGCATTTCTGTGATGCTGTCTGAATGTGAATGATCATTCTCACAGAATGCATGTGAGAGATGAAGATGTCTTTATTTTTACAATGGGAAAGATAGTGACTGTGTGTTTAGCCTATGTAGGATATTTTCAATTCTGAAAGCATTGTGGCCAAGAAGCAGTCTGGGCTTGTTCTTTGTATAGACTGTTTCTTTCAAATAATCTCTCTGTCCCATAAGTCACAGGTGTTTTTCTGGTATGTCCCTATAGCACTTAGTACCATTTTTGTTTTTTTCTGCTTGCAGAAGGTCTATAGGGCATGCTAATTATTCAGGTTAGCTATCACAAGAGCATGGTACACATGCAGGCAATCTACACAGACAAGCAACACTCAGTCATTTATCAGTTTGTGTTCTATTGATTCTTTTCACAGCTGTCAAAAATTGCTGTGTTCAGAGATAGTATAGTCTGAATTACTGTGTTTATTAACTGAAGGTTTCTTTCAGTTTGATCTCAGCATTCTATGAAATCTGAACTTAGCTTTGGCTACACGTAGGAATGTTCTTGTCACGTTCATATCAAGCAAAATCTCATATATTACTTAATACCTCCCAAAAAACCCACCTTATTCACATTCATCAATAAAATAAACTACAACAACAGATGGCCAGTGTCACTGATCATGTGGCTGAGAGTCACAGGATGTGTCCCACACTATAGAGAGAAATAGATGAGGGGATCTGGGAATGTTTCGGAACCAGAGGTGGTGACAGTTACAGCCCACTCTGGGTTTGGCTGGTAGTGGGAATTCAGCGTTAACCCAGTGATAGCTATCTGTTGGAGCCTTTGGTGACTCAGATTCAGGGAGTCAGTATACTCAGTAGTGCCTTTGTTGACAAAGCCTATCTGCCCTCACATGACATTGCTTGGCACAGCAGCCAAACCTGGAATGTTTCTGGGCTGCATTCCTTTCAAGAGCTGTCATCTTGTTATAGTCACCAGAGTATTTTTTTTAATGCTGCAGCAATTGTGTTTACATTTGCGCAAGTGTGAGCACAGTGTGCTTTCAAAACAATAAAATAAAATGAAGCCATAATTGATATTGTTGTAAGAAGGTCTTGCGGTCTTAACTATCAGAATGTAGGAATGGAGATTTGGTACAAGCATTGTGAGTTACTGTCCATGTTCCAACTAGATACTGTGGTTTAATTATAGTAGTGTTTTTAGATATGTGACTGAAACCAGAATACAAACACTTTCTTTAAAACTGCTGGTTGATCTGACAGGCGGTTTTGGGTGTACTCATGATAGCATCTGCTCCCAAAGTGATGTTCTTTTCACATGTATTTATAAGGAAGAGGAATGAGGACTGTTCTTTCAGAGTTAGCAATGAGTGTTTCATATCTAAAAGGAAAAAAACAGCCTACATCTAGCAAGTTAATGTTAGCATTAAGAAATCAGGGTTATGCTATGGGGGAATTCAATTTATTTCTCAAATTGGGTTTGTTGGTCAAGCTTCAAATTCACTAAGCTTCATGCGCAGTGAGGAGAATCTTTATGCAAACACAATGAAATAATTTGTCACAAAGGTGTCATTAAACACACGCCCAGTTTTGTGTGTGTGTTTGTGTGTGCTCAGAATGTATTCTTATAGGCACTTTTTCTTCCAGATGTGTTTGGTGTTTCTCCTCTGGGAAGTCCTATGTCACCTCATTCACTATCATCTGATCCTTCGTCCTCCCGTGACTCCTCTCCCAGTCGTGATTCTTCAATTGCTGCTTCAAGTCCTCATCAGCCAATAGTAATTCACAGTTCAGGAAAAAAGTATGGCTTCACCATCCGAGCGATCAGGGTTTACGTGGGTGACAGTGATATCTACACTGTGCACCATATTGTTTGGGTAAGCTAAATCTTTTTCTTACATATAGCCAGAGAAAACTAGTGATATATTTCCTTTTGATCTTTTGTGTACATTGTATTTGCTTTTTGACAGCTACTGTGTAAAATGTAATCTTGTGCTGAATAGTTATCTTGGAATGAAATTTGTGCCTGTGCACAAGGCCAGTGCTGGCAGCAGGGACGATTAAACCCATGTAATACACATCTTTGACAGGAGTAGTACCTGCGTATGACCACAGAACCATAGAATGGTTTGGATTGGAAGGGACCTTAAAGATCACCCCATTCCAACACCCTGCCGTGGGCAGGGACACCTCCCACCAGCCTGGCCTTGCACACCACCTCCAGGAACGGGGCGTCCACAGCTTCTCTGGGCAGCGTGTTCCAATGCCTCACCAGCCTCTGAATAAAGAATTTCCCCGAACATCTAATCTAATCTTCCCTCTTTTAGTTTAAAACCATTTCCCCTTGTCCTATCTCTACACTCCCTGACAAAGAGTCCCTCCCCTGCATTTCTCTAGGCCCCCTTTAGATACTGGAAGGCTGCTGTAAGGTCTCCCCAGAGCCTTCTCTTCCCCAGGCTGAGCAACCCCAACTCCCTCAGCCTGTCCTCATAGGAGAGGTGCTCCAGCCCTCTGATCATCTTTGTGGCCCCTCTCTAGACCTGCTACAACAGGTCCATGTCCTGGACCTGGGGCCCAAGCCTGATGCTGATTAACAACATGGGTCAATTTCATTTTTAGCAAATTTGGCACTTGTAAAAAGGGTACTGTGGCTTAGAAAATGAAAGGGTTGGTGCAGCCCCTTTTTGACTGGGGGCAGAGTCTGCAAAACTAAGAAACTGTAAACAGAAAATTTTGAAATATACATCAAGTTTGTTAAACTGCTTCAATTAAGGGATTCGCTAAAGTCGGGTTACTTCCACATTTGACTGGTCATTAGGATAATTTAAAGTACTGATTTTGTGTAGAAATTTGCAAATCAATTTGAAATATGAAAAGCTTTGAGGATCTGTCATTCAGGAAAAAGACTGACTTGGGAATAAATAATGTATCTTTCATCCTCTGCTTGCTACTCATTTGAATAAAGAGAGAGAGACAGGCTAAAGAATAAGACAGAAGTTCTTGCATTTGCACTGGTTATCAACTTCCTCAATTGTAAACTAAATCTATATATTTCTGCAATTATATACGTATATATATTTATTTTACACTTGAGGTTGATAACCAATCATGTATTTTATATATTGTATATATTATACATAGGTATATATGTCTATGTGTGTGTATAAATGTTAAACATATTCCAACTACCTTAAAATAATTTTGAAAAACTCATTACAAATATATTATAAGCTTTGAAGTTTTGGATGATGTTTTGTTTCAAATATCCACTGTAGGTTTTGAAATAGCCATGCAACTGATGAAATAGTGTATCGTTCATGTTTATTCATGTTTCAATCATGTTGTTTACCTCTCAGACATACTAATTCATCAAGAACATTGAATGTTGAGAGTGGCTACATGTGACTGATAATAAACACAAAAACTGAAATTCTCGTCACTGGTATAGTGTCATATCAGTGAAAGGAAGGAAAGAAAAACAACGCTGTTGCATTAGAAGTGAAACCTTGACATTTTTCAAAACACTATCAAATTTTTAATATTTATATATTTTTAGCTCTGTAGGCCTCAGTAGTGGCTACATGACTTAAAATTCTTGAAGAGCTCATTTAAAAATATAATAACTTATTCAAGCCACTTTCAACATCATTTGCAATTCTGTTTGTTTTGGTCCTTCATCACCTTTGTGCCTCATTGTTCCCTCCAATGGGCAGCCTGGTGAATTTGGTCCAAATACAAACAGTCCTCAGCTGTGTGGTGGCGTTAAAAATGTGCATTATGATTAGGGTCCTGTATGTGATCACTGCCTTAATTACATAAGTACTTCTCAGTGTCGGATATTAACTCTTCAATTCAAATTTAAAATTCTGGCATGGGAACTGAATCACCCCTTCTTTATATCATGCCCTGCTAAGCAGATTTTACTTAACTATCAGCAGTGATGCGGTGTTTCAGTGAGCTTTGAAACAATTCTACATCCCATATAAGTACAAAAATCAAGCAAGCAGTTGATGATGAAATGATGACTTGTCAGATTTTCTTTTTTCTTCATTCATAGGATTTAATATCTGTAATACCTGTATTTCTTTGTTGTGTTTAAAAGACAACCACTTTTATAGAAGGAATTGACTAAATAAAGCTACTCTTGAAAGCATGGAGAATAGTTTTAACAAGCATCCATTTTCTCCATCTGTGATTTCTAGAATGTGGAAGAAGGAGGTGCAGCACACCAGGCTGGTTTAAAAGCTGGGGACCTGATTACCCATATCAATGGAGAACCAGTGCATGGTCTTGTTCATACAGAAGTCATTGAGTTGTTATTAAAGGTAACTCTTGGTTAACTGGGACACAAAACTACTTTGCAGTTCCTCACCAAGAATTGTGGGGTTACGTTCGCTTCTTTCAGAGATTAGCTATCAGGTTTTATGATTGTTCAAGTACAAACTCTAAGTTGTTATTGCAGTGATCTGGAGAAAAGTCAGTGACTCTATATATCCTAGTATGACTTTAGTTTCACTGCAAGGAACTGACACTACTACTGGTATAAAGTCTATTTGGGTACTGACACAAAGGTGCATCTCTCTTGAAAAACTTGACATGTGCAGGAAAGCACTTCTGTGAATCCAACCATCTTCATCAGGTAACTCAAGCTATTGATGATAAGGCTACTTGTCATTTTCTCCTTATCAAAGTGAAATCAATGAGGAAAAGTGGAAACAGAATATGAAATGTTTTCTTTCCTGCTGTACAGGAACTTGCCTTTCATAATCTTTAAATAAGATGTTTCTATAGAAACTTATTTCTTGAAAACAGCAGCCTTGGTCAGTCCATGCTCCCTTTTATCTAGCTACAATTATTAGAATTTATTATTGTCCTAAAGCTGGTTCTTGGTATGAAGTAGTTTAGAAATTTTGACAGCAATTTGAGAATTTTCCAGTCATCGTTTATCTGGCATAAATTAGCCTGGCGACTTCTGCATGAAGTTCCCTATACTGCCAGCGCTTAGTCTGTTGCTGTTCTATTGCATTTGTGTTTGTCGTGTAACTTCAATTTAAAGCCAAGAGGTCTTCTATTACTCTGCCTAAAGATTGTCTGTATTTTGGCAGAGTGGCAACAAAGTGTCAATTATGACAACCCCATTTGAAAACACTTCCATCAAGACAGGACCTGCCAGGAGAAACAGCTACAGAAGCAGAATGGTTAGGCGCAGTAAGAAAACCAAGAAAAAAGAGAGTTTAGAGAGGTGAGTAAGCTTTGTGGTTCATGATGAATGTGTGTTCTTGTGTGTGTGTGGACATAACAATTAATTTTAAAATGAAGTTAATCCAATTCCCTCTCATACCTTCTGCCCCTCTTTTTTACCTTCTACTGTGAGATCCTGTGGGTGTAACACATTCTTTCATTCCCATTTTGCCTATAGTATATCCATTAAAATGCCACTTAAAAATTTTCCAGGGTTTACAAACCGTTACAGGGAGGAAAATGAGTAACTGAGGTTGTGTCTTCATTTGGATTCAGTATAGCTTTTTCTACTTCATTAAACTTTCTAGTACTAAGTTTATGTGTATTTTTTGCTTGATGCTAATGTTTACACATATTCCGCAAATACATTGCTTGTACTGTATAGATACTGAGTTTTGGTGGGCTCTTAAATAAAGAAAATTAAGATTTATACTCATAAGAAGTTAATTGTTCCTCTGAAATTCAGTGAATGCATTTTAGTACAAATAGATTTAGTTAAAATATCTGTCCCACTTACTAGAAATCAGGATATTTTCTGAACTTCATACTCTGCAGACAGGTTTGGTTTCATGCAAACATAGGTTTTATACTTCCTTTCATGTGGAGTACTAGGAGATTGAAGCAATGTCAGCCGCAAGAGCTTTGCCTGTGGTAATGGTATCTTTTCTGCTTATAACGTTTTGATTAATGTTGTGCTCTTCTCACACTAGGAGAAGATCTCTATTTAAAAAGTTGGCCAAGCAACCCTCACCTCTTCTTCACACCAGCAGAAGTTTCTCCTGCCTGAACCGATCACTTTCATCAGGGGAGAGCTTGCCTGGGTCTCCAACCCACAGCTTGTCTCCGAGGTCACCTACCCCAAGTTACCGCTCCACTCCTGATTTTCCGTCTGGTGAGTGTAAAAGAATGGAGGGCAGAGGAAAATTACTTGAAATTGAAGTATGTTCTGCTTCTTGTGAGCCCCCCAATGCTATCATGCTCTGCTGAGAGCAGTCAGCTCAGACAGACGGAGTTATTGAACAGCAGCTGGTTTCTGTCTGGAAAGGGAAAAAAAGATTCTTGATGCAAAATCCAAAGGGGTTCTCATGATACAAAAATGGAATCGTCTGCTAGGTTTGTAGTTTTGTAGTTTTTGATAGAAAATCTAAAGTCTACAAAGCAACAAGTTGAGTAATAAACAATCCAGTTTTAGAGTACAAAGTAGAATCTTGCCTAGGAGAGGCTGATACAAGAATGAAACCGAGGAAAAAGTTGCTACATGATATAACTAGCATGGGCTCTCACAAATGTGAATTTATTATTGAAAAGATGAAACAGCTGCTGAAATAGAGATGTTTCTGACTTTTAAATGGGCCTCATCTGCTGCATTTTCCTATCACACTTTTGTTGTGATTTTAGTGTCTTCTAATAAAGTGAATGCTGTTCTACAATCCCATGCTGAAGGTAAATTATTTGGAAATCTTAATCATTGCTTTGAAGTGCCAGAAAACATTAGGTATTCGTTTTAAATAGAAAGAGGCAAGAACTCAAGCAGGATGAAGGAACAGAGGGTGGAAGAGAGAAATAGCAACATTCTGGAATGATGAGGGTTTTAAAGCCCAGTCACTCAAAACCTTCCAAATCTTGGAACACTATAGGAACAGACAGCGCACATCCTTTTTGGATAAGTGCAAGCACTGCCTCTCACTCTTCTCCTAGGCAAGATTCAGTTATTCCTTCTAATCTCATGCTTGGTTTGTTTCTTCTTTTTGTAGGTACTAATTCTTCCCAGAGTAGTTCCCCTAGTTCAAGTGCGCCCAATTCTCCAGCTGGCTCAGGACACATAAGACCCAGCACTCTTCATGGCTTGGGTCCAAAGCTTGGTGGGCAAAGATACAGATCTGGAAGACGCAAATCAGCTGGCAGCATCCCTCTCTCTCCTCTGGCACGGACACCTTCTCCAACACCCCAGCCCACATCCCCTCAGCGATCTCCATCACCATTGCTAGGACATTCACTTGGAAATACGAAAATAGCTCAGTCTTTTCCTAGCAAAATGCACTCCCCTCCAACTATTGTAAGGCATATTGTTAGGCCAAAGAGTGCAGAGCCACCACGATCTCCACTCTTAAAGAGAGTCCAATCTGAAGAGAAACTTGCACCCTCTTATGCCAGTGATAAGAAACACTTATGTTCACGAAAACACAGTCTGGAGGTGACCCAGGAAGAAGTGAATAGAGAATTGTCCCAGAGGGAAGTAACTCTTCAGAGTTTGGAGGAGAATGTATCAGATGTGCCATCACTCACACGAGTCAGGCCTGCAGAACAGGGCTGCTTGAAACGTCCCATTTCTCGTAAATTAGGTAGGCAAGAATCCATCGATGAGCTAGACAGAGAGAAGCTGAAGGTCAAGATAGTTATGAAAAAGCAAGATTTTGCTGAAAAAGCAAATGCTGCTCTACATGAACATAGCAGCGAACCAGAAAATCCCAATACCTTAAGATTGGAAGAAAGAGACAAAAAAGCATTCCAGAAGGTATTAGAAAGATCAAATCAGTTTGAAACAAAAATCGTTGCTTTGGAGACCCAGTCAGCTGGTGGCATACTCAAAGACACCCTTCAAAAGAATGCAAACTTGAGATCAAATGAGTGCATTGCTTTAGAAGCACAGACGTTGTGTCATGGGCCTCCGCTTAGTGAATTCAGTCACCTTTCCTGTGACTTCAAAAGAACTTCCCCTCCATGTACACTGCAGGATGTACCGTCGCAGTCCTCTGACAGGATGTTTAATGGAAAGGGAGAAAACACGGATAAAAATGTACCAACAAAAGAATTTGTCAAATATGAAAGATTAGATGGCAAACTTGCAAATATTGATTATCTTAGAAAGAAACTGTCCTTTGAAGAAAAAGATGAGAGTGTCTGTCCAGTGCTAAAACCCAAGCTGACAACAAATGTTCATGAATGCCTTCAACTTAACACAGTCAGACCCATAAGCATACAGCAGGATTCCACTACAGTTGCTGAGGGTAGAGCATTCATCAACAGTGCACATGCTGCTCAGATTAATTCCGTTTCTTTTGTTCCCCTCAAAACCTTGAATGGCCGAGCAGAAACGGGTGTGGAAAAATCAGCCGTGATTTCCACTGAGTCACCTGTCAGAAAAAGTCCATCAGAATATAAACTTGATGGGAGGTCTGTTTCCTGCCTGAAACCAATAGAAGGCACACTAGACATTGCCTTACTTTCTGGACCACAGGCTTCGAAGACCGAGTTGCCTGTGTGTGTGCTGCCAGAAGGACAGAGTGCCAGCAGTGATGTGGGATCTTCTAAACCTGCAGCACCACAAGAGGGTGGTGGAAAGGCAGAACTGGCCTGTCAGAAAGAGCAGTTGTTAAGCTATTCAAAATCTAGCAAAATTAACATATCAGAACCTCAGGTTCTGCAAATAAGCAAGAGTTCTCCAAATCCACCGGTCATGCCTGTGGCTGCAGAAATAGTGACAGAGAAAAAGGCTCCTAGTCCAGCTGCTAAAATCAGTGTTTCTGTTGAAGCTGTTCAAAAGAAAGACACCTCCCCTTCAAAACAGAAGGACAGTTCAGTGGAGGCAAAGTCCAGCACTGTTCAGAGTCAGAGTGTTAAAACTACCCAAACATGCTGCAAACTTTCTACTGTTCAGAACACTCCTGAAAAAGCTCTAGGCAAAGAGAAGCAAGGACAAAAGGAGCTGCCTGCCAGACAGCCAATAACCCAAAGAAATTGTGAACCTACCCCTGCAAAGGTGGAGGTGATCAGGGAGTCGTCTCTGAAGGTATCTGTCTCAGATGTTCTGACAACAAGCTACTCCAAAAGCAATGAAAAAAAATCTGCTGATTTTGCCATTCCATCTCAGATACAAGGAAAAATGCAAGCAGCTGGTCCCAAGGCACAACCTAAGGATAGCAAAGATGCTCTAAAACAGTTAAACAAAGAAGACACTGTTGTCGTTAGTTTTGTAGAAAGGGATATAACCAAGCAGAAAGTTCTCAGTGAGTCTAAGAAAGTTACTATAGAGTTAAAGAGTGAAACTCTTACATCCAAACGACCCTCAATGGATTGTGATCCTAAAAATGAGAAGTCTGTACTGCTGTCCTCTGTGCAGAAGGACAACACCAAAGATTTGGGAAAGAAAGATCAGAAACAGGTCCCTGACATAAGGCTACAGACCACTGAGAGAATGCAGTCCAGCCAAGTTCCTCAGCAACAACTTACTACTCTGGTCTCCCCTGCTGCGAGAGATGCTGTAAGCAGAAACTGTGCTGTAGATGTTCATGTAGGTATTCAAGAACATGTGAAGCCTGCTGCCACCTGTGTGGAAAGCAGCAGTAATAAGCTCAGGCCTGCTTCTGATGTGACTCCCTCTAAGTCTAAGCACTTGGATAAACAGACCTTTTCACAAAAACCATGCACTCCAGAAACAAAAGAAAAAGAAACAATTATTCAGGTGTCTGTCAGCTCACGGAAAGATGGCAAACATGCCAGTAAAAATGTGCCAGATCCCTCTTCTTTTGTTTCAGGTTCTTTGAGAAAAATGAACAATGAACATGTTCAGGTCGAAAAGCCTGTGACTATTGAGGATGGGTTGGTATCCACCCTTCAAGTGAGCACCATCACTGCTGACACCAAACCCAAATCCTTTGCTCTTGGGCCAGGACCAACAGGCCCAGAGATTTCTAAGCAAATGCAAAGGCAAGAACCAGCAGGCTTTGGGGAATCTGCTGATCAAAAGCTGCTTCACCTCACTGAGAAACAAACCGTGTCTCCAAAGTTTTCCACTGTGAAAGACTGTCTCATGCTGAGCAAACAGGCAGACAGAAGCCCTAGTAATCAGACGTCTCCGGATAAAAGACCCGAAGGAAAAACATGCACTGATGCACTTTATGTTCAACACGACAGTGGGAAAGTAGAGCCTACCCTTTGCCTCACAAACAGTGATGCCAGAGCAAAAGGAGCAGAAAAATCAACCACAAGTAGCAAATGCTCTCAAGATTCAAAAGGGAAAGGACAAGTTAATCAAAAACAGCCAGAGGATGCAAACAAACAGGCTGCAATGAAACATTTGTCAGGTGCCAGTGGGCAAAGTTCTTGTCATGTGGCTGCAATGCCAGGAAAACCAATGACTAGTTCAGCCAATTTCTCTGAATGTAGGCAAGAAGCATTTGTTTTGTCTTCAGAGAAGAGTGATGCATCTTCAGCAAAGGTTAAAGCAGCTTCACCTGAGCTTCCTGCGGCCAGCTGCAAGGAACTAAGTAAGAAAAGCACCTCTTCCACAGGGTATGGTAAGGCAGAAATGACTAAAAGTGTGTCACTGGTGACCTTGCACAGTGCTGCTGTTGTAGTAGAAGCCCACCACTCTACTTCAAACACTGGGGGGAAACCTGGAAATCAAGAAAAGTCTTTTGTTAACACTGTGGATGTAAAGGGAAAAGATGCTGTTCAGGCTCAGCAGTCTGCTTCAAGAAAACAGAATGTAGGTAAAGATTTATCTAGGTCAGCAACCACACCTGACCGCCAAAATGCACTTTCTAATGACAAAGACTCAGCTCGGCAGCGGCGAGGAAAGGAAGCTTTGCGGAGCAGTCCTCACAAAAAAAACTGTTGACTGTACTACCTGCAGATATAACTTCAAAACTAGCTGAAACAAAGACAATATATTTTGACCATCTTTAAACCAGCACTGTGTAGTGTCTTTGTGTGGCAAAGCTTTCATGTCACTGACAAAAAAGAATGGGGATATATAGAAAGGACTTTTTTTTCAAAATGCCTTCCCAATGTTAACCGGTAAAACTGTTACCATATAGTATTTGTACAAAAATAGATAAACAGCTGAAAGCTGTTGAAGAAATGATTTCCTCTGTAAATACCTGGTGATGTGTTTGGGGTTTGAATGTAGCATATATACTTTGCTGCTGATTGCATTGTTTACTCTTCCCTTTTTTAAAGATAGTTGCTTTGCTACTTATTTGCCATACTCAAATATGAAACTGAATTACTAAAACTCACAAGTGGCGTGGACATGCACAAGTATTGGTCTAACCTGGAGGATAAAAACATGCCACATTTTTACTTACTAAAAATCCTAGCTAGAGGTAAAAATAGAAGAAAAGAATAAACATGGTGAGTTATTGTGAGTTTTTACATGTATTGTTAGTAATCAGATTTTGATAGTAGTATATCTGGCTAACTGCTTCACCAGATCTAACACAAGATCTAACTGCATCTCCCTGCTGCACAAAGCCTGCCTGGTAGAGTGGGTGTGATTAAAGATAAGGGAAGAGCGCTTGGCTATCACGGCATCCCAGGAAGAGTTGTGTTCTCTGGTGGAATGGTTGTGCTGGTCCTGTCTGCTGGGAGTGTATTCTGTCACCTTCCCCTCAGACAAGGCCGAGACTCTGAAGCACACGCCGTGTCTTTGGTTTCTGCTGCAACCCTCTCTTGGTTTCCTTCAGCTTTTTTAAATTCAGGCCCTTACAGTGTGAGGCACAAATATAAGCACATGACTTGCAGTACTATTATGTTCATCATGGGTTTTGACGAATTTAGAGGATGTGTGTTATGGCATCTAGGCCTGCATAATTAGCTTCATACAGCTGTAGCTTTTTTTTTTTTCTATTTTATGGCAATTAGGGTAAAAAGGAAAAAAAGCAGTTCCAGTATCATATCTTCAAAAAAAAAAGTTCAGGACATCCGATACATTTTAATATGTAGCTGGGGCCTTATGTTGTAGACTTTTAACTTGCTGTTTTTTAGCAAGAAATTCTGGGTTTCACATTAATTTCTAAATGCATTGAGTAGCTCCATACATTTCATAACATAATCTTTTTATTTGTATGCAAAAAAAAAAGAGTAATACTGTAATTATAAAAGAAGCATTTTGTAACAAAGGAACCTGTTGGAGCTATTTGGTGCTAGAATGTGACTGTGTTTTTACTTTTGCTAAGCCTTATTTAAATTTTGTATACTGTGGAACATGTAGACTTGGATCATTTTAGTGTGGGGATTATTAGTTTGTTTTGAAGGATGAAAGGTAAAACATGAAACATGTACAGGAGCACTACACAATATCCTTGCAGATATGTGTTTTTAAATGATTGGGATCAACAGAATGGTGGTTTTGCTTATTTCTGTTTTATGTAGCTAAACTAGACCTAGGCCCATACCTGTTTCATTGGGGTTACGGATTGTCTTTTCTGTCTCAAAAGCTAGAAATTTGTTCTTAAAAGCACAGTATAATCTTGATTCGGAGGTTTGATTGACAACTGATAGTATGCAGAATTAATTTCCCTCTGGGAAATGCTTTATTACACTAATTAGTTGAGTTGGATTACAACAAACCTGCTATGGAAAGAAAATCACAAACAACAACTTCTGATTTTTTATGTGACACTAGAACATATGCACTGCCTTTGGTGCATTCACAGAGGAGCTAGTGAGTGATGGGTAATATTTTTGATCAGTTTTGAAGAGAAAATGGTCTCAACATTTACAGTTTATCTGTGCTTTGGCAGTTACTACAAATGAACGCTAATGCACTTCAATATAACATTTCTGTCTGGGAGGTATTTCCTAGTTTACAGTCTTCTGCATTTTTTTAACTCTCCTCTTGTTTCCTTTAAAGCACATCTAGCTATTTGTTTACAGTATACCTTTATGTATATTTTGTATAGTTCATTATCACTTCTGACAAATAAGTTTTTTGCATTTTGGAAGTGTAACAGTGCGTACGCTTGTGTTTATGTAGTACCTGTTCGTTTGTTGGTGCTTACCTTATCAGTGAGCTGTTAGAGATCCTCCTACCTGTGTGCTACTTGGTCAGTCTTTCTGTGATTGTAGATTTGATGTGTTCCTTTGTAGCTTACTGCTGTAGATTGCTCAGCTTACCAGAAAAAAAAAAAAAAGTAAAAAAAAAAAAAAAAGAGACAAAAAAAAAAGAAAAAAAAGAAAAAGAAAAAAAAAGTTAGGGTCTGTGCAATAAAGTGTTTGCAGTCTTATTTTCTCTAAGAAACTCCTTATGGATGTCATAATTGTTGCATATTGAACACAATTATTTATACTTATGCAGTTGCATAACATTGAAATAAAAATTCAGCATGAAACACTGTTGTGTTAGTATTTTCCATTGAATTGCTTTCACTCACGTAACTTCAGGCACATCCCTGCTGTACTCAGAGGTGGGCAGTTTTCTTCCCTCAGACCAACCCAGTGCACCCCTTCAGGCATGTGCTGGCCAAGGATTTTGCATGAGAATCGTTGTCTGGTCTAGAGGAGGAGGAGGTTTGGAGAGCTGAGTATCTCATGTCAGGCAATGGCTAGCACCACTGCACTGCTGCTCAGTAGGTAGGCGCATGGATGGACAGCGTACCCTGACTGCCAGTAACAGCTGCAGCAACCTGAAATGTGAGACTTCGATCCCTCCTCCAAGGCTTATATAATCATTCACTACAATAAGTTAGGGTGTTTTTCAGTACCTTCTCAAAACACCAAATCTTTATCTTTTTTTAATTCATGCTAAATTCTCCGCCTTAAAAAATTCATGAAGCATGAGTGTTAAGTGCAACATTTCTTCAGTTTTGAAATCTCTACCCTTGAATGTATTCAAATCTCCCTTTACTATTTTGTTTCACGTAATACAAAAGATGCAGAGAGCCAGGCGGAGGAGGTGGAGCAGAGCCCCTTAGTGCCCAGTGGCCAGTTTGATGGAGACAAATCCTTCTGTCAGGAGAAGCAATGGGCAGGACTATTGCTCCCCTAATTTCCATCTTTCTGTCTCTTGTAGAGGAGCACATCCACACGTCCTTACTGTTCTACTGCCAATGGCTGATAAAGGAGCTTTGCACACCTGTTTGGCATGTGCCAGGTTATTTTTGTTCATGTTTTACTGGTGTGTTTTTCTCTGTGCTTTTCACCTCTACAAAACCAAGTGCATCTGCATTACAGAATCACTTCTGTTGTGTTCTCTGAATGAAACCAATAAGTTACCCCCAGCCTTTCTAACTTGCCGAAACCCAGCAGAAGACAGATGCTCTGCAAAATTGGTACAGTGGCAGGGGATGTGCATGAATATGGGAGCGGAGAGGGGGATCCAGCAGCTTGGGGAAAGGAAATGACCAGAGTTGAGAATTGACTGTATGTGACTGCCTTGCCTGCTGTGCTGTCTCTGACTGGACAGCAGTAGCCATCCCTCGGTGGGCAACTGTAGAAAGCTGCACATCCACAAATCCCCGCAGCACTCGGGGCCAGCAGAAAGGGGTGGTGTAAGGGGGTTTGTGTTGAGGAAGGAGAAGTCAGGAGAGAAATGCTGACCATCACATTTGGCCTGTCATCCTCACTTCTGCCATTGTAAGAAGAGCCTGCGTCTCACCTGGGTTGGGAGTCCTTTTCACAGTTTGAAAGAGAAATGTGGGCTTCCCTCTTCAAGAACTGAACTTCCAGCTTGCAAGGTTCCTTTGGGCTCTGTATTTTCTCCTGAGATTGGCAAGAATTAGCAGGGATGTCATGATTGTATTCAGAAAGTACTTAGCAGCTCAAAGAATAAATTGCAGGACTGGAAGATACGAAAGGGTGTACAGATGTCCCAGTTCATGGCTTGGGTGGCATCAGTTTTTCCTTTCAGTGACTATATCTTTAGTATATGTAAGCTTTGTGTTATACCATGGTTTCAGTGACACCTGTATCCCAGGAGTGAGTTGGGTTCTGTTGAGCACCATTCACCTCAGGCAATTCCCTTGTCCCTGCACGCTGACTCCTTGGCTGCACTTGAAAAATAAAAGTCCTGACAGGACACCAAGGAGCGCATTAGATCAGAGCTTGATTGGGTAAACAAATTCTACAAGGGAAAATAAATCTACTGTCACGTTCCATATACATCTGTGCTAAGTAATACAAGACTAAATCTTTGGACTTCAAAAAAATAATATATAATCTGGACATTTTGGTGTATTATGTAAAAATGTTCCTTCAGAATAATCACTCCCTGTATTCAGGATTTTTGTGTATACTCTATATACTATATACGTGGCTCAGCACTGTTGTTTACAGTGTCCTAATGAATGGTGTTTTACAGGATAATAAAAGCAGAGAGCCTGCTCTGCATAGGTGACACTAATGTAAACCACAGAGGAAACAAAAATGGCATCAGATGAAGATAACACAAGTTGTGTGGAAGGGAGAGAGTTGCAGAAAGGTCTGTACTTAACATGCCACGCTCAAATGTATCTTGCACATGAACACACTCACTATTTTGCCTTTTCAGACAGCTTCAAGTTTTAACTGACTGAAGTCCATGTGCAAATCTACCCTGTGATGCTGGGGAGCATTTCAGAAACTGTTAATGCTTAAATCCAAATGAAATGCCAAAATCCAAACGAAGCAGTGTATTAGGAAGTGAGTACCAGCACAACACGCTGCATTCCCTTCAAGTCACAGATATTTGCAAATCTCCTGATCTTTGCAGCAATTTTTAGTGCTTAACCCACGCTATGAACTATGCCATGCTCTTTTTGCTTAGCCACTTATCTATTGCTTTCCTGAACCCACAAGTTGGTGAGGGAAATAACTGAAGCTGTAGGTCAGGTCGCTCTTGAGGGGTACCCACACTGACGTTCATCAGGCAGTGCAATTATTGGCATTGACTTGTTTAACCAGTTGTGTTTGCAGAGGGAGGGAGCCTTGTATCCTGAACTGCCTGGCTGTTGAGGACAGGTCGGGTTGTCCTCTGGCTGCCTGGCTGGCTTGGTGACATCTCAGATCCGTCATTAAGGAACTGCTCACTGATGCGGGCACCGAGGGCAGCTTTGATGCTGCACAGCTTGTGGGTTCAAACACAGCGCCTGCCTGCAGGGTCAGGAGCAGGTCTCTGAGAGCCTCTCAGCAGCAGCAGGAACGGGGAGTGTCTATAAGCAGCATGGAGAGCTGCAAGGAGAGGCACCCTGGTGCCCAGAATCTGAAATTTTCTATGGGCAGATAAATACAAGAAGATTTCAGGGAAATTTTTTTGGGCCAGGAGCTGAAGCTGAGTTTTTGTATTCCCAGGTGGAAATTGCTCAACGAGAGCTTGGAAAATGTTCAAGGAGTGACCACGACTTCTGGTTGCATGCAGCCAGGAGCCTTGCTGTGGACAGACTGAGACTCCGCGTGCTGCCGGGTCTTCTGTGGAGGCAGAGGGGCCATGTCGGGCCATGCCCTGCCAGGTTGTGCCTGTGCAGCGGGGTCAGCCTGCTGGCAAAGCCCTAGTGCCAAAAGTCATGTTATGGGAAAGGGGCACGCAGCAAGCTCCCATCGCTTGCCCAAATACACATACTCTTTTAATCAGAATTTAATCAGAAATGTGATAGAGGCTATTGTGGTCTGCCCTGCAGGAGTTGGTCTTATGTGACTATATGAGCATTGCTCCAGTCCTTCACAGGAAGTTTTGGTTTTTTTCCCCCCCTTTTCCTTGTTAACTGAGCAGCATACATTAGTGCCAGCTCTCAAACAAAGCTGTTTCCCAAGGGCAATTGATTGAGAGTGAGAGGGTGAGAGTTTATTGTTATGTTCTTTTTTAAGGAACAAATCTTGCATTTCATCTCTTGGATCTTCCTTCTATAGGTGCCTTAGCCCCAGTGGCTGTGACAGCAATGCTAGCATAGAGATGAACTGGGCATCTCCTTAAGAGAAGTTATTCGTTTCCAAAACCCAGGTCACAGTTTATTTTCCAAGATCATATAAAAGATTTTATTATTTTTCTTAAAATGATAATAAAAATGGAAAGACATTACAAAAGTTAAATGAAATACAGGGCCACGTGAAAAAAAGGTAAGTTGCCTTTCATCCTAATCCAGTTACTGTACATCTCTTTACACTAAGCGCCCATCATACACTTAGATTTGCTGATAATTTCGCTTGAAATAGTGAGCGCCCCAAATGGCGATGGCACCACAGGATAAAACTGCCAGGACAACTGCAACAATTCCTGCAGTGTTGATCCCACAGGAGAGTGAGACAGTGACCAGCAGAACCCCGGCCAGCGATTTGGGTTCAGAGCACGTTGTTCCTTCAGGGTCTTTGATTTTATCTGGGTTCTGCTTGCACCAGGTGATTAAACCAATGTTGGAGCAGGTGCATTCCAGGGGGTTGTAACTTAAATTGATTACGCTGTGGGCAGGTAGGGACTCTAGCTGGTCACGGGGTACAGTACGGATCCTATTGTAGGCAAAATTGAGGTAGATGCTCTTGAGTTTTGAAAATACATCTGTGCTGAATGCAGTAAGTTTGTTGTGGCTCAGATCAACATGCTGTAGCTTCCTGAGGCTGTGAAATGCTTGGTTGTCCACTGCAATCAGTTCACAGGATGACAAAATTAGCACCTCTAATTTGGATAACTGTTGAAACAGTTTGTTCTTTGGCACAATTCCTGACTCAAAGGTATTTTGACTAAGGTCCAAGAGCACGAGGTTTTCCAGGCCTTGAAAGAGATATTGAATGCTGGTATTAATGGAGGATGAGGAAAGATTCAGGACCGTCAAGAGATGCAAATTTTGGAAGGGACCCTGTGAAGTGTCAACGTGAAGATGAGTGAAAGCTATGTCCAGCAGCTCCAGGCTACTGCCTTCCTCTAAGAGCACATCTCGGAGGTGGAGCTTTGTGTTGTGGCTCAGATTCAGGTGCCGAAGACTTTTCAAGCCACTTAGCGCTTTGCTACAGCAGTCAGGGCTTTCAATGTGACTGTGACTTAAATCGAGGTGCTGAAGCTCTGCCAGTTTCTCCAAGCAGCCAGAGCCCAGATGCAGTGTCTCCAAGTTTCCCTTGACATGGAGGTGGGTGAGAGAGGGGAAGGCGGCAGAGCTGATGTTGCAGAGGTGCTCGAAGGAGTTGACGTTGAGAACTAACTCCCTTAGCGAGCTCATACCACTGATGCCAGGGGGCAAGGAGCTGATGTGGGTGTGAGTTAGGTCCAGCTTTCGGAGCTTGGTCAAGCAGCGAAATGTGTCAGCGTTTAGGTTTCTGAAGTGCCGTAGTTGCAAATAGAGATCCTTGACAGACATGTTACAGAGGCCTTGCAAAACGTCTGGGGTTATGTCAGGTTCCTTCTCCACATCTTGAAATGTTCCCAACCAAAGGGTCTGGACAACAGAGTTCTGTATCCCTGCAAGGACCCCAGGGATGTCAGTGCAGCCCCCGAAGTCCAAGGTGTAGAAGTGGGACTGGAAAGCTCCAGGTTCAACACGTAAAATATCATTGCCTTTAAAGATGAGAGTTATGTTACTGGTCTTCTGAAGAATGCTGACATCTTCTGCTGTAATAACTCTTATGTGGTTCATTTGAAAGTCAAGGTATTTGAGGTTTTGAGTTGGAAAGTTGAGAGGGAGCTGCAATGAAGAGATGTGGTTGCTGCCCAAGATGAGGGTATCCAAGCTGTCCAGATTTGTCATTGGGATAAAGGATATTGTGGTTATTCCCGTCTCTGTTAAGACAAGCTGCTTCAGGGACTGAGGGCCAGCAAATGCTGTGTCAGATAAGAACATGAGCAGGTTTCCGGTCAGCACAATGGTCTGCAGATGCTTGTTGTTGTGAAAGGCACCTTCGTACACCCAGTTGATCTGACATCTTGAGGGAGCAATAGAAACCAGCATTAGTGGCCTGTCCTGCAAAACTCTCGCTAAATACCCGATACCCCAAACTGCACATCAAGTATGTAAAAACTCATGATCAGTTGCCTTCAATGGGATAAAAGTGTCTATCTTTTCCAATGATGCTTGCCCAGTATTTGTAAGCTCATGTTTAAATACAGAATTCTAGGGAGGAAGCTGTACAATAGCAGAAAATCCTTCCCTGAAATGATGGGTGTGGGAAAGCTTTTGTGGATATCAGGGAGACATGAGCTTTTTAGTGTCGTTAACTTAATAAAATGAATTTTCCTGTAAAAAAAATCAAGCATTTACAAGGCCCAAACATATCTTTCCATAGGTTTTAGTGAACAATATCGAAAAGTGCATAAAAAATTGCTCTAGTGACTTTGTTGGTCTTAGCAATAGTAGTACGCAGAAAATATACATTTCATCCATCGCCCTGCAAATGACTGCCTCTGGAGGAGAAGCCTAGACATTGCTCAAGCAAATCAGTCTTTGCTTAGTAAAATACCTCAGCAGTGCTGCTGGTGGCTTCTCTGTGAAGGCAGCAAGATGCTGCTCTGGTGCGCATCAGAAGTCTCCAGCTCTGGACAAGGGCAGGGGGTGGTGGTGACCAAGGTGATGTGCAGAAGTAAGGATGATCTCCCCTACCTTGTCAAGTCCAAGTAGAGAAGAGACTTCAGCCCAGAGAAGGTTGAGCTCTGGAGGGAAGGGAGCATGTTGAAGCTGAAGTCAAGGATTTCTGTTGTGACAGGTAGTCTTCCAGGAATCTCCCTCAGTCCTAAACCTTCACAGCTGTAGCTTTTATTCACTGTAATCTGTGGAAAACATACAGTGAAACTCAAAGGGGTATGTACTGTGAATATAGATAGGAAACTACCACACTTTAAAAAACAAACAGAATTTTGAATTATTTAAAAATGTAGCAGCCAGAACCCTATGAAACACCATCTCAGGCTTGAAACGCACTGCCTCTCGGGTTTTGTGAAGTCTGTTTTTAAAACACACACCTTGAATCTTGTGCTAATTTGAAGTGTGTCTCATCTGGAGTACTTTCTTATCCAAGTTAGCACATTTGAGGATTGTTTACCATTCTGGATGAATTATTAATCCCTTAGATGAAATCCCCACAAAGTAGTTTTGAATTCTGAATTTCATGAGTCTTGTAACAAAGATTACTCTTGGAGAAGTCTAAGCAAAAATCTTGCAGTGAGGAGGTAAAAAAAGAGCAGGCCTGGGAATGTTTCTAGGAGGAACACATCCAAATTAATTGGATACCAACTGCAGTTACGCTCTGCGGTGAGGGAATGGCAGGAATGTGTAGCTGGTGATAGACCGAGATCTTATCTGATATGCCGGGCCTTTAAAATTTATATCAGGGCTTTTCAGTTTAAGTAAAAACGAATTGGTCTGTATGCAGTCTGCCCTGTAAATACCAGAGAAGACTCATTAAACATGCCTGACGTGCCTTTGCCTGCTGACGGCCCAGCAGCCAGCCGGAGCCTGGGCCTGTTGCAGAGCCTGGGCCTGTTTGTGGGACCATGGCCTCGTCCCACAGCCCTCAGTGCCTTCCTTGGGAGGTGGCCTCCCTACACTGCTGGACCAGACCTCGGGCTGTCAGGCCACAGGACACCCACTGGGGACGTGTCCCCTGGGCCGCTCAGGGGCTGCAGCTCTGGCAGGGGGGGTGCCCTGAGACGCTCTGCTTGTGAGGAGGTCGACTGGGGTGTCCTGACATCCTCTGGGACATCACTTCCCAGTGCAGGGGAGTGCTCCCATTGCCATGTACGCCCAGCAGCATGCGGGGAGGCCTTGTGCAATGCAATGTGAGGGGTCTGCAAGTCCTCAGGGAAGAGAAGGAGGAGGAGAGGGAGGAGGCAGCAGCAGTGTGGTGCGTGCTGCAGTCAAAGTGGTCTGGGATGCGCAGGCAGGTGGCAAAGGCTGGAGCAGGGAGAGCAGTGTCTGTCAAGGGACAGAGAGGGAGAACGCGTTCGTCCTCTCATTTGGGTGCAATGCCTGTCCCTGAGGGGAGCTGGGGAGCACAGGGGAAGCTGGTGGGAGGAAGTGGGCGGGGGTTTTCGCCAACACACTGCTGGGACATGGCTCCTCTGCCGCCTCACTGCCTCTCACCCTGCCTGGGGCCCAGTGTGTGTCTCGTGGGGAGGGAGGTGACAGACAAGGTGGCCCCAAGCCTGCCGTGCTGAGCACCCAACTGGTGCTGGTAACTATGGAAATAGCAAAATATAGACTCAGAAAAGATGATGCCTTCTATATCAACATGCAAGTAAGAAGCCCTGGGGCTGCCCCCTGCAATGTGTGGTTTAGACAGATGACAGCCACCTAGCTGTCACTGCAAAGGAGAGCGGTGCCTGTGTTTTAGCACCAAAACAAAGTGCTGAGCTCACTCTCTAGCAATGCTGCAGGGCACAGAGCAGGGCTTTGAGGGAGCTGGGGAGGAGCCATCCCCTGGGGCATCCTGCTGTACAGCTCTGGATGCTCTGGTGTTTGTACATTTAATTTGATAAAGAATTTGCTGCAGGCTCCAGCTGTGCAAGGAGAAGGGCTGGTTTCCACAGTGCTCCTTCCCTGAACCCAAATCCTTGCCTTCTGCCCCACTCTGTCTCCCACTTTTTAAAATGAAAAACAAAAACCTCATGGGTCAGACTTTGTTCCTTGAAAAACCCTGGTGCTATCTCACTTTGCTCATTGGGTACAGCGTGCCTGTCAAATGGCACACAGAGCCACCATCATCTTACCATGCACACAAGATGCTGGACGGAGAACGTAGCATAGGAGAAAAAATCCTTGCCCCTGCCCCCTTTCTGGCTCTGCTGAGAGATCCCCTTGAGCTTTTTGCCTTCCTTTTCACTTCCCTGGAGCCCCAGCCTGGTTTCTATGAAGGGGCAGCGGCAGGAGGGAGTGTGTGTGTGCCAAGAGGTGGGAAAGCAGCGCGTGTCACCGAGCACGTGTCACGACACCTGCTTACAGCCCTGACAAAGGTGTCCAGCCCCCAGAGAAACCTCTCTTCGATTCAAATAGTTGGATGCCAGCTGGGAAGTGCCAGCCAGATCCAACCTCTGTGCTTGACCTGCAGAGAGACCAGCGGCCACCACTCACCTCGGTGCACATTGTGTCTGCCGCGCTGGTGGCTCCGTAGCTGGCACAGGCGAGCACGGTGGCGATGAGGAGGCATGAGCCGCATGCCATGGCAGAGCAAGGCAGGCTGCCTGGTATCTTCCCTTGAAGAAAGTGAGACAGAGCAGCAAGGGTCAAATGAACTGGGTGAGCTTGCTGAGAGCAGGTTGTACAAAGAAAAATGTTACGCTTGCTAAATCTCCTCCTCAGCATGAGCACAGCGGTAGTTTCAGACTGAAAGAGGAACTTCCACACTTTAAATATAGTCAAATGACTGTGCACGGATGCTCTTCTGGGGCAGAACAGATTTTGAAAATGGAAGGTGAAGGAAATGGGTATTGCTTATGCTTGTGTAGAACAAAACATCCCCATTAAGTGTGGTGGAGCTGTTAGCTGTATGTGAAACAGGTGGAGCAAAGAAAGAGGAGATAAGAATGCAGTATTCACCTGTGGGGAATATAATTATAAAAGGAAGTCTGAGCCACACAAAAATTGGTGTATTGCTTGTGAAATTCATGAGAACTTGTAAAGCAATTAAGATACAGGCAAAAGCCTTATGCCTATGTTGTTACAAAAAGGGTCACTGCTGAAAACAGCTTCACTCATTAGAAACAAAGCTGAAAATCAAAAGCTGAGTCTGGAAGTAGACACCTTCTGTTCGTGTTTGGATTATGAGTAATGATCAGTTTTCTGGAGGGGGGGTCAATATTTCTCACCACCCCAGGATGGGCATGTGCATAGCTCCTGCAAGTGAGGGGATCCGGAGTCCCAGGAGCATCCAGTCCTTACCACCCCAACAGGGTAGTGTGCTCACCCTGGCAGATAGATTTTTTTTTTTTTCTTTTAAATTATTATTTTACTATTTATTTATTTACAAGAAAAAAGGCAGCCTGCGGGGTGACAAGTGTCTTTTCAAATAAGTGAGATGCAGCACTGGACTGGCATGGGGAGCATCCACATGCTGAGCAGCACCTCCCAGCAGGGCTGCTGCAACCAGTGGCTTCAGAGCTGCATTGGCACAAGAGGAGAGTGAACACAAGCGATGGCAAAGCAACCCTGGGCAGAACCAGTAGCAGGAGCTGATATGTGCATTGCATTTTGCCTGAGCTGCTGCTGTGCTCATCCCTGTAACTAACTAGGGAGAGAGGGGCCATCACCATACAGGAGCAGTGCTTAAAGTGCTTAAAAAGTACAGACCCATATTGCATCCTTGCTTAAACCACTTGTGTGCTGTTGGTGTACCCACTGTTCAAGCACAAATGCACCTTGCTCAGCCCTGCACGATGAGCTGAAAAGCTCACTCCATTTTGCACCGGTATGCGAATGCTCTCTGCATTTTTCCCAGCCAGCTCCATGTTTGCTGGAAATCCTGCTCCCCCTGCAGCTGGTAGCAAAAAGCTCAGGGAATTTGTTGTTTGGGGTGTTTGCTGCTTGTTTATTTGCAGTTTTCCATGCTAATACTCCAAGGCTAAGGATTTTTCCTGGTTGGCAGCAGCTTTGACTTGCACCCTTCCTCTTGCTACTGGGAGGCTGTCAGCCCTGGTGGCATGAATGCTACCTCAAACCACCCACACCAGAAACCTCAGTTTTAAAGTGAATCAGTTGTTTTGGAAGAAAAGTCCTTTAAATCAGGAGGGGAAAGCAGCTGAAGCTAATCCTGCGTTTTACTGTTGTGCAAATAACGTCCTTATGTGTCGTGGAATTCACATATGACACAACAGGATAGAAATGACTCCAGAGATTTAATTATTTATTTGTGGAGAAATGGGAGGGTTTATGATGCAAATAATCCCAGGGTCTGCTTCAGTTTGGGGTAATGAAGGTTTCATTGTAAAATTGATACCGGGTGACCGACGTTCCACTGTGTGTTGAGGTGCACAAGCGGTCCCAGTAACAGCCTAGTGATGAGAGGTGTGTGAACTGTTTCCCCCACGTGCCCACCTGATTAATTTAGCTCTTTGTGCTCATAAGGGAGCAAACCACGGGTCGGGTCCTGTCCTGGGCTCAGGTCCCACCTTGAGCAGGGAGCACTGCCCTTCTTGCATGGTTTCTGCTCATGGTGGCGGTGTTTGCTGTCCCAAGGTGCTGGGTGCACCCTTCATCTGTCACCGCATGCCTGCTCAGGAGGGCTGTAAGCCTGCTAGGTGAGTCCCCTCACCAGCATTTTCCAGTTAATAATTTTGGTTTTTTTTTTTTTTTTTTGTTATCCCCCCTCTGACAGTGGGGGATTCGAGAGCATGCAAACCACCAGCACTGATGATTCCTCCTTGACGGTGAGCTCTGCCAGGGTCTGAGCAAGACGCCCCTCTGCAGCACCCCTCCTGCAGCCAACAACCCCACAAACCTGTTGCAGTCCCCCTGTGGTAAAAAAATAAAAAAAAAAAAAACTCCCTTAGAGGGACACGCACACCTCACCACCATCCTCCTGGAGTTCTCTATTTTAAACTGATTTTGAGCTAGACAGGAGAAACAGCTCACAAGGCTTACCAAAAGGCGTGAGTCACCCGCAGCCTGTGCCCACATCCCCCATGGCCTGTCCCCTGCTTCAAAGCCACCACCGAGGCAGTGTGGGTCCTGGCCATCTCGTCGGCCTGGCCAGCATGGCACGGACGCGGGTTTTGCGTCAGCACGGGCTGTTATCAGGATGCTGGAGTTATCAGGATGCCAGTTCCTGGCCCCACAGTGGTGGGTCCCGTTTTTTCTTGCTGTCCTGAATCTGTCAGGAGCCTCTCTGGGACTTAGTGCTGGGGCAAGAGGATGGATGGTCAGCTCTAGGGGAAACCCTGTATGGCATTAAATCCATTCAGCAGGCCTATAGGATGTTAACTAGTTGTTAAACAAGAGGTGAATTGTGTCAGTCTCAGCTCTGAACAAGAAGGCATTTACCACCCAGCACAGCGGGGCTTCCAAAACCTGTCTATGCAGGATCAAAGGGTTAAAACAATTTTTAGTCATTTCCTTCAAGGATGGATTTCAAGATTTCCTTTTTTTTGTAGTTTTTCAAAGAGATACACGCCTGAATGATTTATTTGAATTCTTCGTGTTAAAAACCTGGAGCCGTGTTTCCCTGAGGCAGTGGGATTTGGGCTGTGCCTGTTCTCCTGCTGTGTGCCGCCCCAAAAGCACCCCGTCCTGCTGTGCCACGAGCTTGCACATTTCAGCAGGAGAGCATCTGCCCCAGGCTGGTGTTTTTTTTAGCAGGAAAATCTGCATGGGCTCTTCCCCCATGGGCTTCTGTGCCTTTGCTTGTACACACGCTGGTGCGAGCTACATGACCGACATCTGACAAAATGTCCCCAGAGTGGAGGGGACACGAAGGGGACAGGGGCGTCAGGGCTGCTTCCTGGCTCAGCACCAGCCCATCTGGTGCATGTTTCTGGGTCCACAGCATCTCCCCCACCCCAGGAATTCCTCTGCTTTGCTTTGCTCTGCCACGGCTCCTTGGTGGAGGGCCAAAGTGCCAGTTTCTTTCCCCTGGCACTGGTGTTAAGGTTAATGATGAAAGAACACCGCAACTTCACTCTGCAGTTTCCGTGGCCTGAGCTAACCATCCGCATGGATAGACACCCAGGTGCTACTTCAAAAAGAGAGAGAACCTGGCCAGGGCTGTGACTTCAGCACTTGGTATAGAAATATCCCAAATGAATAACGTGAGAACTCCCTTGCCTGCCGTCTCCACAGACACTTTGTTCTCAAGTGTGTTTTACCTGAGGCAGCTTCCAAAAGGATTTCTGGGGGAGCGGCACTGGGGCTGGTGTGCTTTTGGGGGAGGGAATCGGTGCCATTTTATTATGCAGAGTGAACAAAATTCAGCTCATGTTTTCTGCTTGCTAGAGACAGCGCGGACACCGGGCTTCCTGGCCCCGCGCCTGCATCCTGTGCTCTCTCCGTATCAGCCAGGAAACTGGCGCTGGCTGTGGCCGGGACATGCGACACCACGTGAAGTTCTGTGAGCAAACACAACTGGAAACGGTCAGGACAAAATGCTAGGAAGCTGATGATGGGAATTACAGGCTCATGAATTACGGATGCTGTGTGTGTCCATGTTTCATCTGCAAAGGGGATGCCTGCTAGACTTTCCCTGCAGATACTGTTCCTGTATAAGGCCTGTTGCTGTGTCACCCTCCTTGAGCATCTTGTGACTTTTCAAAAAATCTCACTGGGAAGGTGCTTTGAGGATCTGAGATCCTCTGGAGCCTCTGTTACTCTGTGAAAGAGCTCTAAGCTTTCTCTCTGCCCCAGAAATAGGGTTTCTGTTCCTTGCTAAGCAGGCAAAATACTCATTCCCTGTGTGTTGTATTGCTCATATGAAGCCAACATAAAATGCAGATTTCCATGATTAGTAACAAGCCATCCCTCCCCCCTCCGAACAATACAGACAGGCTCTGCCAAACTGGGATGCACAAGGCTTGCGTGCCAAATTTCAGACTGACACGTGGGAAATGGGGCTGCATCTGTAGGTCCAACCCGAGCAGCGAGCCAAAAGTCCAGCACTAAAACCTCCCAAACCTCCCGAGTGTCCCCGCTCCCTGTGAAGCTGAGGAGCCTTCACCAAGCCCTGCCGTGTGCTTCCCGGTGTCCGGCGTGCCGCAGCTGGATGCGGATGCTGCCGGGCTGGAGAAGGAAGCCGGGCCACGGCGAGAGAAGGGCCAGCGAAGGGAGCTGGCGTGCCGGGGCTATTTAAAGAGCTTCTGGCACGGTCTCCTTCAAACGACAAAAGGGGATCGTAAAAGGAAGTCCTGTTGCTAATCGCCATAAATAGAGCTCCAGGTCAGAGAGGAAAGGAACCTCTCCCCTGCTCGCAAGACAGAAATGCTTGGCGTGGGTGGAGGGGTCCCACGCTGTGTCCCAGCCGAAGGGCTGCCGTGTCTTGCTGGGACAAGGGGGGCTTTGGCACGGCCGTGTGGACAGGTGAGAGCAGCCTCACCTCCTCCTGCAGGTGAAACACAGCCGGCTGTGGCTCTCACCATGGTGGGAGAAACCCAAAACTGCCACAACAAGGAGAAAAACCTTCAGGGTTGTGCCAGTACTTTGGCTGTGCTCAGCCGGGTGGCCTGGGGACCTGAAATCGTATCTCCAGGTGCTTTTGACTACCCCAGTTCATGTCTCGAGCTTCTTTCTTTTTCTGCCCCTTTCATATCTACACACTTTGCACTGATAGTTTTGATTAATATCCGTGCCCATGTTGAGTAATATACTGCTGTGGGAAGGACTGCATGTGAAAGGAGTGAGCTGAAACATTCTGCTCCAGCTGGGAATATGTTCTATACCATAATGCTGGTTTGACACGTTCCTTTGTCCTCATCATAAATCGGAGACATGTCTTGGATTTTCTGTAGTCCCCATCCTTAGTCCCCATCCGCACAGCAATCTCGCCTCTATTGCCAGACATGGTCCTTTCAAGTCTGGTTTGCTGATGGATGAGCAGGCCAGCTGCTGAAATTCAGGGGTTTTTTCACGGTGTGACTGTGGCTGGATGATGCCCGTGAGCTGTTTTTATCTCATGGGTTTGGAAGGGGAAGTTCTTACCACCCAGGCAGGGCGACAACTGGAATGGGGTGAGTGGTCCTGCCTGTGCCCCCTCTGCCTGCTGCCCTCGGCAGGTATCAGTGACAAACACACCTGCAGTCACAAGGAGATGTACACTGCCCATCCTAAAAACTGCTTCAAGTCTGCTTTGTACACTGGCTACCCAGTCCCCGCTTGCAGAGGTAGGTGCAAGGAGAACAGCTTGCCAAATGCTTAGTTCTGGAGCTGACAAACTCCAGGAACAACCTGGTTGGCCCAGGTCAGCTCCAGAAAGCTCTCTGTTCAGACGTCCTACAGCACTGTCAGGGGTAACTGTCTGCAGGCTGTGATTAGGTGCGTGAGAGCTTTTCGCTCAGGAGTAGTCTTCAGCGAGGTTTCATTGCCATCAGCACATGGTAGCAAAAGCAAGCCAGAGCTTTGTGCTACAGCCTGGCCTTACATTAATTCTTTGCATATCGTACTGCTATCACTTCAAAATATTACCTGCTTTCCTACTAAAGCCATGAACAAGCAATAACATTTTCTTCTTTTTGGCCCTTCTGACACCCTTTGCAGCATTGGTGAGGTGCTCACGCTGCAGCCCTGCCCTGCCAGTGGCACCTCGGCCGGCTGTGTGCGAGCTGCCGGTTGGGGCCGTGGTCTCCAGCTGGCAGGAGCAGCTCTGCCTGAAGAAGCGTTCCCCACGGGTGCCGGCGTGGCGGGGAGTCGCGGTGCCGTGCCAATTCGTGGGGCACGCACCCCCGGGCTGACTTCCCACGCTGGTGGGCTGCTCTGCTCTGCTCTGTGTGCCTGGAGGTGGGCCAGGGCTGTGAAGCCTGGGCTCAGACACGTGTCTCTGTCAATCTGCAGCACACCACGGGATTAGGTTTTGTCCCTCCATTGGAGGAGTGTGCATTTTAGTGAAACAGCGGGGCTAGGGACTGACCCTACACTTAGTTAAACCATGAGGCAGCTCCTGAAGTTTCTACGTGCTGGTGTTGTGCGGATGTGAGAGGGAAGCATCCTGTAGTGTGCTGTGGTTTGTGAGCAGTAAGCCTGCCCTGCCTGGGTTTGCCCAGTTGGAGTACATGGCACAGGCTGGGGGGCGATGGCACTGCACAGACGGTCTTCTGTACACAAGAGGGAGTAACTCTGGAGGAGGAAGGTGGGGTGAACAACCTCAGGAAGGGAAATGCCAGTGCGTCAGGTGAGATTCCTGAAATTCAGCTCCCAAGGTGTCCTTTTGTTTGTCTTTGCCACTTGTCTCTCCAGGTGTTCAGCACCTAAGCAGCGCATGCAGCAGCATGTTGCTTGCTGCAGGACCAGGCCCTGCAAGACCAAGCCACAATGCCCAGCAGCACGGAGCTGCACAGACAGCAGGAGAAGGAGCTGGGGTTTGTAACAGACCCAGAGGGTCTCCTGCTGCCCAAGGACCACCCAGCTGACTGCCTCGGGAAGCCACCCTTCCACCGCCTTGCTGCTCAGCGCAGCTTCACCCAAGGATATTCTGGCACCGGTGGTCAGGGGTTCGCGCTGGTGGCTTGCTTATGCCGTCCCTGGGATTTTTTTCAGGCCTCTTCATCCTGAAAGACTTCATATTTTCCTAGGTGGTGTAAGTGGTGGCAACAGCACAAAGCCAAAAGGACATGTCCTTGATGCTGAAATCCGCTTATCTCCCCTCTCCCCCAGGACATGGATTAAATAGACTTGCAAGATAAACTCTCTTATCAAAGGCAAAGGGTGAAAACTGGAGTCTGGATAGACAGGAGAATAAATCCAACTGTACAGTAGGAAAGAGGGAGTAATTATTACTTTAAAATATAACCCACAGACTTAATGCTGTGTGCTTGCTTCATATTCATGATTGAGAACGTTGCTTATCTGAACTGGAAACTTTGGAAGACAGGAATGTGTTTGAGCTCTGCAAGACATTTATTCTCCCTGGCTTATAAGCACTCACAAAGGGGTGCAGACCTTCCTGAAAAACTAGAAGGGGGAACTAGAGGATGGAGATGAGGTAAAAAATGGGCTGAGTCAGGTACAGAGTGCAGCTGTAAATTAACTGGAAAAGGCAGGGGCTTTCAGAGGGGAAGAGTCCCCTTCAGAGATGGTCTGAAGTGGACCTCTGTGGGGCAAAGCTTGGAGCCACCACCCAGCCCCAAACCTGTCTGTGAGCTCTGAGCAGCTTCATACAGTAACTGCATAAATATCATAGTTCCATGTCAAAAATCAGATAAAATATGCTCTTTCTGTTGGCTTTGCGAGGAGATTTTCTCATTTTATTCAAACGTGCATCTTGGAGTGAAACTCTGGGAGAGAAGGGACTAATGAAACCTCCTGCGGATGGGAACCAAATCCACAACTGGCACACGCATCCAAGAAGTGCGTTGCCAACATTTTTTACAGCTTTTCTCCTGGCCGGCGGCTGCTTGCTCCCACTTCTGCTGCTGATTTCCACGAGATGGAGCTGTTCTAACATGGGTGGGTGAAGGCTGTGGCGGCAGCCCCTGAGGGGAGCTGATGGCGGGGGAGAACTGCACGGTACCGTGTTTCATTTCCATGACAATGTTTCTGAACTAGGTAGGCTTTTATAAAAAATGATCATCGCCAAAAACAACAACAACAGCAACAACAACAACAACAAAAACACCAGAGCTCGATGTGCATTTTGCCAGGCTGCATCACCTATAAGCTCCTTGGAAATGGGCCCCCACCAAAACTGTTCCCAGTGGGTGCAGGTGGGTGCAGGACATCTTCACCCCACAGAGGGACAGCCAGTGGGTCACAGAAGCCTGCCTTTGCCATGCTATGGTGACTCTCTTGCGTGGCGCTTCCACCCTCCTTAATCTGCAAGAATTTCGGCCCTGTTGTCCTGTGAAGTACATCTGCCCACCTCGTGGGCCATGCCGGCAGAGCCAAGCTCCCCGTGCCCTGCCCTGCAGTCATGCTTCCCCACTGCGGCCCTCGTGAAGTCTGACAGCAGCGGCTCAGGCAGAGGCCTTCGTCTCGGGAGTCTCTACAGGAACTGTGAAGATTAGGGCCCGGTTTATACACAATATTTACAGTGCTTTCAGAGAGGATATCCTGAAGACATTCTGCTTGCCCTTTGCATTGCAAGCTGTGCTGGCATCGTGACGAGAGGTTGACACTTGTCCACAGGCTGCACGTCCCTTTGCACGGAGCAGATAAGCCGTATCTTTGTGACAAGGTGTCGCTGGCAATGCCTGCCTGCTCCGAGCGCGTGGCTGCGGCCGCGGCCGATGCTCAGAGCGGTGGTGGAGGTTTCCCTGCTGCCCCGGGGCCGGGGCACAGCCGGCTGCTCAGTGGCACAGAGGCAGGGATGCACACGGTGCAGTGCTGCAACACCAGCCGGATAAATAAGGGCCAGCTAGGTCGGGCAGGGGGCTGGTGCTGCCGGGTCTGGTAACGCTGCACCTGTCCAAATTCCCGTGTGAAATTGTAATTTGCAAAGGCTGGAGCATAAACTTTTTTTTTTTTTTTTTTTCCCCAGTGCGCATTAACATCCCTCGTCCCTAAGCCTGTGCTTTCCATGGGAGAGAACTTTGGATGAAATATAAAAAAACCTCCAAAGAGCTCCCAGTCAAGGGGCACCCCCTTTTCCAGGTGCCTCTGGGGCAGGGTGTAAGCTCTGTGTGTTGTGGGCACACAGCTACTTAGCAAGCACTGATGGGCTTTTGCTTTTTAAGTCCAGGACAGGGGCACCATCCATGTGTCTTCAGTTTCTTTGGCCCAAAGGCCATCCTCCATCGGCTGAGGAACACATGGAGGCACAGGTGGGAATCGGCGAGCTCTGCAGCTGGGGAGCACTGGGCTCAAATTGGCTTGTCCCTCCTCCTCTGTGGAGCCTACCGCAGTGACCTTCTTTGAATTAATTCTCCTTGGGCTGGTTCATTGCCCCATCCCACTTGTTGTTTCATGGAGCCCTCAAAAACCTCTAAGCCAGTTGCTTTGAACACAGTTTTAGAGGCCCAATATCCATACAAATGCGGGCCTACCTCCGCAGGCCTGGCACGTAGCCGCTGCACACTGCCTGCGTGTGCAACTGGCACACGTGCCCATTGGGGTCAGGCTTGTGTGGATGGCAGGCTGTGCAGGTGCACCGGCATGCCCCATGCCTGCCCCAATGCCAATGTGCCTTGCAATCGCCCCAGAAAATCCTCTGTTCGCCAGAGCCGTGGTGAGGCATGTGGCAGCTGTTGCTAAACGTTGGTGCCATGGATATTTGTTTCTTCTCTGTGAGAAGAAAGGAGCATGAAGAGGAGCTAATAAACCACAACATAAATATTGCTGTTTGAAAGACCTGAAATAGGAATTGGGTTTCCATGAGTTTCACATGGCAGGGGTGTGGGTGATTTAGGCTAGTGATTATTCAAGACACAGGGTGTGATTGGACTTTATGATTTGGAAGGATTATACTTTCTTATGAAGTGGGTGTTTAATTTCTCTTCATTTTTAACCCATTCTTTGTAAATGCTAAAATTACAAATTATCATGCCTTTGGTCTGCGGCGTAGGACAATCTGTGCTTGTTTTCTCCCGCCTTGGCTCAGATTAACCACTTTCCTCAAGTAATACTCATGCTACAAAAAAATCTGACTTTTCCTTTTCAAATAGTTCACACGAGTGAGTGTGTGTGCACACTCGGGCAGGGATGTGTGTTTCGTAACAGGTTTCTGTGCCTGTGACTCAGAGCTGAGCTATTAAGCCATAACACATGGCTGACATCTGGAACTCACTTGCAAGCTTTTGTCATTCAAATACTGGTAGCCATGGCTTGCTACTCCCCTTCCCTCCAAGATGTAGCCATGCTTTCTCTATCCACACCTCAGGAAACAGAGGTAAAAGGCTTTACTGGGCCTATTGGCGTTGCTTGATCAATGTAGATAACATGTTTTGTCCAAACCAGCTTAAACATGTGTTCAGAGGGCTTGGCAAACACATCTTTCTAAACATAGGCTCTGCTTTGGATTTAAAGTGATTTCTTACCATGAGAATATTCAGGAAAATTGCATATTTTCACTCAGTAAGAGTCTGTGCTTGCTCAGAGTGCAAGCAGTCACCTGTTAGCTGGTAAACTGGGGTAAGAATTGCAGACAGATTGCTCTGGTGTTTCAATGTAATTAATTACATTAATTCCTTCAGATGAATGTCTCTCATTTGGCCAGTTTTAAAGCAAGATTAAAATGTGCTGGTGTTTGCTGTGATGTGGAACAGTTTCTTGCCCGTGCTCCACACTGCACTGTGTGAGTGCCTTCTCTACTCCCAGGGCTGTTTGCTGCAGGCTGGTTTGCTCCTGCAGAGCTTAAAATCTTTCATTCTCCTTGAGACTATTGTGGAGATGCCAGGCAGGGTATTGTAATGAAGGGCGTGTTGAATATCATATTGATACCAAAGGGTAATGTAGACTGTTGTCTAGATGTTGCTGCAAAGAGTCTCAAACTGAAAGGGTAGATTGGGAGTGGGTTGGGCTCTGATTCAGAAAAACATCTAGGTATATTTTTTAGCCCAGCTCTAACTGGGAAATCATACAAGCGTATTCCTAACTTTGGGGATTGTCCAACTTTGAGAAAGATGTGTCCACAAGTGCTGCAAGGAGAAAGGAGATGCCACTTGAAGCCTACCCTGACCCATCTCTCCTGGAGAGTAAGGAAGTATAGCGTGTCCTCAAGGCACTCTCCTCTGCCTGCTGAAGGGCCTCAATAGGGGTGATTTTACCACCAGCATAAATGAAGGTGATTATAATGTTTCGGAGGGGCAGGCATATGAAGGTTTGCTGCAGAGGCTCGTCAATCTTTGGCTCTCGGAGTAAAAAGTGTCCATGGTGGTCAACACTATGATGCCTTTGACTGTCCTAGAAGTGAATTCAGTGCAAGATTTCTAATGTGGTTCAATGTAAGACCTCTCAGGTTGAGCAGCAAGAGCTTCACACACAGAGAGTGCATGGCCTACAGCATGGCTCTGACAAATATTGCTACCTCAGGTGCTCACTTAACTGTGTGCCTGACCTGCCAGCTTCTCAGATACGTGTTTTTTTTTTTTTTTTTTTGTAAGTTCTGTTGGAAGAAGTTATGTTTGGTCATGTTGTGTTCAGGTGTAGTGGTGTGCAGTAGCTGGGTAAAAAACTCATATCAGTGCTTCAGAAAATGCTACGTGCGCTGAGGTCTCTGACTGCTACTGCTGTTTAATGATCCTACTGTGCCAAGAGGGTCTGCTTGCAGCAGACTGTGATGCTTCAAAGCACAATAGCTGGAAGAGCATCCCACCTGGACCCGTCATCCTCATGGATTTACATCACCACTAGCTGGACAAGGTGGATTCGTATTGCTCCACTCACCTGTCAGGATGAAAATGGAGATCTTCAAATTCGTATGGACTGATTTCATCATCGGAGAGCCCCAGTGCTGGATGTGGCCTTGAGCTGTGCGCTTGTTTTTAGCTGTTGGCAGCGCTGCTAATTGATTATGTAGCTACACAAAAGTGATGTGCTATATACAGCAATTAAAACTATGCTGTCAGACAGTCAAAATTAATCTCACTTTCGGATATGGCCAGACACAATACTTTTTTTTTTTCTCATTATGAGGATTAGAGCTTATTATTATGTTTGTTTGGTACTCCTGGTTGAGAAACTCCTTTTCCAGTCACTTTGTAGCTTTTTGATAAATCATCAGCTTTTGAGCTCAGCATTTCCCCACTAGATCTCTAGGTCAAGCTGATTCTACTGGAAAACTCCAGCCAAAATGGCTTGCCCGCTTTTGAGTATAACCCCTGTACAGCACAGAGGATGGCTTACCCTGGTAAAAGCTAGCCATGAGAAAGTCATCTCAGCTGAGCCTTTTTGTTGGGATGTGCCTTATTTTGCTTTGAGGATGTTTCTCCAAGTTTTGCCAGACTATGTACTTTTTGAAATGTGGTCTACTCGTGGTGAGTAGGAGCTCATGAGAGCTCAGTAGCTAAAGCCTCGCATCCTCCTGAGTACCCCGTAGCACAGCCTGTGGGTTCACACCATCCCCTGGGGCTGCCCAAGATCATTGCATCCCTTGGGGTTGCCCACCAGAGCCACGTACCCTGGGGCTTGCACCAGCCCAGCCCAGGGTACCTACCACTGACCAAAGTCTGTGCCTCACGACATGCTCCCACTTGGAAACAGGCAATTTATGCTGGATTTTCCCAGAAACAGCTCCTCCAATCTGGGGTGGGATGGGAACGGTGGTCTTTGAGTCCGGTCCCTACTGAGGCTCACAATTTTGGCTCACTCTTTGTAAGATGGAGCCTATCACCTCCCACAGCTCCTTGCCCCTTGCCTGTCTTCCCGGGTGGCTGTGAAAATTAACATGCTGTTTCTGAGGCACTTGCGTACTGTGGTGGCATGGGAGAAAAACAGGCAGAAATTAATTAATCTGTCTTCAGAGCAGGGTTCTGAGGATTATAGAAAATAAGCCTGTTAAACATTAAGGAGAAAACAGAATGCTCTGTACTGGGCCCTCACTCACCCTGGGTACTTAATGACATGTTTTCACTGGAAAAAAAGTGGTATGATGGTGTTAATTAAAGGCCATGCCAGAATGCATATGTACAAGGGGGGTAATTGAAGGATGCTGAATGTCTGCCAATTTGACATTACCTAACTAGCTTGATTTTCAACTGTAGTAATATTCTTGTATTTATTTATTTTTGGGATGCCATATGAAAGAAAAATATTTTAGCAAAACAGCATACTGAGCAGAGTAAATTACACCGGTAGGGTTTTTTGTTACTTTGTGCCTGATGGAGACAATGAAGAAGAATAGTAAACAGAGCAGACAAGCAATGGTGTGCACATCATACATAAAAAGGTACTGTAACAGCAGCGATCTGTCTGCCATAGTAATGAAGTCAAGTGCTTGGAATAATATGATTTCACAGCAAGAAATGATAGCGGGGGTCTGCTGAGCTGAATCTCTGTATTAGATGGCTGTGACTTATCCACATGAAACTACAGAAAAGGTTAAATCTTAATTTTATTAAATGGAGAGTCAGAGCGAACAGGCTCACCTTATGGCTTTTCTAAATTCTTAGATTTTTTGTCTCCAGCTTGTTATTTATCAGAAGCTGTTTCTTGCAGCTCTATGGACTCCCTGCAGTAATGGGTTCACAGACTCATGGTGCTAGCCCTCATCCTCAGGCTCCTGCCCTCGCTCTTGTGCTGTGTTGTCAACCGCTGTATCCAAAGACTCTATTCTGTCCAGCTAATTGGTATACACCTCTGGATAAAAGAAAAAAAAAAAAAAATGTTCTGCCCCCCTTTTGCAACTGCGAAACCCTGGCAGAAGATTGTGTTGCTTGCCCAGCAAAATGGGTTTGGATTCATATCACCGGTTCTCCAAACATCTTAGACAAGCAGCTTCTAATCTGCTCTGCTCTGTGACTTTGCTCCCCTCTTTCCTTGGGCTGGCAGTGGGGGCACCACAGATGACCCATTTCTCCCCTCTTCTCTTGAGTTGGCCTGTGCTATTTTCAGGCTTTCTGTTCTGAATTAGGTCAAAAGATTTGTCCTTTTACAGGCAGCTTTCACTCAAAATTACTTGTGCTGGGACAAAAAGGGAAAAATCTGATTAAATATCGGAAAACCAAACTACACCACACACAACATAATTAACCCTGAGCTTGATGGAAGGTCAGCTGATTCTTGAGATGATTTGTAACCATTAAATTGGGCAAGGGCAGACATGCATCATTACTTGATCTTATCTTCATTGCCCTGGTTGCCTTTGATCTCCATTTGTCCTTTCCCATTTGTTTATGCTCTTTCATGCCTTGCTTCAAAGTAGACTGTAAAGCCTTTGGGGCAAAGACCAGTGGTGCGGTGGTAAATGGGAAGGACAGACAGACTCCCTCATCTGCTGGCCCAGTCTTGACTGTGGGAAATGAGTAAATGCTGAACTGCCAACAGTAAGAATGGGTTAATTCACTCTTGGAGTGGGGAAGTTAACCCATGGCCACAGCGTGGGCAGACACCAAGCATCTTATCTGGACCTCTTGATGGCCAGTGCAGTGCCCAGGAGCAAGCTTGGCCTTCACTCTGATGAGTTACTGACTAGGGGACATGAAAGAATCTGCTATTATAACAAAAAATATAAATAAATAAATAAATAAAAACATAGAAATGTTGGATATTCTTAGCTTCAGCTTTTGTATTGTTTTCACTCCAACAGGAAGTTTGCAAATATTTCCATTATTCTCTGTGGAGACATTGATCTTCAAGACACTCTTGAATACGTAGTTATTGTCAGATTCTACACAGAAAAAAAAGAATAGGATGAGGAAAAGCCAGAGATAAGACAGCCCATGGGGAAATATCAGAAGATTACCCTAGAAATGTACATCGATCTTTTTAATGCTTTTAATTGTGTTTAATGCTTGAGGGAATAAACTGCACAAAGAAGCAGTCATAATGCTAAATTAGGAAAAAACAGTTGCAGGAGAGCTAGGCCTTAAACACCTTGTACAATGCATAAGCTGAAACTGTGTGCCGTTAGTTTCAGCAGTACAAGGTGTGCTGAGCCTGTGACTGGACAGGCCAGCTCAAGAGTTACGTCCATGGCAGGAAAGCTAGGCATTAACTAGATAAAAGCCACAGAAGAGCAATAAGAGTCCTCAAGGACGCAGCAAATAACCTCTGAGAGTGAAAGACACTGAGAACCATTCAGCCCAAAGAGTGGGGCAGTGAGGAGGGAAGAGACAAATGTTGTGGTAGAGCAGCACTGCTGCAGAGTAAGGTAAAAGGCTGTTTACAAATGGGAGTGAAGAAGTCTGGTTTGAAACTGGGAAGCACTTTCTAAAAGTAATGATGGTGAAGCACAGGAATTGGATGCCAGTCCTCAAGAACAATTGGGAGAAACATGTCTCAGTAATCACACTGCAGCAGCTGATTCTGCTCTGGGACAGTGCAAAGAGGAACACATTTCAAATCCCTTTGACCTGTACACTCTATGATTCTACAACACAAATATTTTAAAGTACTTTGGCACTGAGTAAAATGAAAGAGGAGATAACCTGGCTTCAAATTTATCTTGGTTGGTATGCTTAGTGTCAGGTAGCATATATTTGCTTTTCACAGCACAATGCCTTTCACTTCGTTCTCATAAATGATTGAATGAAGTGAAAGAAAAATATATGAAGTTTCTTCTGCAGTAAAGTATGATATAAGTCTGATCTAGGCTGAATGTTTGGATCACACTACTTCTAACATGGCTTTATCATGAGCTCTGAACATCATCGCTCCCTGTCAGCTCCTGTTTTGTGTGTCTGTTGGCCTACATGGTATCAGGCTTCATAGCTTGGCTAAATGAAGGTAACTGTCAAATGCAACTTGTTGGGAACTTGATTCAAGCTATGGCTTGGTTTGGCAATTAAATTTCTGTAAGTCTGTTTTGTGGTAACATGAACTGTGCTCCTAGAGGGGAAACAAAAAGCTAAGAATAGTATTAATAGGAATGTGGCTTTGGTGGTTTTTCTTAGTAAAGAGACAGATGAGCAAGACATAGCCTGTAAGAGGAAAGAGAAGGGGGGTGGGTATGGAGGAGAAAGGGAGAGATAATGAGTTCTGAAAATTCCAGGTGGGATCTAGTGGTTTAGGCATGTTGAAAGGTAGACTGGATTTGCTAGCTCTTAACCACCAAAGATAACTTCATACTGTAGCTGAAAGAGAAATTACTTTCTCAGATAGTATTTTTTTTAAGCTGCTTCTCTTATATATGCACTAGAATGAAATTCTAAACAGTTATCTGGAGCTAAGCTAAGTGTATTAAATAAACATGCTGATCTGAAATCTGACACTTTCATCCTTAATGCAATTCCTCTGGAGTTTCATGCAGCAGAGTTTCAAAGACGTTTTTTGGAGAGACACAGAATGGAGGGATAAATTTCAACCATTTCCCTTAAAATTGAAGAGTTCCATGAAAATCATGTAGGTTTTCCTGGAATTTCAGTTTCACAAAGAAAGAAGAATGGTAGAGGAGTAGTGAGATGCTTTAATTATTTTAAAACATTCCAAGAAGGTTCCCCTTCACCCCCCAAACCGAAAACTGAATATTGCAGTAAAATAAACATGTCAGAATATTAGTGGAACGTTTTGATTTTTGTTGATTCCAAAATGTTTGGATGACTGGAAACCAAATGTTGTTGCAGAAACTGCCTTTTTCAAGAAGTGGTAACTTGAGGAGTGTGCTCCATCCTGCTGGGGGACAGACAGGTATTACACAGCTCTGCTCGGAAGCTTCCTCATTTCATGTTAGTTCCCCATATTGAAGATCAAGAAAAGAACTGAAGTTGTCCTAGCAAGCCAGGTTTTGTACCACATATTTAGGGAATGGAACTTGATGCTAAAAACCACCTACTAACTCCATCCAAAGGAATAGGTTTCGCCTCTGGCTGCTCTCTCTCCTTCCTTTTCCTCTAGCACTGCCCTGGGACATCCCCACTGCCTGCAATTGCTCATCCAGAGGGGTCAGCAGAGCACTGTCACACAGCTCTCCAAAATGTTGCACTGGGCACTGCATGAACCTCCACTCTCACGTCTGTCTCCAAAGTAGTAGAGTCTGCACAGTGACTTTTCTCTGCTGTGTGCAGACTTAACGCAGAAGGTCCATGCAGTCTTTGCTGTGGATATTGCTTTGCTCAAAGAGCACTTCTCCACAGAAGTGATAGGATTAGTGCAGGCTGCCAAACCTGAAAAAAACAGTCACATAATTGTATAGGATTAGTTGATGGTTGTATCATGTCTTTTCCACTTCTTCCTCATCTTTACTAACTGAACTGTTCATTTGCAACCACAAGCTCCTCCCTAAGACAAATTTACTGCAAGGATGTCAAAAGAAAACACTGTTCAGTTGATTAACGGGTTACACAGAATTGGCTCCAGCCCATAGATTACTATTGAAGATTGTATGTAGCTGATGCTTTCACCATTTCATCATTTCAGCCATCTGAAGTGAGTGCACTTGAATTCTAGAAGACAATCATCTAACCTCCTTTACCACTTTCCTTCTTTAATGGGGATTGCAGCTTCTGTTTCCTGGCAAATGATTACAGAAACATTAAAAAAACAAAGCAGGCGTCTTATTTGCCTCCAAGCACTGAGGCTACATTCAGGATGTACCTTCACGGTACATTGCAGCTAGGGTCCCTTGGTTTGCTCAGCCCAGAGCAGAGCAGGCTGAGGGGAGGCCTCATGGCGGCCTGCAGCTCCCTCACGAGGGGAGCGGAGGGGCAGGCGCTGAGCTCTGCTCTCTGGGGACAGCGACAGGACCCGAGGGAACGGCATGGAGCTGGGACAGGGGAGGGTCAGGCTGGGCGTTAGGGAAAGGTTCTGCACCCGGAGGGTGGTCGGGCACTGGGACAGGCTCCCCAGGGCAGTGGTCACGGCACCGAGCCTGATGGAGTTCAAGAAGCATTTGGACAATGCTCTCAGACATGTCACTTGATTTTGGTGTGTCCTTTGGGGACCCAGGAGTTGGACTTGATGATCCTTGTGGGTCTCTTCCAACCTGGGATATTCTATGGTTCTATGATTCTATGTCTGCTATGTTCAATTAAGATTGTGATCCTACTGATGAAGGAATAGCTGCTGTCTAATCAATTATTTCTTTATAGGCCTGTGCTGCCGGTTGTCCATATTGCTGTTACTGCCTGAAAGTTTGATGCTGTAAATATCTTAGATTTTTCTCCACTCCAGGTAATTCAGACTTCTCCAGAGGTCTCCGGATGTCTGTGGTCTCTCAGGTTAACTTGTTTCTGGGAAGGCTGGCAGCTTTGGAAGCCGATGTGTAGCTTCTGAGGTGTCTCCAGACTCCCTGAGTGGGGCTGTGCACTGCAAGGTCAGGTTCTTCCCCAGGGAAAGGAAAAGGAGGCTGTAGAATAGGGCTGAAGACTGCAGGCTTCATAGGTAAGAATGTAAGAGGAAGAGAGAACTGTCTGCAAGCTGGAGCTGACGGTTCTCGTTGCAGCCTGGTGTCCCCTGGGTGTTCAGCCACGGGACCATGGCATTCCCTGCAGTGTGGATGAAAACCCTCTGGCTGATTTACCACTGCAGGCAAGAGGCAGGGTTGCTTTCTGTAAGTGCTAGAACACATTAAAATTTTATTGTTTGTTTTAGTGATTTTTTTTCCTTAAAAAAAAAAAAGTTTAACAATTAGCAGGGAAATCTTTCTCTTTTGCCCAAAGGACACATGTTTGAAGCTCTTTAGCTTCATAGAAGCTATGCAGGATGATAGTTGTATCTGTTCAGAAGCATGCAATATAATCTCAGCACCATGCTTGCTGCAAGGTGCCCTGAAACCCAGATTCAGATCCCTCAATGGTAACAATGGTACCAGAGGTACTTGTTTGCACATCAGGATTTCCTTGCAAAGCCCAGTGCTTGATATACTTGTGCCTCACCAGGCACATGGCTGGACCTGGCTCAGCATTAGCAAACGAAATGATTTGAGAAGAGGGAGTTATGAATTTCAGACCCTTTTCTGAATGAGGCAGAAATATGACTTAAACCCACATCTGTTGCCTTTCTGGCTATTATTTTAATCAAGGGAACAGCCTGCAGTATTCTAATGTTTTCTGTCAGAAATGTTGTAGGATTAGTTTCCATTCCAATATAGGATGAAAATATTTGATGTTTTAGCAGAGTAGGACTTCTTCGTGGCTGCCCAATGGAAAGGGTCCATTGCATTGTTTTGTGGATCAGCTGTGTGGTGATGGTGAGCTGCCAGGGCCCCATGGAGCTCCATATCACTAATTAACATTGTAGATAAAGAGAAAAACTCCTTTATGTTTGTTACTATCCTGTTGTCTCTCCTTTACAAGTAGAGATGATGTGGTCAGAGAAAGGGGTCAATGGCTAATGATAAGCAGGATATTTCTCAGTAACTTCAGCTTCCTAAAATACATTTATTTTTTCTTTACACTTGGTTTCATATTCACTCTTCTCTGTATATCCTAAAGAGCTGAGCCTGTTGGGCAAACCCAGAAGATAGAGGAGATAAAAGCATGCAGTGTCCTTTTGGAATGGATCCATGTGGCTTCCAGTTCCCTTTGAAACTTTTCTGAGACACCATTGAAGATGCAGTTGTTGGATAATGATGAAGACAAATGTGGTCATTCATGGTATTTGCTTACAACAGAGAACATTAAGTAATCAAGTCATAATATAAATATAAGACTTTGCCAATGCTTCCTCACTTGATTTCTCTTCACTTCTTCCCACTGTTTGATAAAGCTGATTAGTAGAACAATGTTGCTATCTTTTGTCTTCTTATTTATTTGTTGAAGCTCAGATGATGAGGAACCTATGTCTTGGGCAGAACTGATTTTTGCTGCTGGAAAAACACTGATGTGGTTATTAGGAATCATGGCAGGAGAATATTGAGGCCTGAGTAATGAAAGCTTGAACTGAACTTTGTTTCAATTGCCAATTCAAAACAAAACAAAACAACAAAACAAAACAGCAGGTTTGAATGCCTTTTTTTTTTTTTTTTCTCAGTGATATGTAATAGGAAGGAAAATTTTACCTTGGAGCTACTGAGTGTGTTAGTTTCTTCCCAAATTAAATATTCTGTTTTTTACACTTTGAAAACATTGTAGCAGTTCAGTTTAAAGCTTCATTCTCACCTTTGTTTGGTTAGCACTATTTGACCAGAATTGTAAACAGTTGATTTTTGGTTATCTATGAAACTGGATATTTTGTTGAAGTTTTATTTGTGACTACCCCTAGCCACCCTCAACAATGTTTCTGTGGCCTCTGAAGCAAACAAACAAAAAAATCCAAACAAAAAGTAAAACAGCGGGATTGCCAACAGCAAGGGTGGTTGCAATTATTTATAGTGCTGTTGAGGTTCCACTGTAGAAATAATATGAAGAGAGACAGATTTATCTCTGAGCCAGATGAGGTCTTGATATTGCTGTCCTGCTTTGCTGTACCAGGGAAGGTCTGTGGTCCTGGCTCCCTGGCAATGCCTGAGGTACTGCTACAGCAAACTCCCTGGCTGCACAAGCAGCTTTTGCAAACCATGGGTTGAGTCTGTGAGGAACTTGCCATAAATTGGGGAGAAGAGAGGCAAAATTACAGGTATCTCTTAGACTCTGATGGCAGCAAAACCACTAATACACATCTGCAGATCCAGGACTGTCCCCACCTCTTAAATGCAGTGAGCGTTTAAGGGGAGCATGGCCTTCAGGGGACGCTCCCTGATGAAGTGCTCCTGCTCCAGCAGGCTGAGGAGGGCAGAACAGCTAGAAACAGAGTTGGAGGGTATCAAAGCCTGCACTCCAATCTCCCCTTGATTTTCCATGAAGCAGGACTGTGATCATGTCTGCAGTAGCACTTCGGACATTTCCTCTGGAGCTGAATCTGAAGCAGGATTTTTTCCCTCTGAAGGAGGATATGCCTCCGAACATTGTGTCTAATGACATCCTAGGAAACACGAAAGATGAAAGATACATTGTGAGATCATTTGGTGTCTTCCATTCTTCCAGGGAAGCCCTGTGACTCACTTTAAAAGCAGTTGGTGGTTTTATTTTCAATTTTGTTTTAGTCAGATATATGTCATTTTTAAAAATGGCAAACCTGCTTCTCATGATCTGAACAGAGAAATAGGATTTTCAAGGTACATATATGAAAGAAATACAGCCATCAGCTTTAGCTCCTACTTGAGATATCCAGCATCACAAGTGTGACTGGGAGCTTCAGGCTCTGCAGTGACGTTACCTCACTCATCTTGGCAAGCAGCCTTCCCTTTTCATCAGTGCCTGGAACTTCATTACAACAGAAAACATATTGTGGAGAGGGGATGTGTAAAGATTATGCCATACAACTTGAAGGTCCATTTTTCACTCAGAACAGGTTTTCCATCCTCTTCTGGAGATGCCTGCTAAGCAAAAATCTGTATTGCATTTCCGTGGAACTTCGGGTATCGCTTCTGACTGCATCATGATTGCCTAATTTTAAGATGTTTCTTGCTGCTGAAAAGGGGTAGAAAGCATGATTCATTACTGGATTTGGAGATGCTTAATGCCGACAGCAAAAATTTTAGTTCCATATGTTCAATCCTACTACTCAATGATTTCTCTCTCCCCTCTCTAATGAGGTTCATCCCTTGATCTGGAGGATACATACCTGTACATTTTTACCAGAGCAAGCACTTTCATATATTGTCACATACAGATCACTTTCTCAGCAGGCAGGGGTTCAAAATCAAGCATGACCTCTGCCTCTGTACTCTTGTTTACCTCCTGATGGGGGAAGCAGGGCTGGGCTATGCTTTGATCATTTTTCCCTTTGTATAGGCTGCAAGAAGGAGATGGTAGAATGCAGAATGATGGCAGGGCAGCTGCAGTGGCCTTCACACAGCCAGAGCAATACTAATGCGGTCAGTTTTGTCATCTCTCCAAGGGACCATATGGCTTTCTTCATGTGCCACTGGATCTTTATCTCAGCAGGTACAAAACCTATATTTCTCCCAGTGCACTTAAGGCTGGCTATAGGGCTGGAAGAAATGACACTATCTCTTGTAAATCTCTATCTCTTTCTCTTTTTTATTTTATTTATTTTTTTCTTTTCAGAATTCTAAAACTCTCTCTTTTTTTATTATTTTTTTTTTTTTCAGAATCCTAAAGCCCACAGAAGGCCCCATCACTGTGCGCTTTGCAGCAGGGACACCCCACAGGCTCCCAGACACTGCTGCCTGGAGCACTGGGGCCTCACCAGGTTGGCAAGCTTTTCTAACAAACACAACTTGCAGTAGGGCCATGAGCAAAACTAGGTGCTGCCATAGCCACCCTCTTTGGAAACTGAAAGTCCCTCAGAGCCTGGGAACCCAAAAGAGACCTGCTTGCCTATGCCTGAACTCAAAATGGCTCTCAAGGGTCTTGGGTTTCCTTCCAATGCTGTTGGTGCCTGGTGGACGCACATGGCTGTTCACTGGGGTGATGAGCAGAGCAGCTGCCTCTGTGAGCTCTCCTTGAATGGTCAATCCCTGAAGGCTTCAGTGGTGTCCCAGACCACCCCTCCTGCCCTAGGGTTTGTACCCTGTCTCCGGTGCCAGATCTTGGTTGGCGTCTCCAGCATGTGCGCATTTCCAGACCCAGCCTTGCCCAACACATTGTGGTGGCTTCCAACTGGCTTTGAGAGATCAGCTGTGTGCCTGCTTCCCCTGGCCAAGTGCTGCAGCAGTAATCAGTGACCCTACTAATTAATATTTCAAATGTACATGAATAATCCACCAACTCTCCATGTCTAGGTATTTTCTCAGATGCTCCCTTCTTGCCATGGATCATGGCTCTCTCCTGGGATATCACACTTTCATTTCAGACCTGACAAAAGGCTTGCATGGTGAAAGCTGATGTGTTTCTCCAGCTGTTTTAGTAGGTTTAATAAAAGATGTTGCCCTCTGTCTGCAGGCCTTGTTGTTTCATATTCTTGGACTATCGCACCCCAGCAATACCACTGCCAAGCTGCAGCAAGTGGCTCTGCTCTCTGTACTGCTACTGAGAGCTCGGGCACATCAGCCTGCTGCAGTTGGGGTCTTTCTGAAGTTCTCTGGAGGCAAACGGCTGATGTAGAGGTCCAGGGTGCCTTTCCCCTTTCCCCTTTCTGGGCTTTGGCAAAAGGTGGCTAGTTCCTGAGGCCGTACTGTGTCATTTTCTCAGGGCTCCTGGCTCCCAGCTTGGACTGAGACGTTTGTTTCTACTACCTGTCTCTCCACACCCTCGTGGCTGGAGGACCAGTTCTTGGGCCTTGGTCTGCAGGCACTCCCGCTTCTCTTGGATGGAAATCAGTAAGTGACAGCTTGCACATTGCTCTGTAATTCAGAACACTTAGATGAAGCCTGGCACATCTGCAGGTGCTTCCAGTGGATACATTTCCATTTCAAAACCATTTTCCTTTATTCCATCATGCTGGGGAAAGTGCAGGTGAGCCACCGTGTTGAGGCAGAGGGTTTGGATGTCATGGCTAAGCCTTTTTTCCACTGTGGACCATCCAGCTCCATGAAACCATGTCATGTCAGGTATTGCTAAGCCAAGCACACCAGGCTGATCAAAAGAGAATTCAATATTTATGGTCATGTGTATTTTGTAGTGAAGCTATTTGTAAGACCAAGATTGATTACCTAGGTCACAGTCTGCTGGGATTTTGCAGCCATCCCAATCAGATATATTTTAGCTTTGCTCCAGGGTTCAATTTTTGTTATGCCACAAGCACAGGCTCTTCCTCTGACTTGAAGAGGACTTGCATTTTTGATCAGCAGTATGAGAGTCCTGTCTCTCTGCTCAATTGAGGTTGATATAAAACATCTTGTTGTTTCTCCTGGGCTTTTTTCGTTCCTGACCAACCTTCTCGTTGTGCCAGCTGAAGAAACAGCACAGTTCCTCCATGTCAGCACCGGGGCAGGAGGGCTGCAAGTGAGCAGGGCCACAGCTTGGGTAACTGAGGGGTGGGTGCTTGTTTTGGAGAAGCTGTCATAGTGTGGGGGGGATGGCATGGGGGACACCAGGGAACGAGGAGGCTGGGGGAGAGAGGTGAAAGGGCCAGGCTGAGAAAACATTTAGAAAAGCTGATCCAGGGAAAACATCAGCTCAGGGCTTGACGGCTGGGCTCCCACTACCTTCTGCATTTCAGAGCACAAGCCCAGCAAGACTGACCCCACCACCCAATGCTTCCTTACCAGGCTACATGCCTAGGCACCTCAAACTGGGGAGAGATCGGTGAGTGCAGTGGTTGCCCACAGATGCAGCAGCACAGAGGCTTCCCCCTCTTCCCTCTACCCTGAACCCTGGATCACCACCAGTAGTGCCCTTAGCCACAAAATGAACAAAGAAATTTGCTGCTCTCCAAGTTTTAAAGGAGAGAGAAAAAAAAAGAAAAGCACCACATTGCATGCATGCAGGCACGCACCCTATCAGAGAGCACAGGGTGCAAGTAAAAATAGTGAGGTGCAGGCGTGGGGAGCTGGAGGTGGAGGTGTTACAAGATCTGTGCTGTGCTGCAAAATGTTCCCACCACTGACAGCATTATAGAGTGATAACATCTTGGCAGGCTACTTTTAGATGTAGTTTCATCCAGTTCCTCTTATGCTTCCCTGTTTTAATTCCAGGATGGCTCTGGACAGAGAGGATGAAGACAGAGTTGGAGGTGTGTAAGATACTCTTTATCTAAATGAAGCAGATATGGGAACTTGAAGCATGCTAAGCGTTGAAATGATCGATGCATTGCTCTAAGCTCCTGAGCACTAGTTGAGACTTACAGGGGAGAGAGTGGAGACACTGGTGGGACAGTCCAAGGTCTGATCATGAGGTGGAGCTTGTTCTCCAGCTCTCCACAAACACCTTGTTTCATAGGAGGCACCTTTCTTCACCAGCCAAAGTCCCTGGCTGGCTCCCCCCAGCTGCACAGCCGGGAATGTGCTGTGAGATGGGGAAAGCCTTGGTGTGCTGCAGCTCCTTACCCACCCGGCTGGTGTACACCATCTGCAGGCGATGGCCGTGGGGCAGATAGCTGCTCATGGCCACCCGCTGCTGCGCCCAGGTCACTGTGAGCTGTGCTGCACCAGGGGGTCTCATCCTGATGGGGTAAACCATGCACCACACTGCTGGCCTGCCTGCTCCTCACTGGCATGGCAGGTAGCTGGACCTTGGGGTGCTTTCAGGAGTGCATCTCTGCTAGGAAATATTTCTCTCCACGGCAGAGTTAGCATCTGGTAGCTGCGGGGAGCTCCCAGGCTGGGTCAGTGCTGTGCCAGCTTTCCTGCTGGCCTCGGGTGGCCACCCTTCTGGGGCAGGGGGTCCTTTCTCTGTGTATTTATCCGTGTTTTTAAAATGAGGGGATTTTCTTCAAAAAGCACACCAGCTCTGATGTGACCCTTGCATGTTCCCGTGCAGCGCGGACCTTCTTATTTCCTGAATGGCTTGCTCTGCACTTGAGTTAACTCACACCCTGGATTTTGTCCAAGTACATTTTGTTTCTTGATACGAGGCCAGACTTCGCTGACTTGTGGTGCCGTTTTCTTCTCCCTGCTCTCCTCCCTGCTTCTTTATTATCATCCTCATTACCGAGTGTTACTGGCACCGTGCAGCCAAGGCGGGGAGAGCAGGCCCCAGATCTACGCCTGCCTCTGACAACAGCTGAAGGGAGCGCGCTGAAGCAACAACAAACGCCTTCTTTAACGTACATTGCCTGCACATTGAGCTGTCCCAAGCCTGGCCCGGCACTGAAAGGTATGTCTGAGACCAGCTGAAGCAGAAAACATTTGAACTCTACACCCTGCCAAATAGCTTCCAGATGTGTAAGATATAGCCTCACAGTGGACTTTGACTGTAGCTCTGCCAACATACGTCTGCACATTTCTGGTGCACAGGGAACATGAAAGTAGATCTTTTACAACATCTGCTGCCTTTCCCCAGTTATTCCTCCCTGCTTCTTGTGGTCCTCTTCCTATATTTCATCCTCCTATAATACACACATATATATATTAGGAAAAGCTACAAGTCCTTCCACTGATTTATTAAATCTTCCCTGCATGTTTCATACCTTTTCTCGCTGACAGTGTGGTCGAAAGAGAGGGAAAGACAGAGAGACCTTCTTCTGCCAGGCAGCAAGGCAGTGCCCAGGAGCTTTAACTAATTCTGTATTGATTCAGGATTCATCTAGGTGGTCTTCTTGAAGACCAACAAATCATAAAATGATATCGATTCCATGGAAAAGGGGCTTTTATAAAACAAAACAAAATAAAACATAGCAAAGCAAAACAAAACAAAAACCAGGTATTTATCTTAGTGTTGAAGTATGAATTATTGTCTTAATTCTCTAGACACCAGGGCTTGTGGGGTACCAGAGCAGAGCTGGTTGGAAGAGGGGAGGAAGAGAGCAGAAGTGTTGGAGATTAGATTCTGAGAGAATGTGGTAGCAGCTCTTATTTGCAAAATAAAAATTTAAAATAATGCTTTTTAAGGTCTTACATTTATAGTAATGCTTTGGCTAAGGAAAAAGACAATAGAGGCCTGCTGTCCCCAAACAAAATGAGGTGGTTAGTCGCATCTCTTTACGTTCAATATGACAATCTTATCTCTGACTCCACAAGTGGTGGTTGTTTGTCGACCTTTGTTCCTACACCAAACCCAGCGTATTCTTCAAGAAATACTTATCTTTGGAGCCCATGGCTGTGTCAGTCTTGTCTGTTCTGGGAAGTTAACCAGACCCAGGCCTGGGACGTATTTTGATGAGAGACCACCTGGGAATCACAGAAGCTATCTACATACGCCAGGGAGTTGTGGTCAAACTCTTGGCAAACCATCAACCGCAGGAATCTAATGAGTGGAAAGACTTCATTTGGCCCCATCATCACTGCTGAGTTGATTGATGAGGCAGAGATGCAGCCCTACTTACGTACCTATTTCTGTCTTCCCTTTGTGATGAGCTGGGACAGGGCATGTGGTATACAAAGAGCCTATCAGTGAATTTGTGGGCATTTTGTGGATGAAAATGTAAAATGGGGGATGTCTGCAGGGCAGCGCATGTGGCATAGCTGGGGGAGGGCGATGGGAAGACATGGTCAGATGAAAGAAAAGATATCATCTCCTGATCTAATCTGCCTATAAAGTAGAATGCCTGCTTTTGTCTTTCTCAGTTTGGAGCAGGCAAAGCAGTAATCTTTACCAGTTGCTACAGCGTCTGCAATGAATCTGGCTGGTTGACACCTGGCCCTGGAGTGAATCACAATTTTGTCAGGACAGCAGCCCTGAGAGCTGTTGTTCTCACCAGCAGCCCCGCTTATCCAGGTATGAAAGCGTGTGCCTGATTCCTGATGTATAAGGGGTCTAGCCAACTTGCTGTGCACTAAGCATGCGTGGAGAGACCTGCAAAATCCAGCTGTCCTGGTCTGGCAGCCTGCCTTGTAGGGGTGGTCTCTCTCTTGCAGGCTTGGGATTCCTGTGGGGGTCCTTTCTGCCTGAAAGCATTTGCTGTAGTGGGAGCTTCACCTCCTGTTGCTGAGAATGGACGGGCTGGATCTTGTTATAAACTGCACATATTTCAGGCTAAATCAACAGCTGCTGAGATTTTATTCCTATTATTATCACTATTTTATTGCTACGGTTTCTAAACGGCTTACTTCTCAAGATGGCTTTTTTTTTTTTTTTTTTTTTTCTGGCAGTTAAGAAAAAATATTTCTATACCACAATTAAAGACGATGGGGAAAAGGCATGTGCCCTGAACAGGATATTGAAGAAAAAATGTTTTAGGAGCTAAAATAAATGTCTTAATTTCCTCCCTCCCTTCTTCTTCCTGGGATGTAAAGGATAGAGTTAAAAAGAGGCACTGATACTGGCTGCTGCTTCGTTTCTTGACATGATTTATGTAACTGTATGTCGAAACTGAAAAGATCTGGATGAAAGAGCTCTGCTTTTACAGAGACCCACTCCTCTGAGGTTTAAATCTTAGAGACAATTTTATGTTGTGAAGCGTCTAGAAGTCTCCTTGGACCCTTTCCAGTGCAGTGTCCCGTGGAACATCTTCCTTCGAAGGCACCCCATGCTTGCCCTCTGACTTCATGCCTATAGGACAAAAAAAAAAAAAAAAAAAATCTCAGGTTCAAATGTCCAGGGCTCCTGCTCCTGTAATCCCTGCCTAAGTGTTATTTGGACAGGGGAAGAGGATAGATGAATAACAGCAGTGTCGTTTCAATTGCAGAGGAGACAGCTTAGTCTAATAAACAGTACCTCTGTTATAATTGTGTATTAATGCCACCATCCCTTCCAGTACCTGACTTGTAACGTCCCTGAGATAATCATGGTGACTTCTGTAGGCACAGTACAGATTGAACAGCTGATGGTAAAGAAAAACAGACTTGCTTCATTGTTTGTCTGTCAGCTCTTCCCTTTACTCAATTACTTTTGGATCTGACTTTTTTCATTCACAAGTGATCTCTTTGATCTGCTGCCTCAAGTACACCCTAAGCCACTTCTGTCTTCCTTCTCCAGTTTCTTAGGCTTGTATTACTGCTCCCTGATGGCTCTGATCTCACATTTTGAGCTGCCCCAGTCCTTTCTGATACTCCCAATGAAATTACAACAATCCTCTCTCTTCAATCATTCTTGGGTGTAAATTTGATCACTACATTAATCTGCCAGCTAACTTTTCTGGAGGCTTCAATACCCCACAGCTTGTTGTGTATGCTCAGACTGAACATGGAGACAGTATAAAAATGGGAGAACACAAGGCACTTGTGACTAAAGGGAAGCTTGCTTTCAAACATGGAGCTAAGCGTTGCATAGGGTGAATACACACTACAGAAGACTTCAGGCTGTTTCCCAGGCCACATGCTACTTCCCAGACAACCTGATTTCCCAGGTAAGGAGACAGGACAGAGGGTCTGGGACCCTTGACTTTTTGGCAACTAACAGCTATAAGAAGCTTCTCAGATGGGCAGAAGGTGAGAAGACATTAACATTAGGGCAAAGCAAAGCCTACGGAAACTTACTCTGTGCTTCCTGCCCTTACCAGTCACTGACTGTTTCATGGAGGGACTCACCAGATCTCATCTGATGAGACTTGGTGAGTAGCGTGGGTAAGTACTTCTTTAGGGTGTGGACTTCCTGGGCACTGATCATCTTAGTCGTTTTGCATCATGGTCATATAGGGTCTGTGGTATAATGTCCTTTTCCTTCATGCATAGCTGGGACCACTTCAGGTGGAATCAGTATTGCTGACTGAAAGGTTTCAGCGCAGATCTAAGATTCTGTGAATCTTTAATGACTCTATATTCTTCATTATTTTTATTATACTGTTATGTATTATGAATAAAAAATTACATAATCTATGGTATTTTCATGATCAGTGCAGGCATTTCTGGTTTGGCTGTGTATCATGAGTAGCAATATAATTTCTTCAGTCCTTACAAATCAGACTGAACATGGTTATCTTGGACCACGTGCTTTCTCTCCTGCTTTTTACACACAGCTGTGTGGGGTCCCTGGATTGGTCTAGCCATGGGGACATGGCCAAATATCATGAATGATCACTGACCTCTATGTTGACCACACAAAGGCTCTTCATTTTAATTTGGCTGTTAATGGCTAAGGAAGAGTTTTAGAATCAGAACAAATCACAGCCACCACCTGCATCAGTGAGATGACTCAAAACAATTTTGGATGGAGTTGGTGTTACATTTGTCCTGAGCTAGTAGGTGATTCCCCTTGAAACGATAATGTTCTGGCACAGCAGGTGGAATTTATGACAAATGGATTACTGACGCTATATAGGCCTGAATCTTACTGTATTTTTACATCGTGTCTTAAAGATGTTCCCATTTTTAAGTTTTGGGCAACTGGGTAACTAGCATATACAAAGTGCTCAAGGACTGAAACTTCTGTGGAAAAGACCTGTTAACTGAAGGCTCCTGAGGCTTATGGACACTTACACCTCCAGCAGTTGGTAGTGTATGCTCTCTGGGGGAACACACATTATTCGCATTATTGAAAGAGATGATCTGTCAATAACACCATAAATGTATTCACTCTGATATAAAATATTGTCTATTATTATTGCACACATAGAAATTATTTAGAACTCAAGTTTTTAGAAGTAAATGCACAGACTGATATTTGTGGATATTCAAAATTGCAATGGGCATATGCCCAGGCTAGTTACACCTTTATATGATTAGGATATGTTGAAAACAGGACCACATATACCCTGACACAGAAGGTAGGAAGAATGCTTGATAACTACTTAGCAGCTGTAACCGCAGCAAACAAATGATCTGGACTAGCATCTAACTTACCTGAGAAGTCCTTAAAAGCTCTTGAAGGGAATATGATAGCATGTTCCAGTCCAGCAGCAGAGCAGTACAGCCCCTCAAGCAGGTAACATAACACTCAGCTAAAAAGAATGGAAGGGTTTAATGGAAAAACAACAAATTACCTACCTGTAAGTTGTTATGTGGGCTTGCAAACAAATGGGCAGCCACAGTAAAATAGTCCCACTTCAACCTCTAAACCTTGAAAAGCAAAATGCAAATGAAACTTCAAGAATATCTGCAAAATAATTTATAAATAGAAAAGCAGAGACCAAATGATTTTCCTGGGATTTCAGAGGGACACATGAAGGATTTAGTGGAAATGTAAATAACCAAGGAGACCTCACTTCATACATAATCTACGTAAATTCTTGGAAAAAAAAATCAATTCAGAGAGAGATGAGAAAGCATGGGCCATGACATTGCTTCTTCTGAGGCTTGAGGAGCAGGGAATAAGTGGACAGAGAAATAGGGAAGATGAACTGTTTCTTAGGATGAAGGATGAATCTTTTTATATCTTGCTATTATTTAAATATACACATGATTTCTTTATTTCTCTCTCTCATTTAAAAATTACATATTGCAGCAATGGCTCTGCACTGCTCCTGTGAAAGCCAATCAAAAGGTGATGTTGATTCATCTGTTCCCATCCTTTTTCTCAGTTCTCAAATATCACACAGGAGAAGTGTGTTCCTTTGTTAAATTAGCAGAGGTTTGATTTAAAAGAGGGATTTACCTCTCCTTTATATTGCTTACATGCCGTACAAACCAGCAATATATGTAATTGTGTATGTTTTTATGTGTATATAGTCTTTTCCTCTGTCTTACTGAAGCTTTTCCATGCCTTCTTGTCCTCATGGTTTCTAACCTTATAGACTCTCTTTTGTTTTCTTTCCAGCAGTTACTGACAAGTGCCCATCCTTAGAACTTGGACCAAGACTGAAACAACAGAGTCTCAGGAGTCCTGCAGGCCCATTGCTGAGGTATCTTTGTAGTGTAATACTGTCATGTTTTCCTGTAAACTCCTAGAAGCGCTGGGCTTTTTTTTTAATGCAGAGCTGGGAACTTCAGTCAACTTCTTCAGAAATTTTGGAAATAATGGAAATCAGGCATATGGAGTCTGAGATAACGAATTGAGCTTGTTCTTGGTATTATCTTCTTAGTGAATGAAAAGTGTGCTTGTTCCTTGAACAAAATAGAAACAAATACATAACAAGTAGAGTTCTTAGTATACCTAAAGTCTGTATCTCCAAAGAGTGATGTGTCTAGAAAGCCCCATCTCTCTCCAATTTCCTCTCAAAACTCCTTCACCTGACTTTGAGTATCCAAAGTCCAAATCCTGCAGAACTAATATTTCAGCCTCTTCTTTCACAATGAGTGGAAACTCTCAGGCGAAATGGCTTAGCGCTGACCTCTTTTGCAATTTAATGCCTTGTGAGGCAGCTCTAAAGATGTTTTGTATTATATAGAAAGTGGTTTCATTGCTCCTTCAACTGAACCTAAAATGAGCAAGGCAAATCTAGTTTTTAATGAGGGCTGTTATTGTCTTTGGTTCTGAAATTCCCCTCCTGGCAGCCGTTAGGATCTTTCAGCAAACACTATCAAAATGGTATTATCTTTGTGTCTGAGGGCTTGATCAGCAGTTGCCGCATAAAATCTTGTACAGCCTCCAGGACATCATTGCCTTTCCAGAAAGTAAATTGGCAGAGACGTGCTTGTCCAACTTGCTTGTGCTTAAAGACCTACAAATGAGGTTTGCTCTGTAAACGAGGCTCCTTTTGACTGAAAGTGAGAGGTTTTTTGCCCTGCATGTCATCTATCCATGAGCTATGAAACAAACAGGTAGGGAACACATGTTTTGGAATACGATTTGTTCCTGACCTCTGCTGGAATAAATAAGTCCCTGTGATCTTTCCAATGTGCTTTCAATTGTAAGGTACTTACCTCTGTGTATTGTTAGACAAATTTCATCTGAGTCAGCCGTGCTTTTCTTCGCAGAATTCAGAGATATGATGTGTATTTCTGATACTTCCCAGAATAATTTTTTTTTTTTTTTAACAAACCATCGAGAGCACTACATGCCTCATTATGTAGGCCTTTTTCATTTGCAATGGATAGTGTATGGATAATTGGATAATCACCATTTATTAAGCAATGCAAGAACATTTCAGGGTGGGATGTTGCTCTCAAATTTATACATTAGTCCTGGCTTTAGATCATATGTTTTCTAAAAACAGATTGGATGTCTCATCTTCATGACAAAAGATACTGAAGAGCAGGGAATCAGAAGGGTCCTCAGACCCATGGTATTCTTTGTCTTTATTCCCTCCTTTCCACCTCCCCCTCCTGCCCCAAGGCTGGTAATGCTCATGCACAGGATATGAGAAAGGAAGTCTGAATACATACTCATGAATATTTATGTGCATGCCCATCGTTTCCCAGTCATGCACATGTTGCCTCAAGTACTTCATCTGGAGAATCTTTATTAGCCAAAGAACACACTTATCTTGGATGTGCTCAAACAGCATACATCTCTTGGATCTATGCTTTGTGTGGTTAAAAAGACAGAAAAGGCTCACTCAAGGTCAGGAGGTCAGAGCCAGTTTCAGAAGAGGTGGTGCAAAAGAAATTCTTAAGTCCTATTCAGTACAGGGGGCCTTAACTCCCTTCTCATTCCCATAAATCACTGCGGAAGTTAGGTAATGAGCCTGATAGGCAAAGGAGAAAAGATAAAAAAAATAGAAGCACTAGAATTAGATGCAAAGAGCAAACTGCAATGGAAGGATGTTTTGAAGTCACAGGCAGTGGCTGCGTAGGATGGTTCTTACCTTTACCAGAGTATTTGGTAATCCTGGATGTGGACAAGGTTTTCCTTGGAGCTGTAGTCCCTGAACAGTTTTTTATACTAGGTGACAGTCAGGTTTCCTTCCCCATGTGAAAGTTTCATGATGAAATGTTTCAAAACCAGCTCTAGTTCAAATAGTGACTTCTTTGGTGAAGAGTCCTAAATAGTAATTGTCACGTTGGTCCTTGGGCTGGGTTAATAGGTGCTTTTGGGCTGGAATTGGTGATGTGAGACCATGTTGGTCTGATCTGATATCAGCAGATGCGTAAATGCTAGGCAAATACTTCCTCTGGAAGAAGAGAGTAATTTCTCACCCTTGTCCTTTGCTCCACCTCAGTGCTGGTATTTGACCTGCAGAAAAGAGCCAAATGCCTTCTTTTTCATGGCAGAGAATCAGGGAAGCTGTGTGCCTGCAGCTGGGCCAGTCTGAGAGACCTGTGGGCTCCCTGCACAGAGTGTGAGTTATGCTAAATTGCAGTACATGTCCTAGTTAATTCCCCATACAAGGCTGAGATATGGTTCTAGCTTAATTTCTGCATTTTGAATTTATTACAGATCTATGTTGGGTTTGCATCTTCCAATACATGTTGTAAGTGTCTGGCATTGCTCAAATTGCATAGATTACCTCATAAGCATCCAGACTGCCTCATCTCCTTACAGCAGCCAAATGATAATCAAACCGTAAAGATGGTAGGAGTTTCTTGTGCATGAATATCTGTCTTCCCTTAGATGTGCCTTTAATTTAGTCACTTCATGAAGAAAAGGCATTAAACCCTTTAATCTAGCTAATTATGATGTTTGAGACATGCAAACAATTCTGGAGGGCTGGTTGGGGAAACCTGTGGGATATCTGGTAGCTAATGTCTTTTGACAGAAGGGGAAAAACAAGAGAACCCTTAGAATTTGCTTTTTTTTGTTGTTGTTTAATGTTTAGTTGGCTTAATTACATGTCTGCATTATTTACAGTCTGTTATTCTCTGTAAGATAATAGGGCAGCATGGATTCCTGAATTGCTAGTCCTGCAAAAGTGTAGCTCATTTATCTTAATGACTGCATCACCTAGCCAATTAACAGGATGGTCAGACTCTTGTAATGAAGTGCATTAGCTCAAGCATCAGCAAGCAGGGGCTTTTCCCTAAACTTGAGTTGTTATCTAAAAACTATTTGTACTGTAAAGTTCAGGTTGTATGGTTAGTTACTAGTTGTTGCTGTGGTCATTGAAGACAGCCTTTTCTCCAGTAAGATGGGATTTCCACAAAAATTCTTTCATTGAAAGTGCCTGAAAAAAAATGTGGTTTACATAAACAGCCATGCAAACACCAAATATTAAGGTAGAGGTGACAACCTCATGCCTTGATCTGATTGCTGTTGGGTCTGGAAGGCCTTTTGTTTCCACCAGTTTTGCACATCAATGTGTTTGAACTTGGTACATGTTGCTTACTGCCCTGTTTACTCTGCTCCAGCTGTGCACCCCCTGTGCTAAGAGAGTGGAGGGAGAAGGGCAGATATGTCATCAAAGAGTCCGCCATCAAGTGAGAGGAAAAATTGTCAACAGACCAAGCCAGGTGGGCGCTGCAGAGCCATGGGTGGCTGTGGTGCAGAGACAGGGCCCTCGCTGCTCCACGGTCCACGGGACCCTCACTGCTCAGAGAGTAAATTTCCCCTGAATGTGACAGTGAACTTTCAACTGGCAAACCAATCTGAATGCGATGGCAGGGTGTGAGTACAACTTGCAGCTTTCTCTCAGTAAGAAAAAGGGATTTTGGGGACGCGCTGGGTCCCTCCTGCCCATCAGTCAGCAGGAGGCTCCTCCAGCTCAAGGTTCTTCTGGGCTGGCAGGGCTGGCATTGGTCCCACCAAACACGTTTCCTGAGAGGCAGTGTTCAACAGCAAGGGCAAACGCTTAGAGAGGTTATTTTTCAGTTATTCTAAGAGGCAGTGAGCCTGAGTAACCGTCTCTCCATATTATTATTATTTTCTTTTTTGCACATCTCTGCCATGAAATAATTTGCTAACAATTGCTGTGCTAAAATTACAGTTTTAGGCTGGAAACCTCTCAGGCCAAACCTTCCAATTTTGGGATAAATGAGAGAAAATGAACAGCCATACTATGCCTTGCAATTCACACCATGTTTCAGGAAAACATTGAAAAACTACCTTTTTTTCCTTCAGGCACTGCCTCCAAGATTTGAAATGTCTAGCACGTATTGGTGCCTTTGCTTTTCTGGATTCCTATGGAGTCTGGGGTGTTTCATATGAATGCAGCTGGGCTCAAAGAGCTAGCAAAAAAAAAAAAAAAAAAATGGAAAGGAAAGGAAAGGAAAGAAAAGGAAAAAGGAAAAGCTAGCCTGCATAATACAAGCTAGTTTAAAAAGGATATACGTGTATGCACTTACGGGAGGTGTAACGCAGCCGTGCTTCCTGGTGCCGGCTCTGAAGTCCGGAGATCAGAACTAGCGAGTTCGCTTTATCCATCCCGAGAGAGCCCTTGCACAGCGTTTGAGGTATTATGTGCTGAAAGACCTCATTAATGATGCAAACACTTCAGCTGTCATTGACTCATAAAAAAGCTCAGAAATGGGAAGGTCTGAAGGAAATTGATTTTCTTTAATTCCTTTGCAAAGCGTCATGTGGAATACTGATCACTTTGCTAGAAATAATTTAAGTCTCCCCCAGGCATCTACTGGAAGGCAAATGGGTTTTTATCTGAGATGTTTTTCAGTTGTTGAACCATACCAGTGCTTATCAGTTGGATACTAAGAAGTTTGGGACATTCACTGACACGAAGGTGGCTGAACTACAGTTTCTCCTTGGAAAGAGAGGCTGCTTACATTTGAGCTGCTGGAGAATTGCTGTTTCATGTCACGTTATGCCATATACAGCTGTTTTAATGGCTTTGCAGTGAGTAACTAGAAACACATTGTAGAACGAGGAATATTACTCCAGTACTTGTATGCCCTATCTTTGGAGAAGGATCAAGGTGACTCAGGGCTCTTTTAGGATAAGTTTTATTCAGCCTCTTCACTTCTAAAAGTTATCTTGTCAACCTGGAATATATTTTGCAATTAAAATTAGAGAAGAGAGAAATGGTAATAGAAAAACCCTGTGGAAAAAAAAAAGTCAATGTTATATTTTTATAAGGAAGTTACAGTTCTGTGTTAGAGGTGATTGTCTCCAACATTTTCTCTCCCCAGGCCCCCCAGGCAGTGAAGGTAAATGCACGAGTTCATAAAGGACTGGGTGCTCCCTGGGTGGTAGGTGGGATAGGGCTATAAAGCACTTTATTTCCTTGGTATCCACAGGGAGTTATTACTTCGGTCCAACACATTATTAGTGAGCTTTTGGAAATTATGTGGAGTGATTCACTGAGAACCAAACAGTACCGAATAATGCCTGTTTAAACCTGCTGTCCTGTGAGGAACATTTTGGCCAAAGGACGGGTTGAGATTTGCCTAAAGTAAAATGTATTTCTAGATAGTTTTAACAAGGTCACACCAGTGTAATGATAGATCAGTAGTCTGTGATATTCACCTTCTTCTACCCCTGATCGCTCTGGCATTTACATTGCCATGGTGTGCTGGCTTCATTACAGGCCATGTCTCTGGGAGATTATTAATATTATTATTAGATTATAGATTATTATTAGATTATGTGCTGTTGCGATTGGAAATGTTTGAAGAAAGAGCTTCTCTTACATGTGTGTTACAAAGCTGTTGGGGAGAGCAGAGAGCTTGGAGACTATGGAGTGGAAGTCTTTATGGGGAGAGGAGGAGGAGGGTCCAAAATGAAAAATGCGAGTCCCGGTTATGGGCTGACATCAGAAATATGGATCCAGCCTGGAACTGTGGTACAGGTTTCTGCCCCCCACATAGGAATGAAAGGCACATCCCCAAGTGAAATCTTCAGGAAGTTTGGCTGCAGATCTCATCTAAATTCAGCACGATAAACTCTCTCTACTCAGCAGCGCTATTAACCTTACTCATTATCACTCTCCAAGTTAATGATGGGTATCTGATCTGCATAGCGATCTTCTCTCCTTTGCCATATTCATAGCAATACAGCTTTAGCTAGGTTGTTATTAAGTAACAGAGGTGAGACATAGGATAATCCCTTTCAAAATAAATGCCTGTGCCAGTGCCAAAATATGACCTTAAGGTTGTTGCAATGAATCTGGCACTTGAGAGCCTGCTGCTGCCGTTGGTGTTTCATCCATCCATCTGTGACCTGCCCAAGGTGGACCCGGCTCGGCCAAGAGGAGGGGACCACAGGAATGGCTCTGTGGTGAAACCCTGATCCAGGAGATGTGCTGGCAAGGGCAGCCTGGTCAGCTGAAGGCATCCTTCCCCTTTTCTGCCAGTCCCGATACCAAAATGCTATTTTGATATAACCTGCTGGAACAGAGGATGATGTTTCCTTCTCACAGGAAGCCGGTTTAACACCATTCTCTGTCCTTCCCCTGCGTGGCACCTTGCTGTGACAGGCGACAGAGTGCCACTGGGGCTGCTCTGCAAACCTGTGACGTGAGAGCTGGGAGCAAGGGGAGAAACACACGTGCCCTGGAGATGCCCCTACCAGAGCATGGTCACCTCCAGCCCTGCCCTGCAGCAACACCCCCGCAGCCCTGCCAGTGCCATGGGCACAAGCTGCTTGTCCCTACGGCATTGCCACCAGCACCCTACGTCTAATTAACTACTCCAGCAGCTGCAGTTGAGGGGTTGCTGCTGCTTATTTTCTGGGAGGATTTGCCCTTGAAAGGAGGAAGTGAGGTGCTGGGTACAGCAATGATCTGGCAAATACACAGGAAAGAGGAAATAAACCAGATGGGTATTCCTAGCTGGAAGTCTTCTGGTGGCTGAATGAGCTGCAATTTAACAATTAACACAAGATGTACTGCCCGCCTGTGTTGAACACTCAGCGTAGTGTAACTGCACGAGAGGCATCACCTCAGCTTCTTGGGTTCAGAAGGGTTCTCACAGGTTGGAAATAAGCTGCTGCTTTTTACTGAGAAATAATGATATTTTATTGTTGTAACATACATTATTTTAAATGGATTTTCTCCTGTAACCTTAATACACAGACAGACACAATGCACACCCAGTCTTGCTCTTGCACTAAAGCTGTGCTGGATTTCTGGTGTAACTTATTTCCACAAAAAGAGATTGAGGGTCATAATATTTATGACTTCATAACAGGTTTAAGCAGAAGAAAGGAAACTGAGAAACTAGGTGCAAAGCTCAGTTTCAAATACAAGTCTAGCAATACAAATCCTACGATAGTTTTCATAAAAAGAGGCATGCCTCCTAACAGCGCTACATCTGCGCGAACTCCCTGCTGCTCCTCCTTGGTGGAGTGCTCCTTTCTGTCTGCCCTCTGGTTGCAGTGAGGTGTTTTTGGTATCACCCCTCTGCTGCTGCTTAGTCCATGGTGATACCGAAGCCGTTCTGCATGGATGTAGATGGTGATACTCTGAGCTGGAGTTTCCAGGTCTTTTCCCCGCCGTGGTGTGAGGGGATGCGGCTGCTGGTTTCTGCTGTCTGACCCTAGGAGGCTTTGTCAGTCTTTGTCTGGCCTCAGGAGACCAAAGTTTATAAAAAAATATGAATGGTATGGAGAAGGTAATGAGGGAATGGTTATTCACTGAGAGCTCCCACAGTCACAGACACCCAATGAAAATAGCAGGCAGCGGGTTTAAAACAAAGAGGAGGAAGTCCTTCCCTGCACCCTGCATGCTTTAATGGGCGGACTCGTTGTCACAGGATGTTTTGGAGGCCAAGGCTGCAAATGGGCTCAAGGAAAGGAATAGCCAGACCCATGGCAGGGCTTTCAGTGCTCTTGCAGGAGAGCAATGAATGCAAAAATAGCCAAACTCTAGGTTTTTTGTAGTGGTTATGCTTCGAGATGTGAAACCATGTTCACCCTCACAGTGAGGATGCAGATTTGCAAGTTGGTGACGAAGGCTGAGGGCTATAGAAGAGGAATGGAGGTAGCAAACAGCCTTTCAGACATGTCCTTCCCTGGTAGCTCTCCTGGGTGGTGCATAGGATGAAACGGGTGGCAGAAAAGCACAAATATGTGTACCCAAGAAAGCCTGGGCTGCAGTTATTTCTGGCAGGAAACACGCTGCGATCAGTGGTATCCGGAGGTAGTTTGGTCATGAAATGTGAGAGCAAAAACAGGCTGGTTGTCACTTATCTGCCTCACTGATCAGAGACCTCAGGGCCAGCGTGCAGCAGCCTCATGGCTACGGGGAGCCCCTGCCACAGAGGCACAGCAGCTTGCAGGTAAAAACTGTGAGCAGTGCTGTTCACAGAGCCCTCAGCACTGACACAGAGCTGCTAGCGGTGACCACAGCTGTGCCACGGAGAGCAAGAACCTCCAGAGGAAGCATACAGAGCTGAGCTGCTTTCCTTACATCAGCCATCTTTGTGGCACATGCTTTTCTCAGGTATGTCAGGGAGAGACTGGCAGTTACCCCTGGAAGTACTTCAGAGTAGAAGTCTAGTACAGCCTCACAGCTTGGGATGCTCTTACTGAATCTTCTTATTTAAAAGCAAAGCAAAACTACAAAACAAAACAAACAAAGCCAAACTGCGACAGAAAACTTTACTGATTTTGCATAAAGTTACGGTTTTGACATGCAGGATAAACATGCTGGGTCTGTACCATAACATATCACTGACCTGTTCTAGAGGGTGAACCCTGTTTCCAAGATGATTGTGTCTTAGGGCCCAAATTATTTTTTTTTTCCTGATGAAAGCTCCTCAGCTCCTGTCTTTTCCAGCCAAGGAGGAGGATTTTAGGACTGAGCCTGAGTTTTGTTTGGATGAAATGCCTGATGGTATCTCAGGGCTTCTCACTTGAGTACAAAGGGCAATGTTGGGATTTGGATGTCTCAGGGGGTCAGGAGAGAGAGAAAAAAAATAACTAAAAAATTTAACTAAACAGCGGTGAGTGAAATTCTGAAATTTACAATACCAGGAACTGCTCGGAAGTAGACCTCTGTCCTAAAGACAACCCATGGCATAGCTGAGCCTTTTGAACTTCTATTGGCAGCAGTTTCTTTTTTTCCAAACTGAAATGCTGGCAAGTAAAATGCTACCCCACTTAATCAGCTGAGCTCACATGCTTCCTTTCAGCCACAAGGAGCTGCTCTAATTAAAAGAAGCAAGAGAGGAAATAATGAATTTGAGAGCACATGGTAAGGGACTGCATCTAAACACCAAGTGACTGTGGCGAGGTGGGGAGCTTGTTCTCGTTTAAAGGCCTGTCTGGTAGGGAACAAATTGCAGCAGATGCACCATACGTAGCCCTCAGAAATCACATATGGGTGTCAGTCCAAGTCTTCCTGCAGGACCGTGCATTGGTCTGGCATATCTGGGGGCTATGGAGGCAATTTCTGTGGACTGTGACTAGATTCTGAAGGTGGTTTGCTCACAAATGTATTAACTCTGATGCAAAATCTGGCTCATCAGATGTTGCTTCAGTATGTGCAAAATTCAGCCTCCACCCCCTCCTCTCCCCTCCTCCTCCCCCCTTTTATTTGGCATTGATCAAGCTCAGGGCAAGCAGTGTCACCTCACACAGAGATGAGGAGCTTCTCCCACGGCCAGGGGCTGCTCTGCTCCCTTGGCATGTGGCAGGGCCACCGCTTGGTTACTCTCAGCATCTTTTTTATGTTATGCTAGGTGCTGGGGCAGAGACAACTGGCTATTTCTGTCTGGAGTGATGTGTTTGGCAGACTGTACAGGGTGGCAGTGTGAGCACAAGCATATGGTGGACAAAAGGAGAAATTCATTCAGGTGGGACTCAGCTCTACCTTCAAGCTGCCAAACCAGGATGGGGCTGGTGTTGGGGTGCAAAGTGCCGAGGGACACCAGCTCCCTGGCACATGCTGGAATCCCTGCCAGCATGGAGCAGGGCAAAGCTCTGCTCTGACACTCACAAAAGCCAAAATAAAATAAACGTGCTTTAGTTTGGGTCTCATCCTGAAGCAAAATGAGGGCAATATCTACAGAGGAGACAGAACTTTGTGTGGTCATTCTCAAAGGGCACGAGAAATATAGCTGAGATTTGCCAGGTGAGTAGTTTGCTGGCAAAATAGTTACAATGGTTAAATCTGTGCAAATTAAAAGCAATTGCAGAGTTGTTAAAATTACTGATAGAGTTTATGTGAAAAAGGCTGAACTCTTCATTGCAGTGGTGCAAGCAGTGCTTGGTTGTGAAATTTGGCTGTGTTTAATTTTAAAAATACAGCTTCCCACTTGAACCATTTGAAACACTTCTGCCAATTGCACATGATATTTTCCTGGTTCTTGCTTTGCTGAAGGGAGCTGATTTTATTTTATTTTATTTTATTTTATTTTATTTTATTTTATTTTATTTTATTTTATTTTATTTTGAGTTACAGCAAACTGACAAAATCAATTAATCATATGCCCCTGGTCCTAAGCAAACAATGACATCAGAGTCGCAAGGACTTTCAGACAGGCTGTGGATGTCTGATCTCCAAGACCCCTTTGAAATGAAAGTCCTTAATAGCTCTCATGAATAAAAAGCAAAGTTTCATAGGCACAGGCATAATTTGTCCCTGAAACCAGTTAACAGACTCTATATGCAAAGTTTGCTGTTGACTCAGCACTTTCAGCAGATTTCAATATGATTTCTTAGAGCACTTACTCTCTCCTACCCACTGAACTAGCTGATCTTCTGAGAACTGCCCACTTGCCCTCGTTTTGAACTTCTCAGTTAAATTGTATGAAACGCTAATGGCATGCAGTGCAGAGGGCTTAAAATGGCTCTGCAACAGCTGTGGAGCTCAGATTTCTGCAAAACATATATCTTTAAAATAGTGTTCACTACATTCAATATCCAGGAAATACAGCCCAGCAATAATAGGTTTGTGAATAAAATTGGAAAGAATAGGTCTGTGAAGCCAAGCTGGACAGAAAGCTCTGTAGCCTGCTGTTACAGACTCTTATTCAATTATCTATTTTAGAGCAACTCGAATAGAAAGAGTCAATGTGAAATGTGGCAGGAGAACATCTGTGCCACCATAATGACTATTCAGGGCATTTTTATTTGATTGTCAGTTTTGGCTTCCTGGCAAAATATAATTTACATGTAATTTCTCCAAACATTATTTTTATTGTAATGAATTCTTTTCTTTATTATAAATCTCGATTACTCTGTTTCTTTTTCAGAGGAACCCTGGGTATTAGTGAAGTTCCTGTGACTTGAAAGAAGGCAAATTTGGTATGCCATTGTTTCTGTGTTATGTTTTCTTTTTTTTTTCTTTTCTTTTCTTTTTTTTTTAATTAAGTATCGCTGTAAATGTCAGTTCGCTGATTCATTAGTCGTTTGGGGATGAAAGCTAATGCTGTAATTATAGCTTCGTTCCAAATCTTGATCACAGTGACAGTGGGTATTTTCTAATAATTAACACTTGTTCTAGCTGATTTGTGAACACCATGTTCATTGATATTTTCGCTTTTTTTTTTTTTTCTGTCGTTTGTTGTTAACATTCACAGATTGCCTGTGAGCATGCTCATACCCTTTCATACCCTTCAGGTTTCCACGCACTGGTTCCAGGGCAGCAGCTGAAGCTCGGGAGATGCCGTGCACCCATAGTAGGCTCCATCCCCTGGGGGCGAGGGTCCGTGGCCCTTCCTTGTCAGGCCCTGCCTGGGGCATACTCATAAGTGAAGAGTAACAAAGGTACTAATGTCCTAATAATGAGACAAGGCTTGTTTTTGCAAAGCAGCTGTTCCAAACTTGTTGTCTGGAGGGTGCTCCTTCGGAGGCCAAGTGCCTCAGGATAAAAGGGCTCAAGGTAAAAGTAGGAACATAGACTGAGAGTAGGAACACAACCCAGCAATAATAGGTTTGTGATGAACACAAAGAATTTTCCTCACAGTTTTGTGAAGGTTTCTGCTTCTTTCATTTGTGGAAGAGGAGCAAACAGTTCAGGACATGCTTCTCCCTGGGAGCTTTCCAAACTCTCACTTTCTTTTTTTTGCTTTCCTTGACCCTTGCTTCACATACTGCCTGACTACCCTCTTGTTCAGTGCAAAAATCCTATTAGAAGCATACCAGTTACCAAGAAATTAACTCAGATACCGTCATGCTGTTACTTTTCCACCTCAATTATGCAAGATGGAATTAAAGTGCCTTAGTATAAGACCCTTACTGTTCTTATGAACTCCAAACCACACCAGAAATATTCTACCCGGTGACCTTTATCTGCACATAATTACAGTCTGAGGCATTCTTAAATCATTTGCTAAGCTATTTCTAGTGTTATTCCATGGTAATCTTAAATACCTAGGGATTACCAGAGATTACTGCCCTATTTTCAGGGCACAGCAGCTAGATTGCTAAGTAATGCTGTGCTCTGATACTTCTAGCAGGCACTGGTATGTCTGATAAATCCGACTTTTTAAACGAAGACTGAAATTGCTGTATTGCATAGTATAAAGATAAATTTATAATTAATCTTTGAAACTTTGAATAAATTAACAAACACAAGGCTAACATGTCTTTATTTAAAATATCTGTGCTGTCTTGTGCTAAAGTTCACATTGTATTACAAGCAATTTCATGATCCTATTAAATGATCACACTTCTGTAGTAAACTTCTTAATGGAATTTAAACCCTGGACTTTTGCTGTGTGCTATGTTATGTTCGGAAGAGAGTGAGTGGAAGAAGTCACGTACATGCCTCAGGTCAGCACAATGGCTTCATTCAGCAAATAATCTGTATTCCAGGTAACATTTGTAGGGAAGGGGATGTTACTCCAGGAGCCTGAAATAAGCTGCTGCCTGCCTATGGGTTATAAGCAGTTGAGCACTGGATAGCAATGTTGGTGGATAAAATTAATAACGTGATAGCTCTTTGTGAAGCAAGCCTGTAGCATTAGCCTTGTTTTTATGAGTGTTTTGTGGGCTAGAGGTATGCTTTGCAAGCTACCAGTAAAAAGTATTTTCAGCTGTAGTGGAGGCTGACCCGAGCTGGTGTGCCACAAGGGCTGCAATGATCATGTCCTCAGGCCAAAAGGGACCATCGAGCTCATAGTCTGGACTGCTGAACGTGGGACATGGCCCCTAAACAAGTGGTTGTTGCATCTGGCTCACTACTTGGAGCTGGACAGAACAAATTTGCCCCTGGTCTTGTATTAAAGTCCATCAGCCTTAGAATTAAGCTGTCAGCACAATACAGGGAAGAACATAGGAAAAAGAAAAACATCCTTAACAAACTGTGAAAAATTATCCTGAAACACTAAAACCCTTTCACAATACTATAAAAGTTAAACACAAAATAGCCCTTCTGCTCCATATTGTGTGTACCAAAAATATAAATATATGTATATACTTTTATTTCCTCTGTGCTACAGCAACTGTTGTGCAACTGCCCCAGTTATTTTGACATCTAGTAGTTGATGTGAAAGTATATGGCTCCTTTCTAGAAGTGGTAAATGCAGTGGCATATTACAAGCCAAAGGAGTTTTACAGAAATCATGTGAAGAAGCATCTGGACTATTTTCACAATATTTATTGAGATTGTATCACAGTTTTCCTGTTTTCCTTTTTTTTTTTCATTGAATTATGAGTTCCCCTTAGTGCCGAGTATCTTTCAGCACTGATGTATTTTCTTTTCCTTTATAAGCAAAAAGGAGTTTCTTTTTCTTATCTTAAAGCTAAGTTCAGTAATGGGGCATAAATCAGTTCTAATGCTATAATATGCTCAGCTCTTTACCTACCCTTCAGTAATTTCTATACCCCCACATAGCTGCAGGAGGATGAATTGCTGCCATCGATAGTAATGTAATTAAATCCTGGAATACACTGGTGACAAGATCTTGTTTAAGGGCCAACTGCCTTTCTGGGACATTAGTGATGTCTTCTCGGAGCTGGCTTTGTCCCCTTGATTATGCATCTGTCTGTACATATATGCTCCCCTTCGTTGCAAGCATGCAAATAGGCTCTGAACACATTGCTCCATGCTCAGTTTTGCCTGTGGGCTCTCAGATACAGCAGTGACAATGACCCATTACAAGCAGATGTGGGTCATGCTTGGAAAGCTCTGAAGGGCTACGAAGGGATTGAACACAACCTCACCATCCTGAATGACAAGTGCAAGAGAATTTGATTGCTCTGTGAGCTGTGCTCCATCATTTTCCACAAAAAAAAATTGAGACAGTTATATTTGAAAATCTAAGTATAATTGAGTTTCTCCAGTCAAATCCTCTAGATTCATAACAAAGCAATTGAGGAAACAAACATCTTTTAAGTCTTCTTCACTTCCCTCTCCTCTGTCTGCCCAGACTAAGAAATCTCCACTATGTTGAAATCCTGGCTGATAACTGGATCACAACCGGCAGATGTCTGTCCACCACTCATCTTTTACTCACAGAAATCAGCAAAGCCCCTCTTTCATTCCACCTTTCTGCTTTCTGGCAGTTTGTAGGACTGCTGTAGGTCAGTAGGCAGGTTGTACACTAAGACGCAGTCATGGTCTTTGCATGTACAAAACAAGTAACAGCTCCACCATGAAAGCTCTTACCCATTTCAGATATCACCAACATCCTTAAAAGCCTAGGACTTTATTCTGTTTGTTTCTCCTGTAATTGTCATTTTTTTTCAAATACTTTGCTTCCCTTAGATGTCTCTATTTTCTGTTTGAATGCTGTAAGCCTAACCATAATCTTGAAATTTCTGAACAAAATGAATAGCTTTTCTTCAAGAAAACACGGAGAATGTCAGCTAAATAAATAAAATGATAGTGCCCAGAATGCCTAGTATGATTATGTGCTGAGGTTTTGAAAACCAGTTATTTGTAATAATATAATTAAAAAAAAAAAAAAGCAAAACAAATAATGCAAACATTACCAATACTTCATTTTCTCCTTTTCCCTTCATGACATTCAACCTTTTGGTCCACATTCATCTCTTTTTCAAAACCTTTCCGTTATGCTGCCCCTGTTAACAGGTGATGGGTGCAGATCAGACGGGTGATTCCCAGCATGTGAGCCTCCGCCTGCTGCGCTGTCAGTCTGTTCCAGTGATGTACGGCTTGTCTGTGAACTCTGACACAGAATGGTGTAGGTGCACAGATTCGTGTGGTGAGGTGGAGTATGTCAATGACAGAGAAATGCATCAGGCATTACCCAACATAACAGAGCTGTCCCTGGCTCACTGTGTCCCCCAGCCATACGTTGCCAGATGTTGGGGCGTTAGCTGCCGTGATCCAGGCAGACCTTTTGGTATGGCCCATTTCAGGTGGTTTCATACATTGCACTGGGCAAGCTAGACAGCAGTAGGTAAACTTTTTGCTTTCAACAGGTAGCTTTCTCTGGGTTTATACTCCAAACTCCAAATATAAACATGAAGGGAAAGGTATCTAGACACCGATGCAGTAAGTCTGAAAGAATTTAATCCTTTTTTGTTTTTAATCCCCATTTGTGTTGAGAATAATTCCCTCCAGTAGGAGAAAGGGATGTCTTGAAGGCTTGTGTGGTGACACCACAGTAAGAGCACACCAGTAAGCCCTCACAGGGCATCTACAATACTGCTTGTCATGGGCCTGGGACCAGCACAGGATCCTTCAAATCCTACCCAGAGCTTTGGGGCAATACATGCGAAAGAGCAGCCAGGAGCAAGCAGTGCTCTGCTCACCGTCAGCTGCAGTCACAGAGCACCGAATGGTCCTGGGGATGCAGAAGATGAAGTGATTGCACACAGACACCTGCTGTACTGCCTGAGCTTAACTTCCCAGAGAATGGTCCTTAAATAGAAAACATCTGGTATCAGCTGTGCTATGGGTCGGCTGAGATCCAGTCAGATAAAATAAACATTTGCTTGAAGCAGGTTTCTGACAACATGCATGCAAGAAAGGTCATTTTCATGCCTGCCTGACTGATCAGAATACAAAAAAGGGGATGAAATGTTCTATCCACAGCCTGAATGCAGTGTGATTAGTTTTTCATTTTTATTCAAGGCTTAAGTATTGTGTTCCTCTGCCTCTCCTTCAGTGGCACATCATCCTCTATTTTTCTCTTTTTACACTTCCTTGGATTTGAACAGCATCTCTCATTCAAAGGGCCCTGCTCTGCCTTAGCTGCCACCTATCTTTGCAGATTTGGTTTGCCAGGGGCTGCGTGGAGGCAACGAGCTCACTTTGCATTTCCAATATGAGTGAGCAGGAGGATTTGGAGGCTGCAGCCATACTCATTAGTACCACCTGGTGCAAAGTGCACTGCATGTCACAGGAAGGTAAGACATTTTCTGGCTGCTCAGATCCCTTGTCAGCATGGTGTGGGGAGCAGTATGCTCAGCTACCACCAAGGTGATTCAGAAACACTGTAAATGGTGCAATCATTAAGCAAGTCACAGTTGAAATACTTTTAAACCACTGCATTCATCTCCTTGAAACGCAGGATTTCTATTCCTGTCGTGTTTTCTAATGCAGTTTTACAAGTCCACAGCAATACCTACAAGTCCTTCGCATTTTGATGTTCTCAATAACAGTTTATTTCTTGTAGGAAAAGTGCTGGAAACACTTCTGTGCCCTCTTAATACTGACTTCTCTAAGACATTGTGGTAGCACGGTGTCTTATCCGGTTATGCACCACAATTTTTGCTCAGAAATCACCCTTTGTCAGAGCAGTTTTTGTTGCTCCTCTCTAGGTTCCCTTTGAGCATGACTCATTATGGAGGGGCAGTGGCCTGAGTTGGTGTCCCAGGATGTTTAAGGACAGCCTGCTCCTTTCATAGATGCTGCCCAAAGCCAGGCTGTCTTTTTTCCTCTCTGCCATACTGTAAACTTAACATCAGACTTATCAATGAATTATTCACAGACTGTGAGGCCGCACTGAACAACTGCAGCCATCTACTCTGACCTGCTCTGCATAGAGGGCATTTAATTTCTCCAGAAGAAGATTAAAGCATGCAAGACCACTAGAAAAGCAGGGAATCTCATTTTAAAGACTAAGTGATTAGAAGTCTACCCATTCTTCCAGTAATCCTCTCTACCTTTTAATTACCTTTCTACTGTGAAGCAATATCTCATTGCAAGGACACATTTAGCTATTTTCAGCTCCCATCCCTAAATTTAAGCCTAGGTAAACCCTTCTCCTTTGTCTTATCCCTGTTCTTCCCGGAGGTACTTGATTGGACATGTAAGGATCAGACCATCTCTCTCATCAGTTTCCTCGATGCAACACAGTACAATGTCATCCCTACAAGGTACAGAGACCATTTAATGAGGTGATTCACGTCAGCCCAGAAGATCTGCCCTTTTTTGTTATCTGCTACTCCATCAGCCTTTGCATTGCCTGCATATTTACTGGGTAAGAATTTTACCCTACCCTTCTCGTCACCTGGATCATTGATAATGACAACTAACATTGGACCAAAGACATTTTCTTGGGAATATCCCTTTTCTCATGGCCCTGCCTCCTGATACCTTTTCATTGTCATCACAGTTTGGAAAGTTATCAGTGAATCACTTTTTAGTGAGTTAGAAAGTACTCACTAATTCCAGATAATGCAAGCTCTTTAGTCAAGATATTGTATAACAGTAAAAGGAATGGTTTGCATCCACACAGACTAGTTTATATCTGTATCTATATCTATATATTTAAATAAAGAATGAATGATTGACAGAACCTTCATTACAAGAAACAAAGCTGAATGGTATTAATCATACTTTTAGCCTCTAACTCTTTGTTGATAAAATCCTGAAAATTTTCTCATAAGTTAGTGTCAGATTGGAAAATTGTTGTCTTTATTATTAAGTATTGGAATTACACTTAAATATTTTCCACTTATAAGTTGAAGTTTTTTTAGTATCTCTCTAATAGTTAGCCTTACTGGTACAATGACACCTTCCACTCTGGCCGAGGAACTTGGTCCAGTTGATTTTAAAACACTTAGTTTAAGTGTTTTCAGCTATTATCAGAGATGGTGGGCCATCATTAAAAGAGGGGTGGGTTAAGACTTCTTCAGCACTAGCGTTTGCTCTCTTTGTTGCCTCATTTTTCAGAGGCACACGTCTGGCTCATCTCTATGCCTTCAAGAGCATCAGAAACCAGGAGGTAACTTTGTCAGTGGCAACAAAGAGCTCGAGAAAATTAATGAGAAAAGCTATTACTGAAAACAGTCTTTTCATCAAAGCTGAAGTCATCCAAGCACACCCTTACACTAACAAGGCGTCCCAGGGAGACACAGCTCTGGAGGAGGTTGGTGAAGGGATTCTCCGGCCACATCCAGTGCGCTCTTCTCTACAGGTTTGTTAAATAAGCACATTAAAATGTGTTATACAGTATAAGTCTGCAAAGGTCACTAACAGCTTGTTTTAATGTCTGTGACATATTGAGAGGTTTTTAACCCAAAGTCCTGGCAGTCTGCTCTCTTTTCGGGATCCCAAATTCATTTCACTTGAAGAGTGGGTCTGTGTGAACAACTGATCTGGGGGAAGAAGAAGGTCATGGAGGCTCAGTGCTTAAAATGTAAAGAAAAAAAAATCTAGTCAGCTTGTTTTTGCATTTCAGAACCATGCCATATTTTCTTCTCCTAAAGTCAGTCACATGAAAATTAGAGTCTTTTTATTTCATGCCAGGTTGTAACATGACTGTGATGGAGAGCACTTTGGCTTCCAACAGCCGTGTGTCGTGCTCCCTCTGTGGCAGCCAATGTCCCAAGATCCTCACAGTGCAGGTGCTCACCCCACCCAAGCACCAACATTGGTGGTGGCTTTGATTACGTCCGCTCATAGGTTGGGCAAAGCTCAACGTGTTTGTGCCTGAAGATAGCTCTGGGGAGCAGGGAGACTTATTCTCTCTCTCTCTTTTTTTTTTTTTTTCCTTTCACCCCTTTTTTCTGCTTTGTTGAAAGAATATTTTCTCAACAAGTAGGGTGAGCCTCTGAGTTTTGGCAATTAGGTGGACACCTCACTTGCAAGACTTTTTATATTAAATATAAAATAATTAGATTAGACTTTAACAGCTTTATACACTTCTCATCAGGAAGAAAGTTAGAGTCTTCTGGCTTTCTGACTTAACCACAATTCAGCAGCACCAGTCCATTTTAATTCCAAAGCTTTAACACGACAGCTAGTTTAGCAGTTAAGTGCATTAGAAAGTGTAATGAATTATTGAACAGCGGTTGATAGTTTAACACTTGATCAATACACTGAAGTATTAAAAAAAATATTTGTAGGCTGAAAAGGTCTTCCTTTGCCAGCAGAGAGAGTGCTTAGGGCTATTTAGCCTTTCTGTCCTCCACAAGATAGAAAGCTATGGCCCAAAGGTCAGACAAATTCTTTAAGGATTTTATGTGTTTTGCAATTGTTAATTCCTTGAACACATTTTGGACTCATGCCTTTATCTACCTTACACATTTCTGTAAGTATCATATATATTCACTCTTGAATTTGGCACTTTCCATGGATGGAGGTTACCTTGTTTACAGTAAGCTGGTAAATGTTTTAAAGAAGATTACCACCATTACCTACATGAGTGTAACTCAAGTTGGCAGTAATGTTTTGCAAGTTTCACAGAAAAAAATAATTGGATACCTGATTTGGTATCAACTCATCACTTTGTCATTGAGGAGGAGGGAAAGCCACTTAAGATCATATTTCTGATGCAGTGCTAATGGGATAAAACATTGAAACATTCAGGAATTCCCAAGATGGAAGACAAAAAATTTTATGAGGGTATTTGTAATTCTTCCTTTCCCTCCTCGTGTGTGCTTATGCGTCCATCACAATGATTTAATCTAGAGGTTCATTTATTCAGGATGTTGTTCTAAGATGCAATTTAAGTTTACTGACAAGTAATAGCAGGGAGCCATACAGCAAAGCATCTTCAGTCAATTAAAGGAGAATTCAGAAGCAAACTTGTGTCTTGGCTAAGATAGTCAGCTCTTCTTATATGCTTCCTTAATTTCCTTGCTAAAATTTCTCTTTCTACCCACAGCAGATGCAATCGACACAGGTTTAGGAGACAAAAATATTTTCTTTTCTGCCTTGAATCACTATGGACATAACAGATTTAGTGAATTTATGATTTGTCTTGATTTTTCCCTGTTTGATTCTACAGATTGATTGCTTCTGTCCTCCTCTGTAAAAAACAAACAAACAAACAAACAAACCCTATTTTGTGAAGATATTTGATGATGATAAGCATGGAAGAATCTATGTAAATGTAAATTTTATAAGATCATGTTGATAGGTCAAAAGTGTTCTGGCATAATTTGATTAACAAGAACAAAAATTGCATAATAATTTGAAGAAGAAAAAAAAAAGACTTGGCACTTGCACAGTTATTAATGTCATGCTCAATATTGCTCACTAGGTTTCCTGACATTAGGTTAATTAGTTCTTTTCTGGAGCAATCATTAAGCCATGCCAAACAAGAAAAGTTCCTCTCCTGTGGGTGATTTAAGACACTCCAACAGCACTGGGAAATGGCATAAGCTTTACTATGTCAAAACCATGTTCTTGTTATTTTTGTTTTCAATAATTTTTAGACTGTTAATACGGTAATCCCATTGGGCAAAATACTAAGAGAGGTTGCCTGCCATGGTGACCAGAACCAGGTTATACTGGAGTGAAAATGCGTGCGTGCCTGTAAGTCTGCCTTGGGACATTATGTAATACTGTTAGAAACAGGTGGATATGTCACAATTAGGTACTGTGTATTGCAGTGTATTGCCATTAATGCACTTAGTAAGGCTGACCACATATATTTTTCGGTCACTTTAACTGATGTTTTCTATCAACAGTAAGCAATGATCTAGGTAGCAGAAAGTTAATTAATTTCATGTGGATTTATAAAATGGGATAGGGCTAGGTCAGGACATGGAGCAGTGAGGCATCTCATATCCTTTGCTCCTGTATGGGCACTGTGGCTGGTTCAACACCAACCCCCGTGTAAATCTATAGGCCTGTACAGGTGCGTGGAGGCACTGGCCTGGAGGAAATGACCTCCAGTGAAAAGGGCCTGGAGATACTCTGTTTTTTTCTGTTGAGCAAGGTGCAAAGACTCTTGTGAATGTGTTGAGGCCTGTCTGAGTGAATGAGACCTGAAGAATGTCTGGGTGTAACATACTGCATCTGTCCTGCTCTGAGGAGTCTGGACATCTCCACCAGCCAGAAGCACTGTGCTACATATCCACAGACATCTTTGCTAGAGGAAAAAAAGAGGACTAGTTGATGTTAAATTCCCATATCCACTTTCTACTCCCACTGGAAAGACAGGAAAGGGTTTCCCCAAGGACAGGCAGGATTGAACCACAGATGGGGAATGAGGAGTTTCCACAGGATTCGCATGCTGTAACAGGGCAAAGGTGTCAGCCAGTGTATTCAGGAACAGCAGAGCTGCATGGCTACTGAAAGGAGCTCAGCTACTGGGAGCTGAGATGACACTAACCTTCATGGTTTCAAAATAAAACATGGATTAGGGTTCTACAGCACGCTCTTACTTTAAAAACAAATAAATAAAATAATTTTAAAAGGTTGTGGATGCCCTGAGAAAGACATTAGGTTGATGAAAAGGATTAATAAAATCAATTTTTACTGGTGCTGCTAAAAAGCACCACAAAATATAAAAGGTCAGTAAGAGGCTTCATGTCCTAGCTGCACCCCTCAGAGTAACGGCCCTGCCATCCAGGGCTATGAAGGGAAAACACATAAATCGCAAGATAGATTAAAGTCTACTTTTGTGAAGGCCTCATGTAATGAAGATTAGTTGAGTCCTGTGACTGCTCTGACCACAGTCCCTTGCCAGCATGCTGGTGCCCAGGTCCCCCTGCACGGGGACTTCAGCCATGCAGGTCCCTTCACTTGTAGGTAGCCTGTGGCAACCAAAGCATATGAGATGGTGGTGAAGGTAGTAATTTGGACTTGAGTGGCTGATATTTGTTTAATTGTTATTTTATAGTTGCTTAGGATGTTTAGTTACTGTCGTAAATATTCAATAAATCAAAAAAGATGCTCATGCTGTAGGTGAGGGCCATTCGTTGCTGCCTCTAAAGCCTCTGCAGAACAGTCACCAGATGTCTTGTGCTGCTGATCAAGTATTTTCCACTTTGTGACAGACTCCCATGCCACCCTGACAAGGACATTCCTGACTATTGCTGGGGTCTCAGAATTGCTGGCTTCCACCAGCCAGCCTATAAGCCAGAGGGACCAATTTTTAGATCTTTGGATATGTTGGAAACAGTTTTACCACCTAGAGAGATCTAGGTTCTTTTCTTGGAAGGAAAAATCTGTGAAGAAGCACTGGATCAAGTCTTGGTAGAGATCTTCTTCAGCACCTAACTGTGAGAGTGTGGAGGGCAAGATTCCACTTCCATCTGAAAGCCCCTGATTTTGTCTGGAGTAAAGTGCCTAAAGGTTGATACACATGGTCACAGCATAGTGTAATGGGAAAAAATCTGATAGGGCGATTACCACAAAATTGTCCCTGCCTGTACGCTCACTTCTGAGTGTACTTCAATTTACGGATCTAAAGTTAACTACATATGTTTTTATGCCAGGCTCAGGTCTTCCTAACTGTACTCTATGGAGGAAGGAAATGTTACACGGTTAATTACACAATTCCTTGAGGAACCAGGTATAAGATAGAAATGCTACCTAAGTTTTTGGTCTACTGTAGTAGCAAAATAAAACACTCCAATGATACGTCAAGTTCTGGTTGAAATTCAAAGATGCTTGTCAAAATCACTCTAAAATGGAAGTATTCAGAAGATTAGCAAGTTGAGATGAACCACTGTGTTTATTTTGTTACCCTAGATTATTCTCCTGAGCATTCCTGTCATTTGTGGTGTACTGCCTGCAAGCCTGATGTTTGCTAGCATATGTTTATATAAAGTTGGCTATAATTAAGCAAACTTGAGATGTTCGACTAAACTCTCTGATTTAGATATCAAGTAATTAAGTAATGACTACTCTGTTTGACATGCTTCTGCTGCATAAAAACATGATGAAAGTGTTTGGGGTGAAATAAAGTATAAAGGCTGAGTGTCTGTAAAGAAGATGGAGACAGCCTGACAGACAGAGGAGGATGTTGTGGGCAGTGCTTTCAGCAGCTGCATGAGCATTCCCAAAACCTGGGCTATGAGTCTGACCTTACAGTTTCTCTGCATTTAATCCCTCTCAGACTGTGTTTCTGGGAAGTCACCCTGGCTGCTGAAGAATGGATGGATGTGAAGGGGCCCAACTGCCCCAGGGGCAGCCAAGCAGAGAGAGGGGAAGCACGGGTACACCATACTGCTTGAGCCACATGGCCTCATTTGCCAAGATGTTGCAAGGCCTGTGTCAGAAATACGTACAAGCTGGTGTTTCTTCTCTGTCTGATGAAGGAACGTAGCTGAAATGCAGTCCATTAGGCCTTCTTGGGAGGAGTGAGGAATGGTAAAGAAGGAGAGAGGACCAAAGGAAGAGGAAGTCGGCCACATCGCCACTCACCAAAATGGTGCTTGGCACACGGTGCTGGGCCTTGCTTGTCCCCCCTGGTGCAGGCCAGACACCTGGTCTGGAGTGGGCGTCCAGCGATGCTCATGCCATCTCTCCTTCCTCAGAATGACCTTGTCTCCACCACTGTAACAAGTCTGGTTTTCAAAGCTTACTTTTTATTTTAGGGAGAGCAAAAGGTATTGCACTTCAGTGGCCATTAGTAAATGGATAGACACAAGCTGACAAGATAAAGTAGAAAACTGTCCCCTGTTATTTACAGTAGTGATCTCCAATGAATATAAAATATATTCTTCTTTTGTGCCAGAATGATTCCCTTAATTTTCAAGATCTCCCTCCTCTAAAGAATCTGGCTTCTTTATTTTGTTTTTTTATTTTTTTGGAGGGAACAATGCAGAATGGTAGTTTGTTGTGTCACAGTTAGAGGGCTGTTTTCTCTGCTCATCAAAACTGGACAAAAAGGTCCTTGTTGTCAATGGATACATAGCCTTGATGACAAAGTGCAGAAAGGTTTGCAAAGGCTAGCAGTTGATTAAATGTTTTAATTTAAACTGTCATTTATTTATTTAATGCACCACTAAAAGCTTACCACTGTTCAGAGTGAATTGTTCTGTTAATAGTAATGGCAATAGTTTCCACTTACAGTAAAATATAGCCTTCTTACCTCTTTTTTGTTACTTTTTTTCTTATGACTCTTTATAATGGTTTTAAATGTAATTGAATAAAATGTTCTGTTAAAGACATGACTGGCCTGCAAATAGGTTTAGCTGTTGTAGTGTTGCCAATGGAGAAAATTAAGAGTTCTGTTAAGAAATCAATGAAATGTTCCTTTAGCCATGAAAGAAACCAGTGTACCACTGTTCCCTTCAGGCCACTTCAGGCAATCCCATTCGTAGACGGTGCTGGTAGCACTGTCACTGGTAGCTGATGCCTGTCCTTACCAGAGCTGGCTGCACCGAGGGATGGGTGGGAGCTGGCTTCTCCAGGCTGGAACTGTAAGTTTTGCCTTGAGAGAAAACATCCCCCTAATATCTGACATTAAAACAGCCACTTTTATTTAAGGACTCACAATGTTTTACAGGCCTTAGCTAATGAAGCCGTACAACAGCCTGCAGTGCACGGTAGGGAAGTGCTATATGGAATTATTAAATTGAAGTACTGCCAGTTGGCAGGAAGCCCTGTGAGAGTCCTCCTGCTGATCCACAGTGCACAAGTGAGAGACCTGCTTATATATCTGCTTGGCTACTCTCCATTGTCAAAAGTAGACAGGCAGATCCCCTCTGAAGGTGTGAAGGGGATGTTTCAGTTGTGGTGTGTTCAATAATAACATTGAGATATAATTCTGTGCTTGTAAAAATAAACAACTCCCCATTAAAGCAGCTGATGAAAAAGATGTTCTAACTGTGCTCAGTGCTGCAGCCCTGCACCTAAATGTTGAGACTCCACTCGTCTCCTTCATGTAACTTCTGCATTTTCTGTGGGTTTACAGAAATGAAACAGAAAGGTTGAAAAAAATGTATATATGTTTAGTCTTTCTCCAGGTAAATGCAGGAGGTGTGCTGGGTTAGGGCAGGGTGGTAGGCAATGAGAATTTACCAACATAACCCAGGTCAACCTGACAGCACAGTGGTGCGAAGTTGTGTTTGAGTAATCTGCATCCACAGGGTAGCCATGCAGAAGGAAAGGCTGATAAAAAACAACAGGTAATATTTTAGCTGAAAAGTGTACATCAAAGAACAGTAGTACTGGCTGCTAAAAAAAAATCACTAGCCAGACATCTCAGTGATAAAACAAGCAAATGTTTTAAAGGTGTCACAAAATTTAGGCAAGTTGAGGCATTAAAAGGCTGTCTCTTCATACAGTATTTGCACACTGGGCCCCCACAGCAGCAGAGACAAGCATGCACTCACAGGTGAGAGGGCAAGGGGCTGACCCCACAGGTGACCATGGGAAAGCTCAGGAGTCACAAAGAAGGGTCTTGGTGGCTGAATGAAGGGGGAAAAAAGAGACATGGGGAGAAAAAAAGAAAAAGGAAAGGAAAGGAAAGGAAAGGAAAGGAAAGGAAAGGAAAGGAAAGGAAAGGAAAGGAAAGGAAAGGAAAGGAAAGGAAAGGAAAGGAAAGGAAAGGAAAGGAAAGGAAAGGAAAGGAAAGGAAAGGAAAGGAAAGGAAAGGAAAGGAAAGGAAAGGAAAGGAAAGGAAAGGAAAGGAAAGGAAAGGAAAGGAAAGGAAAGGAAAGGAAAGGAAAGGAAAGGAAAGGAAGGGAAGGGAAGGGAAGGGAAGGGAAGGGAAGGGAAGGGAAGGGAAGGGAAGGGAAGGGAAGGGAAGGGAAGGGAAGGGAAGGGAAGGGAAGGGAAGGGAAGGGAAGGGAAGGGAAGGGAAGGGAAGGGAAGGGAAGGGAAGGGAAGGGAAGGGAAGGGAAGGGAAGGGAAGGGAAAAGGGAAAAGGGAAAAGGGAAAAGGGAAAAGGGAAAAGGGAAAAGGGAAAAGGGAAAAGGGAAAAGGGAAAAGGGAAAAGGGAAAAGGGGGAAAAGGGAAAAGGGAAAAGGGAAAAGGGAAAAGGGAAAAGGGAAAAGGGAAAAGGGAAAAGGGAAAAGGGAAAAGCTGAGCCTCTTTAACAACTCCCAACAGCCCTCAAAACTTAGTCAGAGGATGCCTCTGTCTGCCTTGTGCATCTGGTTCAACTGCAGGATTGGTTTTCCTCTGCTTAGCAGGAACAGCGCTGGGGCCTGGCTGTGACCATGGTGGTGCTTTTGTCATCAATGTCCTCAGAAAAGAGTGTGCATCTGTGGAGATGGTGGTACTGGTTAGAGGTGGTTGCAGTGGTGGTGGTAATGGTGGTAGTGGTAGTAGTGCATGAGGTGGTGGTCGTGATGGTGGTGGTGGTGGTGGTGATGGTGCTGGGTTGCAGCATGACTCTCAGTGCCTGGGGACCTGCACATCATGAGGCCATTGGCCCCATGCTCCTGTGTACACAAATGCTGTACACAGCAGCTGCCAGTGCTGTTTTTCTGCTGTCAGACACAATTGTTGGTGCTCCCATGTCCTCTCACCTTGTGATGGATTTGGCCTGCCTTTTTAATCTGAACTTCCCTGCAGTTTCACGGACCACCAGCAACTCTAAACCCTGGGCCCAAACTGCAATACCCCATCTCTCCTGTTTTGCAGGGCTTGGTGAAACTTGGTTCCAGGCTTTGACTCAGCCACGTAGAGGTAGAAGGCATTTGACCTGTTTGAACCTTAATGGGCATTTCCTCAGGCTTTCTGGGGCAGGGCACCCCGACATTAACGACATACTGGTGGACATGTTCTTGTGCTCTGCCACATTTTTCACAAGCTGCCTGGGCTTGTTTTAGATATAATAATGCTGATGTGTTTTTGTAAAGAGCAGAATGTGTTTGAGTCACACAGTACGCTTTGCTCTTTCTCATTCAGGGTTTCAAGTAGGCATACTATTTACAGCTATCATTATAAGGAATAATCCTTCAGGCAAATCTAACATGCAATTTCTTTATAGTCTCTGTGAGCCTGGAACATCACAGTCAGATTCCAAAATGGTCATAAAATTTTGCTCATCTTTTCATATTTATTTTATTAGGGCAGGACCCTCTGAGGAGCTTATTTTTATAGCTCTTCTTTCATTGTGGTTTTCAATGAAACACATTTTTTAGAACCAAGCCAACGAATTCAAACACTTGATTTTTTTTTTTATTATAATTTTGCAGATGACTCAAATGTTTCAATGCAGTATCTAAATATGTGCATTGTGTACTTTCTGTAACAGCTTTTAGTAGGGCACTTTGCTTCAATGCCTACAATGTTTTCTGAGTTCTCCCCCTTTCCTAACTGCCTTAATTTTCTGTTTCCTTATTATTTGCTGTACATTAACTCTTGTCTTTGCTGCTGGTGGGCATAACTCTTAAGTTATGAGTTATAACTCTTTATGCCACCAGGCATTTTCATTCTAGACTTAATTTCTGTAGACCTTTCCTGACTCTTAGCCATCACCTTCACCGTCTTTGCCCCTTGTCCAGTGGGTGTGTGTACGCAGTTACAAAGCATGGCTTTTTGAGACTCAGTCAGGATGCATAAATTCTGTAGGTCTTTGACCCAGCCCTATAGCTGTGGACTATGGCTATATTTGGATTTACATCCTGAACAGCTACATCCAAGTGATCAGGATCATAAGATCATTTTGACCGTTTTTATATCAGCTTCATTACTTAATTGTTGCCTTGTTTGAAAAGACAATGTGTTTTGGGGCAGGATGAATACTTTTCAGTACATGCATTGAAAGTGACACACACCAGCTGCTGAGGAGCCATTGTGGCTGCCTCTTTCCTTCAGGGAGAAACTCATGTGGGCACTGTCGCAGCATCCCATGTGGGTTTTGCCTTCCACATGGGACACTGCTTCTAGCTGAGCTGCTCAGCCACAGCCCCCTGTCCCTTATATGAAATGGTGGCAAAGCCTTCTGCTTGACCTTAAGTCCAAAATAAAGCCAAAGTGTCTTCCCACTGCTCTCAGTACTGTCCTGATTGGAAGGGCTTGATTCCAGGAGAAATGCACAAGGGAAGCCAGAGGAAACCACATCACTCTCCCCTGCACTCTGTATGCAAAATCCAGCTGTAATTGCACACTTGGTGCTTACGGAACTTTATAATTCTTATGTTTTCAGAGGACAAATCACATCGTCTTTGGCTGGCTGTTAAGGAGTCAGAGATACAGCTGGCCAAGGAGGAATATAACATTTGTATTGCTTTACATTTGTATTGCTTTCTCCGTTTGTGTCACATGCCCTCACAGCAGTCCATGCTGCTCTTTTTTTTTTTTTTTTTTGGGTGGGGGGAAGCAGGGATGAAAGATCACTGAATGTGCCAAATGACAGTGATGAATCTGTAGACTAAATTTTCAAGGAAAGGCAGTTTGAGTATCAGGCAGAGCGAAGCTGAATTCTGCTGTTTGCATCTGCTGGATACAACTTGGATCTATTATTTCCATTCACTTTCAACACTATATAAAGATTGATTGGACATTCCATCACAAGCTGATACTGCTTCATACTAACCACTGCAAATCTCACAGAACGCCTCACTTTTTGACAGTAAGTGAAAGATGCCGGTGCTAAGGCATCTCGGTCGAGTGGATGTGCAGGCATCTGTTCCGAGCACAGACCGGTTTTGTCAGCACTGCAGTTTGGAAGCTCTCCCTCTAGGTCTAGGGTCTAGAGCAAGCCTGTGTAGGCATAACCCAGAGCTGCGCTGGCTGAAGGTGGGGGAAAGGAAGAGGGAGCGAGCCAAAGCTGGGGAAAAAAGGCAATGTGCTGATTCAGCAGGCCACATATCCCACTTACAACCTGGCTCAAAACACTGGGGCCTCAGTGCTCAGCACAGCTGGAGGTGAAATGCAAGCAGGGCTGTGCTAACCCTGGTGGGGAGAGGCATACTGCTCTTTTATAAGACAGTATCTGGGGAGAAAAACTTTCTAGTGGCTTCAGGAAACATTCCTCCTTAATGAGGGCATATAAAGGGAATTTCAAGGGATGAAGACAAGCAACAGAAAGGTGAAAGGGATCTAAGAAGTCTATTAAAGAAAATACATGTGAAGGAATTGTGTGGGAAGTGTCATCCCACTACTAGAGAGTTATCTAAGCTAAAACATGCCCCAGGAAATCTCTTGATGAAACAGATGTAAACTGCTTAATTGCAGGACTGTACACAAGTTTCTGTTGATTATCATTTTAATTAGCAATGACAGAAGAAAATCTTCTCAGTCATACCATAAAATTCAGAGGAGATCCTGTGGAGATAGCTTTGAACATATAACAGAAAATATTTTAAGATTAGCTACTGTAGGTGCCTTGGATCTAAGTCTTTTCTTGCACATCTATATTTAGTTTCTGACTGCTCCTCTGACTACTTCTCCCCTTACTTCCAAAACTATATTATGAACGTACCTTCTTGGCAAGCTCTGGTCTGCATGGCACTGAATGGGTGGCACCCAGAGCCAGCTGGGGACATTCCATTTCCCTATGGGATAACAAGGGAAAGTGGAAGCATTGGTTTTAAAACCAGAAAACAAGACATGTCTTCCAGTATCAAGGCAGACAGTGGCTCTCTGGGTCTCCACCCTGCTGTTAACTCCACCAAACAAACAAAAGATCAGCAACAACAACAAAAAAATGACACTCAGGAAATACACTGGGTTTTCTTTGAGGCTAAAGCCTATGTCCAGGTATTTGAGGACACGGTAGGAAAAGCAATGGCAGTTTCCATGGCCTCCCTCAGAGGAGGGATTCTGTCTTCCAGCCTATGAAAGGAGAAAGGAGGTCTGAAACCAGAGAGGGCCTACAGACACAGGATGGATGTGAAACAATACTAAACATATAAGCATATACTCAGAGACCTCTGGTTCAGGGCCAGTGGTTGTGACTATCATTTGAATAACCATGGAAAAAAATTTGGGAATTCATGGAAATTCTCTTGCCTCCTAGGGAAACGGAGCTTCTGAACTAGGCTTGAACACATTGTTCAGAGGCATCCTTGACTCTGTTTGAGACGGATCCATCTTCATGAGTGACCGAACACGAGGGAGGATCCACCTTTGGCCTCTAGTGCTGAGCTCAGCTGGGGGAGTGCACTCAGGTTTACACCTAGAGCTGTGGCCTTCCTGTTACCAGAGGCTCCTGAATTCAACTTCTTCTCCTGAATTATGGCTTTTCATGGGCATGGAGAGGACAATGTATCCAGGAAGGACAGAATACAAGTCTTTTTTGTGCTTTTTCCAAAAAGATGGTTCTTCAAACTTTTACAAATGTAGCAAGCAGCTGGACAGAAAGAAGCTTCCCTGTCCTTGGTGTAGGCCAGCAAACACGTGCTGCCGACGGTCACCTGTATGCGAATGTATTTTTGTTTAGGTGCCTGGGCTGGTGGAAAAGCATGTCCCTGGTGGTGTTGTTCACGCCCTGTTAGAAATGACAGAACTGGTCAGCAGTTTTCTTTCTGAATGAGCAGTGGGGTGGTGGAGCTGCGACAACTCCCTGGAGGAGCAGCTGGAGGGGCAGGGGATGCAGGGCCTGGGTACACAAGCTGGCTGATGGTGCACTGCCCCTGTCTGCACCCACATTGCTGCCTTGTGTGCCCTGCGATGACACTGCACCAGCTCCACCATGTGGGCCTGAACGGATCCACCAGAGCTGCTGGCCAAGTAGATCTGGTACAGATCCCAGCCCTGAGTCAAGCCTCTAATGACCACAGGCCCCTGACATATTTACAGTGGTAAACCTACCACCACACATCATGTTTACCAGCCATGGGATTCAGAAGCGGTTAAAATAATGCCAATGGGGCATGAAATCAGGCATAAGTGTCAGGACTGGAGAATGAAAACTGCCTGCTTATTAAAATTTTGCCATTGGTGAAGAGTGAGAAATAACATAGCTGGTATGGACTTGCTAGAAATATAGCAAGATTGGCTAATAGAGGCTTGTTTTGGAAATGTTACACTGTCCCACTGCAAACATCTGCTTGGTTGCATATCTCCCTGAAGGGCTCTGTCTCTAATAGCAGCTCAGCTTCTTTAGAAAGTGCTGGAAGAGTCACTGGAGAAACTGCAGCTCACTTTTACAGGAAAAGTAGTTGCCTATAATCTTAAGTGTTGAGGGGATGTGCTCCCAGAGGGACTGTGTAAAGGCTGGAAGAGAGCTTTCCCACTGAGCCGTGGCAGCTGGTTTAGTCACTGGGACCGACTCTTTCTACAACCACACTTTTCCCATAAAGTGACCACAGCAGGGAAAAAAAAAAAAAAGTGAGATCAGTCAAAGGATACAGCAACGGGGGAAAAAAACGGTTTGCATTTTTTGCAAGTTTCAAGGAGGGTAAGAAAGTTGGAAAAAAACTGTGGTTGACTGGCTTCCTAAGAGGTGGGTAATGGTGTTATGAGAGTTGGGGACCACATTTGCCCAAGGCAATGCCAGCAGAAACACTTCCCTGCCTCACATGGGCAAAGAACTGTGACCCACACCCTGAGAGCAGCCTGGCAAAGGGACCCTGGGTCACCCCTTGTTCATACCTCAAGGTGTCACCCAGGGCAGGCAGAGCTGATATTTTCCTAACCCTGCTCCCCAGCTTAGGAGCTGTAGCAGCAGAAATTGTAGCTGAGAACCATGAGGCTTCAGGTGGAAGGAGAGAAGCTGAAACTGAAGTTTGGAAGAAAGAGAATACACAGGCAGGAAAGGAGGAGGGAGCACTGTATTTGAGTCAAGTTAAAACACCTGGACGACTTCCAAGACTGGGAGTTTGACGTTGGGTGCATGAGCTGGCTGGGCGGTAAGAAGGTACCCTGTGTTTCGAGCAGAGAGGGTGAGGGTGGCTGGATGGCCTGCTCACCCATTTGGTCACCTGCCTTCCATTTAACTATTGTAGGCATCTTGGCCACCAAGCTTGTGGTATGCTGCTCTACATGTAGGCTTCACTGCTGATTGTCTTACTGATGCCCACAGAAACAGTTAGAATGCCATCGATTTACATATAGATTGTTTAAACAGCCTTTTGGTTTTCAGATTGATCTAGGGTTGGGAAATGCAAAAAGAATAGTGGGAGAGAAGGGATTTAGTCCTGTGGTGGGGTAGACCCTCTGAAGAGACAGCAATCAGAAGTCAGTTCAGTCACTTTTCACAACTGAGGAGGTGCAGTCACGCCTTCCCAAAAATATGGCCAGCAGGTACGAAATAGTAAAAAGTTTTTAAAAAAATAACAATAGATGGACAAATACAGGAGAAAAAGAGCTGGCTTAACATGAGATCCTGTAAGGAGAAGTCACGTGAGGATTTCCCAGGAGTGGGTTTTGGGTAAATCCCAGGCTGGGGATAGAGCCAAGTTAGACCACTGCACACAAAGACCTGCAATGTTGTATCTCTCCAGGATAAGGCATAAAATGGGCAGATGGCCGTGGCTTGCTTCCTTGTGGTTTGGCCTGGATCCATGAAAGGTTAGTTTAGTAAAAACAGCTGCAGGGAAAGTTGGCTTCTAAGTCCCTTGGGGGAAATGAATTCACTGAGGCCCATGGAGGAGGAGCAGAGCCTAATGGATGAAGAAGGAATGGGGTGACTGTGCAAACTCTTCACCTCAGCTCCAAGTTATTGGTGATTATCAGAAAAAAAATGAGACTCTCTTCAATCTGTTTTGTTTGATGTGTTTCATATTATATTTTATAAACAACAGAATACAATCTGGTGTCTTGCCTTCCATTTTTAAAACGTTTTAATAGTTTGTAAGGTGAAGCATGCACACCCCTGATCACCAAACAAAAAGAGCATAGCTAGATCCTGGAGAGGAGAGGTCCCTCCCCTGTCCCTCTGGTTGAGCCTTGACCTGTAGCATCACCTCCCAGATCCATGTGTCAGATCCATCTGGCATCTGTGGATTTGGCATAGTACCCCCAAAAAGGCAGATGGCAAGGAGATCCCACACCTGAAATGGCTTCCCAAGAGATTTGTTCTATAGCCTGGGAAATGGATGCCTGATCTGATGACAACCACAGTGCATGGCTATCAGGATACAAAACCTCTGGCTCAGGTATGGCCCAGGACCATCCTCTGGCTTGGAAGACTGCTTTCCTTGACAAGGTAAGCTAACTGGGGAAAATGGTGGTAGTCTCCACAACCTGTACCGTATCCAGTGAAGATGGGTTATAATACCTCCCCTACAAAATAGTTAGAACACAGCTGTATGCTTGGTTACTTCCTAGGGAAGCTGAAGGCTCTCACTAACTGGAACACTGTTGTACCTCTTAGCAGTGTCTGTAGGGAAGGGCAAAAGGTATCATTTTCTTTTCAGGGTATGAATGGTCACCCCCTTTTCTTTTTCCTCACCCACAGGAAAAGTAAGTCTTGGAGAATCAGTAGGCAGATAACCATTCCCAGAAGTCTGGCCTGCTCTATCTCTTTTAGGACGTAAAGCAATCACTTGTCAGAAGCAAAGGTTACAGCAGAACTGTTAGCTTAAAGCAGCTCAGCCCAACCACAACACGTGACCCTGCCAAAGTGTGGGAAGAGCTTGGAATAAACCTGAGACTGTCATCCTCAGGAAGGAAAGCTTTCAAAATGTGGCCAAAGATATTGTGGGCCTGAGCAGCACAATTTTGGAAGGCATAGATAATTGTACTGGCAGAAGACACTTGACATTATCATTGTCTGGTGATGTCTCCAGGTGGGGCAGTGGCAGGCTGTCTGCTTCCTCCCATGCCTGGTTTCCTCTGGGAGGTCCTCACAGACCAGGGGGTTACTTTTCTGTTCCCTCTTCCCTAGTTCATTGGGAAAATGTTGGGTCATGCCCTTTATGGTCTTCAAAGTAGCATTAGACCAATGGCCCAATGGAAAAATTTGGAAGATTGATTAAAAAGAAATTGAGAGTTTATTCCACAACCTCTGCAGAACTGGAGCAAATTATCAATTCTGTGTCCACAGCATGGGGCTCTCTTTGTGCTGGTGTGTGGTATGACAGATATATGTCCTGGGCTAGCTGTGACCCACATAGAAGAGATCATGCACAAAATGGGGGGCTGTAGGGGAGAGTGTTACCTAAATGGAGCTTTTGGTGTGGAATCGTAGAATCATTTAGGTTGGAAACAATCTGCAAAGTGTGTTGGAAAGATCCTTCCACCTAGTCTGTAGGCAGCTGGAGCATTTTACCTTACTGGAACATGCTGACCCCTGTCAAATACTTTTTTTTTTTTTTTTTTTTTCTGCTGCAGCATTCCTTAGGGAAACTTTCATGAGCAGAATGATGGTCTTTGTTTAGAGGAAAAAGAAACAGTTCTTGGAGGGTCTGTAAGAAGCAACGTATATAGAGTGTCTGTATATACATATGTATGTATATATGCATAGTTCCTCAATTTAGCATATGGAGTTAAGATGGAAAAAGCTAATTTTGAATCTACCAACCTTGAAAAGCCTTTCAAAGACATATTTCTTAATGCAGAGCCAAAACACGAGAATCTGACCTAGGTTGGTTTATACATATGAGCAAAAATATTTACTCAGCTAGTAAGTATTTGATTAACCTTTGTTTATTGCTTCAAGATGAGAGACAGTTAAAATACAGGAACTCGTGGATTATATTTTTGCTTTTTGGCTAATGTTCACTTCCTCCACAGAAAAAAAAATATGGTGTAGTTAGGGAAAGTATGTATCTCTTTCTCATCTCAAAACCTGTATTTCAAATTCCAGAACTTAACTCAGGAGAAATGTAGCTATTTGCTTTGTCCTGAAAAGTGAAGTAGAGGATTGCTACAGGAGATCTGAGGCTGTGTGTCACATAACCCTCCCCTGCCCCCCAACCCTAATGAGGCAAGCACGGAGGTACAGGCAGAAGCATGTGCAAAACTTCTGCTTTCTGGGTGGGAGGGAGATTTGGATTTCTTTATCTTCCTTCCTTCCTTCCTTCCTTCGTTCGTTCGTTCGTTCCTTCCTTCCTTCCTTCCTTCCTCCCTCCCTCCCTCCCTTCCTTCCTGCCTTCCTCTCTTCCTCTCTTCCTTTCTCTCTCTCTTTCTCTCTTTCTCTCTCTCTCTTTCTCTCTTTCTCTCTCTTCTTCTTCTTCTTCTTTTTTTTTTTAAATGATAAAAAAACTAAGCAAAGTCAGACACTAGCCTGAGCCTTTTTATGCACTTTCTGTTTCTGAGACTTTGCTAGCAAGATGTTTTACAATTTAAATTTGTGGAATTCAAAGGCAGGACACAACCCCCTTTTTATGCAGTGCACTGCTGCTAACAAGACCCACCTGCCACAGCCAACTGCCTTGCTGACATGGGTCAACGCAGCATCCCTGCTCCCTGCTCCTCCATTAGGGCCTCAGCATATGCCACTTTGAAAGCTGCCATGAAATCAGTTCTTTTGTCCTGAATAATCTGATGTAGGTGTTTTTTAATATGGAGAATGTGGCGTGCTGCTGGCTGCAGGAACTGGACTGAGAAGAGATTGGTTGGGAGGAGGCATGGCCCAGCTGAGCTCCACTGGAAGCTACACCTCACATTGTAGTGGATTAAGAAAAATGATCACTGCTATGTGAACTTGATGGACAGGAACATCCTTCTTGATAAAGTAGATCGAGAACTTATACTTGGGTGTGAATGTGTGACCAACCAACCAAACTTCAGCCAAATAATTAACATCATTATTATTATTATTATTATTATTATTATTATTGAATGGAATAATTCTGCTCAGTAAGGATAGACTGAATTGGATTGTTTGCCTGCCTGAGTAACTTGTCACTTGAAGATCACTTCAGAATCAGGATTGTCAAGGGAAGAGCACTCCAATGCAATTCCACAGGCCACCGTCAGAAAGAGCTTTTATTGGAGTAAGTTGTTTGGCACTGGAGTCACAAAGAGTCTGTGTCTTAGGTGCACGTAGAGGCAAAGGTTTTATTGAGTTCTAGTGTCATACAAGGATGTGGAAAAGACCTAAGGTCTTCTTTATTGCATTTGCAGAGCAGCATTTGTAAAATAGCAGCTGTTAGAAGGTGCTTTAGACAAAAACATGAACGCACCCATGAATAATAGGAAGGGATCCTTACAAACAGCTGTGCTGGCTTTCCAGGAGGAATCTCCAAAGCCAGATTACATTTCTCAGTAGACTCCAGGTCAACTGGTGATCATGAAGGTGGTCCCAGGCAGAATTTTATGAAGCAGCCAGCACTGGCGTTTCCATTGTAACCATTTGTTCCCACCCAGGACACCATCTCCAGAGCCTGCTCCTTGCAAGATTCAGGTTAAGCACTGCACAGTGCATTTATTTAGCAAATGTCAGTCTTTCATTGTTACCGTAAACTCTTAACTGAAGTTTTCTGGCTCAATGAAGAACTAGATATGGTTTTTTTTTTTTTTTTTTTTTTTTTTTTTTTCCAGCTGGCTCAGGTCCCAGAAGACCTCACAGCCCAGCCCCACATGCAGCTGCGGTGGTAGAGGTAGAGGCCAGGCAGGACTGTGCATGGCCTCACAATTCATTGCACTGTGCAAAGGACAGTATCGCCCCTTGTGTCTGTGCCCAGGCTCATTTATTAACATTTGTGTTTGCTTTTCTTGCTAGGACACCTACACAATTACAGCACCAATTAGATGACCAACTTCCACTCCACTCCACGCCCGCCCCCCCCCCAAAAAAAGAAAAAGTACGTAATCTCAATTTTGATGGAGTGCTTTGTTCCTTATTCTACTCCTCTTAAATTTAGTGTTTTGGAAGTTCTTACTGAGTTCCAGAGCAATTCAGTCTGTTCCTGCAGCCATGGGCCTGGGAAGTGGGGAACCCCTGGGACACAGGTTGGAGCTGAGCGGTGATGAGGAGAGGTGCTCAGAGATGTGCTCCTTCCCAAAAACTAATCAGCTAATGAATGTTTCCAGGTGCAACAGGGGAAGTAGGTTGCCCAGGGCAAACAGCAAAACCATATTTCTCCTGCACCCACTGGGGTTTTGGCTCGCCCCAGGCTTGGCATGTTTGGGGAGCAGAAACCCCCCTTGTTACCAGCTCTGGGCTTACCTTGGCAATGCACTACAGAAGTTTTCCCATCCAGGAATGTCTGTAAGACTGCCAAGTGGGAACACAAGAGTAGCTTTGGTACTGTTCCCCCATTACAACATGCTCAAAATGCAGTGTAAGCGTAGATACAGTTTTTACTGAATCCAACAGGTTCAGTACGTGCTAGCTGAATGTCTGAATGTTAAAACAAGCAAACAAGCAAACAAACACTGCAAACCTGGCCTAAAAGAAGGTTTGGTCATTTTGTTTGTTGTGGAGTGGGCAGAGTAGAGCAAGGCTGATGGATGGAAAGTGTTCTTTAGAACATGAGAGCAGAAGTTAGGAATCCAGGTGGAACCTGAGTTCAAACCAGTGCTATGCACCACTCACTTGGAGACCTGTGTCAGGCCCCTTGACCTCCCTGTGCTCTAGCAAACCAAACTGCGAGTTCGTTTGCAAGCTGAAAACTGGATGCTCCATCCAGGAGAAGCTGGCTCAGGCATAAACTCAACCTTGTGTGTCTTTCTCTGAGTAGTGCTCATCTGACCACCGGTCACAGCAGATGAAATTGCAGTGGTCTTTGGGATTAAGTTTGGCTCAGACTTTTTTCCGTTTTTTGTTTTTGTTTTTATTTATTTGTTTTATTTTTTTTTAACATTATTCTGATTATCATCAGAGGAGAGAAGTGCAGGCTGAATTACTGTCTTGAAGTGAAGCAAAACTTTACAACCAAATTACTCATCCTCCGGAGAAATCATTTAGCACCTTGGTTGTAAGTCAGAGGATGGGATTGCAATAGTCAGACCCAGATGTCTGTAGGGAGTTTCCTGCAGAGACTTCTTCCCCCAGTAGCAATTGTTAGGCCACATTCATCACCAGTAAAGCACCACACCACAAGCAATTGAAACAACTGGTCAGATCATGCTTTGGGAAATAATATGTCCTTTCAAATTTTCAGCTTTCTGTTTCTGGCACTTCACGAGCAATATCTGCTGCCTGCTTCTGGTGCATTACATCTTTTCCTCCTGCCAGTGTATGTGTCTTCTTGGCTTTCAGTCCTGTGGTGTCAAAACACCTTTGGGACATTGGTGGGCTGCAGAGAGTGCTGCAAGAAACTGTGGGAACTCCACATCAGTTGTGTGCTATGCACAGAAGACCAGCAGGGAAAAGGAACAAGCCCAGTCCTCAGAGGCATGAGGGAAGGTCTCCGCACCTCCTTATGCACTGTTTGGTGAGGTGTCAGAGCCTTACTGCGGAAGAAGGTGTTGATAGAATGTGCAGATGCAGGGTTATTTTTGAGCTAGTGTGTCCGTGACTGTATTCTCTTAGTCCCGATACTTTGGTCAAGTGTCAGGGACATCTTTAGACTATTTCATCTGCATATACAAATCACATGTTTGGTTTTTTTTTTTCCAGACCAGATATTGATATTCTACAGCACTGAGCAAACCTCATGTCCATGCTTTCTGTTTCGCTTTCTGAGTCTTGGGACGAATAAAGTAACAGTATGATACTGATCTGAATACAGAAATGACTTCTTAAAAGTGGTTTTTCTTCAAATATTAAAGCTATGAAATTAACTAATTGGCTAGATAATTAGCTAATTTTCATACCTAAGGGACATATTTGTATAAGACAGGTCTTTTTTACCTTTTATGTGTCAAGAGAATGAGAAAATTTTGAAAAGAAAAACTGCATGAAAGGTTTTACTTAGTTCTCAAAATTACTGGTATTTTGGTTGAATCTAAAAAAAAAAAAGGAATTCTCAAACATTTGTAAAATTGGGACAATCACTTGGATAGATCAGATCTGTGTACAGTAGTGAACTGAATTATATGGCTCAAGTTAAAGGTATGACAATTACATAAAATTTGTGAGAGAACAGAATCAGTCCCTATATCTTTGGAATTCATACAGCTCTGTGATTTATGGTAAATAAGGATAATAATAATAATAATAAAATGTTTGGGGCAGACAACTTTTATGGGTTGATTATGAGCTAAGCGAATACCATTAAGTAGATTGTAAAATGGAATTGTCGAAAATCCTGGATAAAACAGCATGATGCTTATTATTCTAATCAATCCAAATTTGATCACAAGACTATTATTTTGCAAAGAAATGCAATTACTACCCCTAATTAAATGGGGATGTTCTTATGTGGAAAAAACAAACAAACAAACAACAAAAAAAAAAACAACAACTATGTACTGGTATAACCAGAGCCTGAAATTTAAAAAAAAAGAAAAAAAGCTCCTTTTTACTGTCATAATTATTATTATACCAATTTAAAACAAATTAGAAGGTGGTTTTTGAAATTTCATACTCTTTTACTTACATGAAACCCAACATTGTGCAGGCTGCTAATTTTTCATGCTGGGAAGTGAGTGTATTTTATCAGGTGGCAGCCATTGACTTTACTCTAACTAAATCTTGCCAGCTGGACCCCAGCTGTTCCAGAACTACGGAGAAGAGCAATTCCCTGAAAAAAAAAAAAAAATAAAAAGTGGGTCTTGTTCAAAAGAAGGGTCTTTCTTTGGGAATGATGGCTCATTCATTTGTATTTCTTAAACTTTTCTGGGTTTAGTCCTTGATCTAGGAACAGACTGGAGTGCATACTGAAATCCTACTCCTAACTAGGAAGACATTTTAATGCATATGACATCTTTTCCCAGGATATACAGGCAGCGTGCTCAGCTCAGTAGCTGAACCATCGATTTCTCCAGTAGAGAGTGGGCATGGCAGTCAGTGCGAGGAGGGATGCTGGAGCATCGTTTCCCTTCATGCAACTTAGACATGTGCTTAAATTTAAACACATGCTTCACTGACCTTTCTGCACAGGGATGTTTTCCTGACTCTGGCCGTTAATTACAAGCATATTTTTGGTGACTGTTTATGTTTCTAATGTGAGTGAGTGCCTTTGCTTTGCAGACGTAACTTCTTCAAAGCACAGCAAAACGACACAAGGATGATATTTGTAAATACCAGCTCCTCCAGCAGAAGAGGAGGCCAGGCCATTGCAAAGGCACTTATTTTGGTAGAAAGAACATGTCCTATTTGCAGGGTTTTAAAAATCTAATTCACCTCGATGACTGTGGGTAAGATAGCTCCTTATGAAACAGTGCACATTTAACGGTGCACGCATGAAATGATCAAACTGATTTATACAGGGCAATTTCATTTAAAGGATGGCAGTTTGAGCCAACTAAAACCTGTCCTGAATTAATTGACCGTTGGAGGTATTCATATGCAAATTTTGCAGCTTCTAGATCCAAGCAGTTAAGGTGTTCAAGAGCTATTGACTCCTGGAAACAGATGGAAAACACTGCTTTTATTCTTAGAGGATTTAAGAAAATCCATAACAGTTTGGGCTAACAACAAGCACAAGATGGACTGCAGCAGCGAAGGCAACAGCCCACCCACCATAAACTATCCAAATCAAGCACGGTGTACTCTCTGTTTGCAGAGGTTTCATAGCACCACAACCATTTTTTACTGCAAAGCTGAAGCAGTTATTTATAAATTATTGCTGTGGTGACACTGCAGTAAACTGCACCATTTTTGGATTAACCCCTTATACATCAGCATGCAAAGCCACTGAAGATGTAGGGATATTTTGAATGATTTCAGAGGGGTTGAAACCCTGTCTAATCCCTGCTTTAAATTTCCTTTAACGTGGTATTAATTAGAGGGCTGCACTGGAAAGGAATCTCTGCTTTTCCTGGTGATTACACTGAGCAATAGCGAGTCATTTCCCTTTCCAGGAATATCTGTGAACTTGGTTGAAGTAAAAGACTTATGCATAGCAGGTGTTGCTTTTAAAATAATGTGGCTTTTAAAATAATGTCGCTAACTAAAAGCTTGAAAGGACAGACTCTGTTTTTCTTCTCTTCCCTACCCCAGGTGGAAAAAATGTCATTTTTTTCCATGATGGCTCAGGAAACCAAGAGCAGGTTTTCATCCTGGGCAGGGTCCATCTGTCTGTCTGTGGATGGCTCATCCTCCAACTCGCCCAAAGATCCCTTCCTAACCAGTGAGCAGACATGGGTGCTGCCATGGCACTGTGCATCTTTTTCAGGAAAATTCATCAAAAGTAGGTCATCTGCCCATAAAGCGCCTGTGCCGATGTGCCCACTGCTAGGGCTCCACGTCCCGTTGTATGGCAGTCCTGCATTTCCGTGTCAGCGGTACTGTGATTATGTATACGGTGATTAAACAGCTGGCAGGGAGGCTTTGTCTTGTGGTTAAGCCCTAGACTGGAGGGTCAAGTTGGTGTCTGCACCACATGCAGGTCCTGTGACCTCAGGAAAGCCTTTTAAAATCTCTGTCTCAATTTTCCCACTGTGAGCATTATTTTTATTTTATTTACCTCGCTGGGGTATGCTGTGCATATTCTTTAAGCAGATGGCATTATTGCAATGCAAATATTGTTGAAGGATCCTTATGAATACGAATCTCATCGCAGCTGTTTGAACTTCATCTCTTCTCTGTGGTGGGCTGACTCCAAAATAAAGTGTAGTTATTGCCCTTATTAAGCATTGCACCCTAAGTGCTTTTTGTCTGGCACTGAATAAAAAGGCTTAGCAAGATGTAAACAGCAGCAGGATTTTTTTTTTTTTTCCAGAGAGCCACATTCAAAGCAAACAATGATGCACTGAAATTTTAAGAAGAGTTTGTTTGTACTCCAGCTTAGGTGATGGCAGGGGGAATGGCTTTGCTTAGACAAAACTAAGACTCAAAAATACCTTAAAGCCCATGAGCCATTGTAGATGATATCTCTTGGTACTTCTGACAAGATCCCAGTGACCAGAGGTTTGGAGCGGACCTGCCAAAACTTTCCTTAAAATGAGTTTTTCCAGGAAGCCTGGAAGGCTTTTAAACTCAAAATTCGATTTGAAAGTATTTAGGCCTTTAAATGAAAAAGGGAAAATCAAAAGTGACCAAGGGAAGCAGAAGAGGAGGGGGGGAAAAAAAGACAAAATGGAAGGGTTTGTGTGCACTTCCCTTCCCTGCCCACACTGGTCCTGCAGGGTCATGCTTGCTGCCAGCTGTCTCAGTGGCTTTGACAGCAGCATGAAATTTGGCTCAGTCCCTACAGTATCCTGGCAGTCCCTCTGCCCCAGAGGCCTGGTGGCATTCCTCATCCCTTGTGTGCCCTCACACCTTCACTCTCCAGCCTCTGCCCTGTGGGGTCACTCCCTCCTGGTTCTCCCATCCCTACTTGTGCAGCTAACGTAGGGCTGGGACCCAGCAATGCAAGCGCATGCTCCTCACAGCAGCTCCTGCTCCAGCACTGCTGCACTCATTTTCCATGCTCTTCAGCTCTGCACCCAGAAGTGCAGGACATTCCTTCGGGACTTCCTTTAAAAACAGCTTTTTTTTTTTTTTTTTTTCTTTTCTTTTAATTCTTGTATGCTGTGACTTCAATAGCAATAGAGCATAAACATGTCTTGGCAGGTCTTCAACTAATCTAAGTAGCCAGAGCTCTACTGACATTGGCAGAGATGGAGAAGCCACCACGTCTGAAGACAAACACTAGAGGCTCCATCCTGCTGACACAGAAGACAATGGCAAACCTCCCGCTGGCTTCATAAGAATGTCAGAAGATCTGACATTTAATGCAATATCTGGAGAAGCTTGCTCATGTGGACTCTGGAGAATTTACAATAACATACGTTTCATTCTTTCCTATGTGTGTCCAAATGTGAGGTCACTTGTTCAGTTACCCACATTCGTGAAGCACTTAGTGGGCAATGAGGGGAAAACAAAAGAGCGTTCGCATTTGCTTGTAGCACTGGATTTTTTCCCCAAAGCTAACACAATGGCACTGGGACATTTTGCTCTCAAGAAAATGTACCAAGCCAACAGGAAAAAAAAAATAAAAGTGGCCCCAAACTGAATGGCTGTAAAATGTTATTGAAAGGATTCATAATGGGCTCCAAGGGGTTTTATTGAATGGCTTTAGGAAAGCTTAATTCTTTAAAATCATTTTTGAGGTGAACATGTATTTAATTATATTTCAATGGTGTTTAAAGGCCTCCTGTTATTAGCATTGTTCAGTGAAAAGCAGCTGGCTTTTTTTTTTTTTTTTCAAATGTACCTCTTAACTCACATCTTTTCCTGCAATTTGCTTCTGAGACAGAAACTGCGTTTTAATGCTGATTGCTATTTCCACGAATCTCAGGCAGGTAAAGGAAGAATTATGAGAATAATTTTATTTTGATGACCTATTAGCTTGCTATAAAGCTTCAAATGAAAGCGAGTACAAAATGGTGCAATTAGTCTGCATAAAATCTGCAGGCTGTCCTTCCAGGCTCTCCAGATGCTGTGCGGCAGATCTGATGTCAGCAGGATGTCCGTGCAGACCCATTTGAAGACGAGGTGCCTGAAGCAAGCTGGGAAGATGCAGGGATGAGGGATGCCGCAGAGAGAACCACATCGAGGTGGTTCACTTCTCTCTTTGATAGCCAAATTCGAGGGGGGGGGGGGGGGGGGGTGGTCAGCTCTCTCCCTCTGACCTCTCTTCCCAGTAGTGCCACATCTTGGCTCCATTTCTGTGCTGTCACACCATATCTGTGGGCTTGCACAGTGTGCAAATGTGATTCTTGGTGTATTAAATGGAGGAGAGTTGCATGGGGAAGCACCGCTAAAGACCCAAGAGGAGTCATTAATTCCTGCCTAAGAGCAGGCTTTCCTGCCTGTCAGCCTTCCTTTCTCTTGGTGAAAGCAAAACCTCTCCATTTTGTTCTTGCCTTACATGCTAACCAGTCCTGTGGCTGGGCTACCACCACTTCCAGTGGAAACAGAGTGGCCTGCAGGGGTCACATACCTAGAGTCTCACTGTATGAATATCAAGGGATTACTTGTCATTTATTACCTAGGATCCCTTTAGGCCAGGACACAGCTGGGTTGTCTCAGCTATGCGCCATAAGAAGGTTGCCATAGCAAGCCCTTTGGCTAAATCTATGAATGCACAGCATACTTGTCTGGCTTTTGTAAGGAGGATTAGCATGTCTAATTGGGAAAATTTACCTGTTGTTTAGTCTCAGGCTGCAGTGGCAGAGTCACTCCAGCATATGCTTGACTTCTAGTATCCATGTCTAAAGAAAGCTGGCTATTGCAAAACCCTTCTGCAGGAGGTTCCCTTGTGCAAAGAAGCAGCCTAGTTCCATACAGGAATTGTCAGAAGATTGTATCCCAACCTCAAGCACGCTGCTGCCTTGGCTCAGCGTCTCTGCCCAGTTTAGCAGAGACCTCTGACCCCGTTGATTTTCCACTGTGACTGCCAAAGCAGTCTGGAGTGGAATATTTTGCAAACGTTTTGTGACGATTTGAACTTTTTGTGAGAACAGCAACTAGTACTTTTTCTTTGGATTAATGACCACTCTGCTTGCTGTATTTTTACTGCTAATGTAACCAGTTCCTTTGAAGTTCTATGCATTTGCAGAACATGTGTATTGCTTATTATTGCCCCTGCCAAGAGGCAATTGCAATGTATATCAGATAAGGTACAACACAATGAGGACAGAGTGAACAATGCAAAGTTAAAATTATACAGCATAAAATTTTAGCTGCTGCTTTAGTCATAAGGTTTTTGTCAGTTTATACAGTTTGTCATGCTAGCCAAGAAATGGAAATAGAGTTCACAAGACAAGTCGAAAGAAGCACGCTCTGAGGAATGGAACAAAAAGCAATTTTTAACATAGCTTTAATCTTCATCCTATTGTTCATTTGTGGCTAGTCTGCTGCAAGTTGTAACCTACCTAGGTCCCTCATCCACCTCATTTCAAACAGCTTCAACTGTGCATTAAGACCAGTTTCTGGGATGAGAAAGTCTTTTGCCTTTATTCCTTTGACGAATATATTTTATTTTCATCCAGGTTTTGGGGCCAAACTAACTCAACCACACACAAGAGTGAGATTCCCTAGTCAAGTCCTGGGAAAACTGAAGAGAAATCTGATACTTATACCTTTCTCTCAGGCTGTCTTCTTCCCAGGCTGTTGAAGACTTTCCTTTGTCTCTGGCAGATACATTTTCTGTTCCTCTGGCATCAAGAAATGTCTCTCAACCTCCATGTTATTAGGGCAGTGTGGGGCAGGGCAGTTACCATGTTAGTATGGCAGTACTAGCAAAGCATCCTGGTTTTGACAGTTATATCTGCCTGGATGTGCTACATTAAGAAATGAATGAGTTTCTTTCCCTGTTCCCAGTGCAAGAGTCAGTTGTTAACCACATGCAATGAAAGTCTTGCCTGCCCTTAGAAGTTCTTATTGTGTTTTTTTTTCTTTTCTTTTCCTTTTTTTTTTTTTTTTAATCTTCTTAGCATTTCAAAAGTTCTTTTGATTTACTAGCGAATACAATGGTCTTTTATTTGCCTACACCTTGATTATAATGGAGTTCACTGGAGTGTTTAAAGGATCCCTCCCCAGGGCATTTGTCATTCCTCTGCTTGAGACAATGTTTGCACAAGTTCCCTTTCATCCTCTTTCCCATTATCTGTGATTTCTGCAACATTGTGAGATCTCTTGCACAAGACCATTTCTGGTACAAAAGCGCCATGCATCATTTTGAAAGGCATTCCTTGTCATCTCCTACTTGTTCTCTCATCTTTGGGAAAGGCTCCTGGCATTTTTCCTGGAAGCCATACAACCTCCTGCAGGGCTGGTGCCGGGGCATCAGGCTGACATCAGTCTGTGGCCCTTTGTCCACGGCTCTGCCGAGTGCACACACACCTGCTCTCTTTGCAGGTGTGCTTAACAGCACCACTGAAACTTTTCTACAGCCAGCTTTGTCGACTGGCGTACTTTCACAGAGTTCAGGGTTCATTGCTTCAAAGCAGTTATTGGAGTCAGGGCACAAGTGTGTCAGAGCCTGAGGATCTGCCTGGATCACTCTTTGGTCCCCTGCACTTCACAGTCTGGAGATCTCCCTTGCGGAGTTGATGCAACATGAGTTTAACATCCTCCTGTTGTGTGTTACCTTTTTTTTTTTTTTTTCCAATTACATGCAGATGCCGTGGGCAGTGCTATCCCCTCATGTCCCAAAGAGGCTGTGGGGATGCTGAGTGGCATGCCCCCAGCAGGAGGGGGCTGCCTGGGGGGCCGTGAGCTGGATCCACGCAGCAGGACCACGGCTCTTGCTGGACAGGCAGGGCTTGGCAGAGTAGCGCTGCTTCACTAGCAGCCAAGTTTCCTGCTGCTCAGAAAGGACAATTATTTGTGATTACATTTGTAGTGAGAAGGCTGAAGTCTCCAGAAACAAAACTGGCTCCACACATTACTGAACCTGGGTGTGCTGTGGAGGGGAACTCTGGTCCCCTGCAGAACTGAGGACCTTTGGGCTTCGAGATGCTCCTCTGCCTACTAACCCAGCAGAATCCTGGGCTCTGCAGTTCAACGAGGAGGGGAAAACTGTCTTTTAATATCTGGGTATCATTCATGCACTGTATGAAGAGAGTTTTCATAGTAAATAGATTGCACATCTATTAAGCATTTTCTTCACTTTCTTGATAGCATAGGTCTCTATTTCCTCTCCCCTGCAACCTCTTTCCATACCACTGTGAAGCAGAGAATATTTCCGGTCTGTTTTAGAGGTTTCCTGATTTCAGCTAGTACGTGAATGTGTGTTGTTTACACACTGCCATTTCAGTGTGGATTTCTTGTGGTGGTTTTCTGCACTTAAATTAAGTATTTGGCACCTCAGTCAGAGGCTGTTCCCAGGATACGGCCAGGGGTGCTCCATGGTCAGGGAGATCTCCAATGCCAAGCCCTGTGAGTAAGATGCTTGAGATGCTTGATGCTATCTATCGTGAAATCTCACACTTAATATGGTACGGTTTGCATGTAAAACAAAGCTGTTTAGTTTATTGAAAGAGGAAAAAGAAAAGACACTCACAACTCTACTCAGGCCTGGCCTATTGTGCTGTGCAGCAGCAGGCTGGCCCTGAATCTGCTTTGACATTTCCTGCGGTGTGGGGCTGCTCTGCTGCAGGCTGCTCCCTCACCTTGTGGAGGACTATCATGGCACAGCCCAGCCTATGGCACCCTACTGCTGCCCCGTCACAGAATACAACACCTTGCAAAGGGCTCACGGCAGGGTCCTGCTGTTGGCATCATCTGAGCTGGCCGCAATGGGAAAGCATTAGAGAGGATGGGAAGCCAGCCGGGTGTTTTAACATCAAGTCCTGAGACCCATTCTACTTGAAAACGACACTTGGCTGAGCTGGCAGTGGAGCTGTGCTACCATGTTTCATGCCATCCACAGGTCTACTTAAAGCTGGTGATAAACACTCAGTAAATAAGAAAATCCCTCAAAAGCAACAGAGGTTTTGGGAATACCAGGCCCTTCCTCTTACACAGTCTACTAAAAAGAGATAACAAGGAAAACCAAACATTCTACTTTATAGGTGGTAGGGTACAAGTCAAATGTACAGGAAGAGAATTTCTTAGTGTTGATGAAATAGTAAAGCACTACCATAAATTTAGCAGCTCTCGAGGCAGGCATTATGGGTAACAGGCATTTTATGTTTTCATGTATCTTTTATTTAAATGCCATGTTGTCTTTCCTTTATGTGTTCTCTTCATATATTTATTCTGGTTTGAAAATAGTTATTTTGTTATAAAGGACTCTAAGATTTTTTTTTCTTTTTTTTTTCTTTTTTTTTCTTTTTTTTCTTTTTTTTCTTTTTTTTTCTTTTTTTTTTCTTTTTTTAAGGCATTTGGGGTCCATGCAGGTGTAAGGACTGAACTTTACCACAGTCTGAAGTTGTTAGATGTGTGCTTGTGGTTCTGGCCTTTAGAGGAATAAAGCGAAAGCCACAAAATTTTAATCTTCATCTTTATATTCATAGGATCAAAGTATCAGATTGGTCATAAAATTACATTTTAGGCCAACCACTGAAGAAGCAAGTAAGAAGTACAGGTTTTAGTAAAATATTGCTACTATGTAAAGGGAAACCTCTAGGTTTACTTCTATATAGCTTTTATTTCTATGAAAATTCCAGAAATGGCTGGTGATTTTGAGTTTCAAACATTCTTCATTAGTAACTTGAAATATTTTTAAAGAAATCTTGATGTTTTAGGTGCTGTTGGACAACTGCCTCCTAAAAAACAGAGATTTCATAAGTGTTTTGTGTTGTGGTGAACACACTAAATCTTTAGTTCCCTTTTAAAATCTAATCCAATGGAAAGAAAATAATCTCTGACTTGGTTCTGTTTTCTTATATTACCAATGGGCCAGATACTGTTCTGTGTTGAAATGCCTATGCATCTTTTCTCACTATAATCAACTCCTAATTTTGCCAGAATTATCTGCAAGAAATCAGCATAATTTACAAAAATGCATTTTTTGTTTGTTTGTTTTTTATCCCTGGCTCAGTATGCACCAGTTTTGTTCTCTTGCCATCTTTTCTTCCCCAGTTGGTGTTCCAGAAGTGTAGCTAAGGTGCTTGTAAGAATTTTTTCATTCATCAGTCATTTATTCCATTGCTTTCCTCCCTCTCCTGACCCCAATGAGTTCCTTACTTCATACTTTTGTTTTGAAAAATTGCTTTCTGCACAGTAAGACCAACTTCCTCTGATTTGTATTTCTGTGGAGACTATATCAGCATGATTCAAGCAAACAATTGCATCAAAATAAAAGCTCCGTCTTATCTTCTACAGTCCAGCTGCTGACCAAAGATTGATGAATCCTTTACAGGCCTTTGAAGCCACCAGTTGGAATTCCTTTTCTATCAATGGCGAATTGGTTATTTCAGTTGCTGTTTGATGGTAGCAGTATTATTTTGGGGAACATTTAGTCCATCCTCCTGGTGCACATATGTTAACTTTATTGTGGTATTCTGAGACAGGCAGAAGTGCTTGAAATCAATTACACTGGGAAACCAAAGTGGCAGACAGAAATCTACATTACATTTAGAAAATATCTCCCTATGTCCCCTTTTCTCTCTAAAAAGCAGCTCACAGGCTTTATTGTTTGTATCCTTTCAGGAGATGGAATGGAACAGAACAGGCCAGAACAGAACAGAACGAAATGGTTCAGTCGGAGGGGACCTTCAGAGATAACCAAGTCCAACTGCCTGACCCCTTCGGGGCTAACCACAAGTTACAGCACGTTACTGAGGGCGTTATCCACATGCCTCTGAGCACTGACAGGCGCGGGGCATCAGCCACCTCTCTGTGAAGTCTCTCCCAGTGTTTGACCACCCTCACGGTAACGGAATTTTTCCTCATGTCCAGTCTGAACCTCCCCAGCACAGCTTTGTGCTCTTCCCTTGTGTCCTGTCATCAACGACCAGGAGCAGAGGCCAGCACCTCCCTCTGCACGCCCCCTCCTCAGGAGGTCACAGAGAGCAGTGAGGCCGCCTCTCGGCCTCCTCAGCTCCAGACAGGACAAGCCCGGTGTCCTCAGCCTCTCCTCACAGGACAGGCCTTCCTGCCCTGTTACCATCTTTGTTGCCCTTCTCGGGACACTTTCAGGTAACTTAACATACTTTTTTATTTTGTGGAGCCCAGAACTGCACACAGTGCCCAAGGTGAGGCTGCAACAACATAGCAGGAGAATCACCACGTCTGACCAGCTGGCTGTGCTGTGCTCAATGCACCCCAAAATGCGGTTTGCCCTTTTGGCAGCCAGGGCACACCCCCAGCCACTCATCTCCAAAACTGCGCCATTGCTCCGTCCCAGAATCCGAGGGTGGAGAGCAAGTGATGTGTGGGGGATCTGGGGAATGTGGCAGGCCAGGAAATTAAGTCTTTGAAAACCCAGTTGAGCTATGGGACAGGCTGACTTCTCTGCACCCAGCAGGGAGTGCAAGAGCAGGCAGAAGTGTCATTTAACCAAATGGTTTTGTTGATGAAGGGCCCGAGGTAATGGTGGGAGGCAGGAGGAGCAGGGTGTCCGATGGGCTATTGTGTGCTCTTGTCCTCATCCAAGAATGTCAGCCCTTGAGAGCAGGGGAGTCTAATGTTTATTAGGAGATGAGCAAGGCTAGGTGCCTTGGGAAGACATGGTTCTCCTTCAGCCGTCAGAAAGGAGAAGTGTGGAAATGACTAACCTGCCAGTGCCTGACAGCAGGGATTTAGGGAGACATTAGTTATTGTTCAGACTTGCTGTTTCTCCACAGGTACCTGTCAGACCCAGCTGACACTTCAAGCACAAAAAAAGTATTTGGCACTAGTCACTTCTTGTGAAAATGTTTTATATATTCCCTTTTCACACTCTTCCTTTGTTCTCATGAGGTTTTGTGTTAGCGAAGGTTTTCATCTTTGTTCTCTACAACAGCCAGCAGATGTGCCTGAACCCAGGCACTATGTGCAGGCTTTGCTGCCTTGACTCTGTTTTCCACGCTCCCTCTGGCTGAGGATTATGGCTGTTAACGAGGTATCTACATTTAACTATTGCAGCTAACTGCTCCAGTTCCTGCCTGCAAACTGGGTGGGTAGCTCAGTGATGTCGTGTTCCTGTGCCTGTGTTCCTATGGCCAGTGCAAATGGATGGTGTGAGCTTTTTATTGCCCACCTAGTCCTGCTGAGGCCATCTCCAAGAGGAAAGAAGGCTGGTCTGGGACATGGACTTACGCACCTGCTGCACTGCAAGGTTGGCTTCTCCCTGTGTTGCCGATGGGACTCTTTGACTTTACCTCTGTTTGACAGAATTTTTAACAGCTTCCACACACTCCTTTTCCTTTGCAGGCAGCTTAAAGTATTTTTGGTCTTTTTTTTAGATTGCTGTTTTGTTGCTGCAGCTTTTAGATTTGCCAGTCCTTAAAAGACCTCATTTATTCTGCAGAACACTGAAGAAAGAAACAAAATGTAGCTCTGCCTTACAGATAGAAAGTTAAGTAGTGGTAAAGCTACTGGGGAGTAGAGGAGAGGTTCAGACTCATATATCTTCAAAAATCACTATCCTAGAAAAAAATTACTAGCTAATACTGAGAGTCCTGTCTCTCCTTTTAGCTTCCCAGTACAAGCTGCTAGAACTGCAGTTCTGTGCTCTCTTTAGCGGGAGGCCTCCATGAGCTCTGGCAATCCTGGTCTATGTCTGCCTGGGATGATGCAGGTTTCTTTTTTAAATCCAATCAAAATGCTACTCCTGGACATTGCTCCTCTGCCTGTTCTGACCAGCAAAGCAATTAAACTTCCCTTAAATTCTATCTGCTTTGCAGATTGGTTGTTTGAAGTTGCAGATAGGACCTGTGGTGTTCTGTGGGGCAGGAAGGTATTTGTTAGGTCCCTTTTGGAAAATGCAACCAGTGGTTTAAGGTCAGTTTCAGTTACTAAAGACTTTCCCTGAAAAAGGCATAAGTGATTGCATACTAAAGCCTTTTTCTCTGTTTTAACCACCTTAGTAGTGGCTCTACTTCCCCAGTGATTCCCTGAAAAATAGGCTACATCAGTTTCTCTATTATCTTCTGTCGCTTGCTTTTTTCTCCAATAATGCCATCAGTCCTGTTAAAATGAGGATATTACCTGGAAGAGTGTTCAGTCACTTTTGTTCTGGGCTGTTGCATGTTGCTCTTAAGAGAAAGCCTTAGGAGAGGCTGTTCTCCTCTTCATCCATGTTTTGCACCTCCTGCTAGCACCTCCCAGCTTTGCAAATTCGACATCTGTGACTTTGCATTGCCTGGATTTCTTCGCTCTGAGGGTGGCAGGCTCGTACATGGCTGTCTCTCCTGCCTTTTGGGTTCTAAGTATTGGATATGTCAGGTCACTGTCATGATGCAGAGGAACTTAATTGATCCAAAACCTGGGAATGTATCACTACTGAATTTGTAGATCATGTAATGGCAGTGTGAGGGTTACATGCACAATTATGGTTTCTTAACATGTTCTAATATTCTTTAGCAAATAGCAATAAAAAAATCATGTTGGCAGGAGGTAAAGCAATAACTTCAGAATGAATGCATGAAACATAAAAAGTCACTACAGGTTTTCTGTGTCAAAAAATAAACTACAAAATTTACATGGACTGTGTAAATATACAAAGCAAGAACACTGCAGGCAAATGCTTACAAGACACATGTTTAGCCAATATCATTGTTTTCCAGAAGAAAAAAGAAATGCCAAATGAGAAGTCCTGGATGGTTATTTATTTTGTCAGTTGCTGTGTGTTTGTGGAACAACATTAAGTGAACAGTGTTTGTACTGGGCTGCCATTAAAGACAGGCAATGCACCCATCAGATACTGCAATAGCAGCTTTATGCATTACTTGTTAGCTAAAGTGATATTGTTATTTTTGCCTGAGATTTCAATATCCACACAGTTATCTTGTGTGCTCAGGTCAACTATTTCACCATCTATTACTTCATGGAGAGCAGCCTTGTTGCATCAATACCATAACCATTACGATCGTTACTTAGCAGTGAAATGTCAGCTCCGCTTGCCATGGCTTCACCAGATTGTTGTCCCCACTCCTTATCAGCATTCCTTATATCAGGATAGGTGTTGGGATGGGGACTTATTCCAGTCACACAGAGATATTCAGGGTAGACGTTACTCCATATTTTCCCTGCCATGCAGATTCAGTCTTTCGTGGTTGCAGGCTGACAAGATTTTATGTTTCTTTTCCTACTGAAGATGTGCCTGTAGTTCTGGAGATGTTTTAACAACACTGTGTGTTCCTTAGGGTCATCTGACCTTGATGGCAGCTGAGCAGTGCTTTCCACCAGGGTGTCCTCCAGAAATGTACATGTTCATTTGGGTGATATCATGGGCTTACAAGGAGCATCCTCCAGAAAATGAAGGGATATTATCAGTGAACTTTTGTCTGCCAATGAGCTGTAGCTCTAGGAACAGAAGAGCTGAAGAGTATGGATGTGAAGTCTGGCCTTGCTTAGGCACTGGGCAGTCCCATCAGTCTGTCCAGCAACACAAAGACTTGGGGTCGTAGCTATCAGGAGCTAAGGCAAGTGGAAAATGTCTGATGCAGTCTTGCTGAAAGAACGATGCTTTTGGCACTTCAAATTTTCATGCATTCTTCTTTAAGCTGTCTCCAAGAAGTTGCAGACTTAGAGTGTTTTATGACAGCTGATATTCAGTTTTGACTTATTGATAGGTACCTAGTGATATGAGTTTGCCTGGAAGGATTAGAGGTCTCCAAGATTGGGAGGTTTTGTCTGAGGACTGCAATTTGTATTCATTTACTTTGCCTCTTCTTGAATCTCTCAAAACAGTCGTGTCTGTTCTTGAGCCCAATCCCCTTAACATCTTGGTGCAACAGTTCTCCCTGAGCAGGAGGCAGCCTGGGAGAAGCAGGGCAGCCATCTGAGAGGATGTCCCTGCTTACAGCTTACCACAGGGAAATCACTGTCTTTGGCTCTGCAGATGCTTCAGGGTTCTGTCTGAGGGAATAAGGCTCATGTGATGGGTCTGACCATCTGCCATTCCCTCTGCAAAAGCTTCTCCCCCATTTAAAATGACAAGCAAATACAATTGCCAAACAGAAGCCTTCTACATCTTTGTCTGTGCAGCGGATGGAGGTGTTTTCCCAGGCTCCTCCTTGAACTGAACAAGGGGTCAGCTCAGCTGGGCTGCAGTAACTACTGCAAGTTCCTATTTATCTCTGTTTCTATCTCATTTTGGTGGTGGGGGTCAAGGGTAGAGGTCAGGGCAGGGAACAAACAATGAGTGAAATGAACTTCGGCTACTAGAGCAGTGAGCTCAAACCCTTCAGACCACTGGAGAAGTGGACATCAGATGGGATGAAGTGATATTGCGTCCCTCCTCTTCTGGGCAGGTGTTTTGCTGGCAATGCTGTGGCACCAGGGGACATACCTTAGGGGGGCTCTGAGCATGGGTACCAGAGTGGGTGCCTCTGGGCATCAGTGTCTCAGACCTGAGGCGGATGCTGGGTTGCCTTTGCTGGACATGATGGAGTTGTAAGACATGTGAAAACTTAAAACCCAGGGGAACATTACAGGTAAAAAAAAAAAAAAAATGCAATCGTTGAGTTAGGTAAAGATTTGAGAATTGTGTTCTGAACTCAGTTCTGCCTAATTTCCACTCTGGGTACTTAGGTCCTTATGTGGACTTTCCTCTGTGTGCTTACATTTCTGGGGTGACTATATAAAAAAGGAAATTATGTGTCAAAGACAACCAGTGAAGCTGACTTTTCCAGCTGGGTAGCATTGCACTGTCCTGTGTGACTTCTCTCCCCTCCTCTCCCTTGCTTTTGACATTTCTTATATCACCTTTTTCCTTCCTGCAGCTATAAATGACAGAGATGGGTACTGAGGAAGAAATACCTTTTTTTTTTTTCCAGAGCCATAAAAATAGTTTCCTTGGTTTTATTAGCAGTGCATGGATATGAGTTCAGCCTCCTCTCCAAAATAGACAATAAGCAGGAAGTACTCAATTTGGCAATGCATTTGGGGTTAGAAACATTGTTGCTTTCAAAACATTTCACCAGAGTCATTAATTAAGTGCGAGAACAGAGAACTTCGACCAAACAAAACTAGGGGAAATTACATTTCTCTTTCCTGACCTATATAAAAAGCATTTGTGCTTAAATCATATTGAAAGCTTTAAAGGGACATCTTTCCCAGAGGAGCATGCAGAAAACATAAATGTCCTGCAATAGGATTGTTAGGATTTGGCTGTGTTTCCTCTTCTTTGCAAATGTTTAGTGAGAGTGTTTATAAGAAGCGAGTCTAAGCAAGGATAGTGCAGCTATGGAGTTTAATTTTACAAATGCAAGAGCATGAACCGGGAAATTTTCTCCTAATGATGAGGCTTGTCCTGCCCAAGAACAAAGACAAATCCATGCTATTTCTGTTCAGTCCCAGTGACTATCATGGTGATTAACTCCAACACCTTGTACAGAATTGCTGAGGAATAACTTCAGTTTCAGCAGAGCCTGAGAGACTTAGGTAAACATTATCAGAGAGCTGAAGAGTGTCAGGTATTCCCTGTCTCCATTATCGACTGTGATTTGATAACCACAGTCAGAGAGAGCATTCATTTAATGCTCTCACAGTCAGAGAGGCTTTCATTAAATGTGTTAATAGACCGTACCCGTCCAAAGAAGGGAGAAGTCTCAGCACATCTCATCTCACACCTGAGCACAGCGGTGCTGCACTCCTGGATCCACGTGCACGTGCTAGCCCGCCACGGGGTCAGCACATGCCTGCTTCACCAGGGACGGGGAACAAGCCCCATTCCTGACTCTGAGCTCTGCTGCCCTTTGCAGCAACAGGTAACTAACTACATGTGTGTGAGTGATGTAAAGCCCAAACTCCATGACAATATTCTGCCCTAAAATACTGCCTCCTCCCTTTCACTTCCAAATCTGCACTGTCTGATTGGTATTATCCTTGGGCCTGCAAGAGATGCACCTCCAGCTACCATCTGCAGTAGGCTGTCTGCCTCTGTCCCCTCTGCTTGCACACTTCTGTGGATGTGCAAGATTCATCGAAGTATGTCATCTGAGGAGCTGAATGCCTCCTTCTCTGCCCATGGCCCAGAACTGCTGCTGCTGCTGTGAGAAATGTTGCCTTTTGGGATCCGCTGCCCTACTGCTTTCTTCCATTAACCTTCTTTACTCTACTCCAGCGAGTTTTTCTTTTCTTTTTGGTCGTAGAGGGGTGATCTCCAGCTGCAGCTGCCTTTTCCACATGAGACAATTTGTTCTTTCACTGTGTTTTCATTGATTACTCATCCCTTTATACAGCCTACCTCATGAGTCACTTTGCCTACCTACCTGCAACCAGTGTGGTGTGCTCTCCATCAGTTCCTTGTTCTGCAGCAATTACCAGCATTTTATTGCTGGATTTTTCTCTCGAGGACTCTTTCTGTGCCAACATACTTCATTAATTTCTAATTTTGCAAACCACAAATTGTGACACAGCTGCAGGAGCTGGAAATAGGAATGACTACATACCCTCTCCTAGAAGTACGTATAGGGAGTTGGAAGGAAACTTGCCAGCAAGTCCCTTATAATTGCTTTCTGTGAACATTTACCCAGCCAAATTTTGCTCTCACATATATTTGTTCATTGTAAAATCATTTAAGTGGACTCAGCGGCTGGCAGTTTGTTGTATAGATAGAGGAGAACATTTTTCAAGACGGGAACAGACTAAATTCTTCAGATCTTCTCACTACAGCCCTAGCATGGTGGCATGAGGTTCTGAACACAAACTCTATAAGGCTTTTATGTTTTATGGATTTCTGCACATTTTTTGTTTGTTTGTTTGTTTGTTTGAGAGAATAACCTAATTTTGGGTTATTTTCTCACATGAAAATCTCTTAGTGCTACTATGAGCCCTGGAAGTAAAGAAGTTGAAATCTATTGCTAGAGTGTTATGAGCAATTTTATAAATATTTGTACAAAAGATTAGTTTTGGTATTAACTCTGGGACAATGTTAACTTGACATGAAATACCTAATAGTTACAATATGTATCTGTCTTGGACTTAAGATAACTAAAATTATTGTTATTCTTTGCAAGTGGAATGCATACCAAGCAGGTCTGGGGCACAGGAACAACGATGCAGGATTAATGATAAGAACAGTGTGTGTTGCAGCCCTGAAACGGAGCTCAATATAATCTCAATTGACCTTTCTGTCTCCTCATCTGAAGCAGACCAAGGAGGATTTGTTGCTTCTGTTCTTCCCCTGGAGGTACTTTGACAATATTAGAAGAAAAAGTGCAAACTTCCTTCTGTTTTCTTGTCACTGTGATCCCAGCAGGGAAGGGTACTCTTTGTGAAAATGATGATAAGCCAATCTTCAACGATTCAGCTAATCTCTCTGGTATACCTTCCAACAAAAATGGAAGCATGTTTTGCCACTCAGACAGCACAACTCCATTCACAAGTGAGGTCAGGCCATTAAAGTCATCGGATGTAGCACATGACCACTGCCAGTCAGAGCTGAGTGCAAGTCGCCCACCTCAGGTGGAGAGCTTGGTACTGCACACCCGGGGTCCAGAGTGACCTTGTCCCTCTGGGCATTGGCGTGGGTGGTCAGGGGTCTGTGATGGGGTCCAGAGAGTCTGCCTCATTTCCCCAGCCACTGGGCTTTGTGGGTAAGTTACTGATCTGAGCATTTGGGACTTGTAAATTCACAGCACCCATAGCACTCCAGGCTGTGCACTTTCCCTGGTGTGTTCTGTTGTATTAGAAATGCTGTGGTTTGTTGTTGTTGTTGTTGTTTGTTTTTATGGGGAAAAATAGGTGTTTTCTTTATGTGCGTGTGCATGTGAGTGAAAATAAAAACTGAGATCCTTTTCTGATCCTCTGCCACTCACATTGCGTGCAGCTTTTTGTTCTCATCTATTACTATTACAATAACTATTGCCGTCATTTCATTACAATTCACTGTTTTTCTTGGTTCTAGTAGTTCTCAAGGATTCCAGTCTTGTGAAATGTTGTATTAAAAAAAGTGAAGAATGGTCTTCCAAAATAACCATTACATTCAATTAAATGTCGATATGCTTTTTCTATTAATATGTACTTTCCATCCTGAAACACCATCATATAAATCAGTGCGTCAGCCAGCTGAACTAAGCTTGTGCCTTGGGATGTGATTTCCAAGTAATCCTTCTCTGTACATTCCAATCTTGATTTAATCCAGGTTTATCTCAGTTTTGCATTAGCTGATTGGGAACAGGTTTAAGTTCAAGTGGACAAAGCAACCCTTAAACTGGAGTGAGAGTGTTCATACACAGTATCACATAAATTAGCCAGAAAGGGTGCAATTTCTGTGTGTAGAAATCTTCATTGGTGTTCACCTTCACCACCCCTTCTCCTTTTTACTGAACCTATCCCTGCTCCTGTGTCTGTCTCCTTTCTGCTGTCCCAAGACTGTAGCAGAATTAAAGTGATTGGGGTCTAAAAATTCAGAGGAATCTATGTGCACTGAGAATTTTAGTTCTTTTAACATCTGATGAAGTCTCATCAGAGGGCAGTGCAGTTAATTTGTTGGGAGACTTTGCAGCTCCCTACTGTTTCTGGTACAGCAATAAATTCTTGTTTTCTTCTTCATGGGTAATCCAATGGTTGTAAGAAGTATGAAAAAAAAAAAAAAAAAGCCAAATCTTGTGGAAAACTGTCAGGATTTGGGCAATGCCAAATACAGTAATAAAGTTTGCTAAAGTAACAGTGAAAAAAGGCAATCTTTTTTTTTTTTTTTTTCTTTTTAACCTGAACTCCCAGATGATGCTGAATTATCACATTTCTTCACGAGTTTTTCTTCAAAGAAGAATTTTCCATTTCTCTCAACAGTGCTGCCAAGCAGGCAGTCTCTGTGTCGATGGGGCAACCTGCTTGCCCAGCTCCAGTGCTCAGCCACTCCCTTCTCCTTTAGTTTAGGAAGGCTGTGAAAACAACTGTCAGTCAGCCTTGTTCACTGCCGGGGTGGGATTTTTGAACTAGTGACACAGGATCTGCAATTTATTATCAGTCTTCTGCATTTTCTTGGATATTGCACAGTGGTTGTATTTTATAACTAGGTCAAAAATATGCATGGGTAACTCAATATGCACTTGGAAATTGCCAAATAACTTAACTGGTCTGTCCAGCACAGCAGTCCGGAGCAGAGAGGCCAGCACTTCACCCTTGGAAGGAAGAGAGAGAAATAAATCCATAAAGGGCAGTTAGGAAACAGCCAGCCACCTGGGAAGATTCTGATTAACCCCTGTTACCAAACACATGGCTGATGTTACAAGAAAAGTCTTTTTTTTATTTTCCCTAATTTATATGAAATAGCTTATTATACAACATTCCCCTTATTCATGTATATTTGAATCATATTAAATTGTTGACACCAGTGATATCTTCTGCTCATGCCTTGTGTAGGTTAATTAATGCTGGGAAATCTAAGATTTCTGGCATATAATGAGAGTCATTATGTATTAATGATTGGGTAGATATTAATTACATTTAACAGCAAACATTTTTCTCAGAATCCAGTTGTGTATGTATGGTGCTAAATGCATCATGGTTGAAAATGTGCAGCAGTTCTCATTGCACTCTGTAAAAGTCAACACCAGCACTTCCTGCCCTGTAAATCTGCCCGAAGAGCTGTGTACCTGAGAAAAGGATCTGTGGCAATTTTAGGTGAACTTTTTTTGAAGGTCAGAGGACTGTTACATGCAGAAACAATGGTTACGAAATCTCTTCTGTTAACAAAAGGAAAACTGTTTTCCTTTCAGTTGCTGTGTGCAGCCTCTCAAAGACAGCTATTGCTCAGTTTGAAAGGGACCCTTCAGAAGACTAAGCATGGCCACTGCCCGCCACTGCAACCAAAGGACGTCAGGAATTACATAGGCAGTGATTTCGTTGTTGTCGATTCCTCTTTTAATATCTCATTGTTACCGTAAGTGTTGATTTCTTTTCTGAAGACTTACGAGCCCAGCACAGTTGGGCTAAGTTTGCAGAGAAAGCTATTATTAAGAGACCTTGAGGAGAAGATCAGGGCATTCTTGTATAATGTCCTCCTGAAGCAGGTAGAAAGCCCTGACACGCTTCAGTAATCAGGGAGAAGTATGTTGACAGATTTAAAATCACTTGATTGAACTGTGAAAATAATGAGTCACAGATCATGATGACCAATGCAGAACAGACTTGTAATTATTTGAACATTAGCCTGCAGTTTGAAGTCAGTTGAAGGAACTGGGTCACCCTGTTTATTTGGATAATGAAATCTTTCTGCTATCCCTTCCCCTGGCACCACCAGTGTTTGGGTGAAAGTCTGGTTTCACTGAAGCTAATGGCAGAGTCCCTGTTGATTTAGATGGAAACAAGCCTGCACACATTGGTATTTACTCTGGTTTCTTAATTCTCAATTCCTTTCTATGTGTTTTCTGAGATCTTTTCCAACTTCTCCTTCAATCACGACCATGACCAGCCCAGCAGCTTGGTGTCCATTTTGAAACGCACTCTAAATGAACCTTTGACTTGGATAAACTTCCTTAAAAAAGAAAGGCAGACCCTGTGGCTTTCCTTGCTGGGTGAGGAGGTATCCCTTTGGCGTGAGCCTGGTGTCAGCTTAGTCAGAGAGGGAGCTCCAAGTCTCCCCTGCTGCTGCTGGCTAACACAAACCATGGCTGGTTGGAAAAGCCTCTTTCTTGGCAGTACATGTCCCATCTGTAGATTGCAGAGTGGGGCATTTATTTGCATTAATTCACCTTATGGTGACGTTATGGTGCTGCTGTTTCAAGAGATGGTCCTTTCTTACCCTAGTTATCATTGTCTCTTTTCTTTGCACTGTGTTTGTACCACAAACATGTGCACAGGAGGTGGCTGGCATGTACAGCTGGTTGATGTGACAGACCACTTGGTCCCTACCAAGCATTGATCTGTGTTGGGAAGCTTGCAGCTGCGCAGAACTGAGGTCTACTGGCTGGCAGGTCATAGTATCTCCTGAGTTTTCTCTGCTAATCTTTGGCCAGTGCATGCTGCAGGTCTGGGTTTGCCTTAAGTGGGATAAGGCAATGAAAAAACTTTTCCTCATCAGTCAGGGTTTTGCACGTGCAACTGTGACTGTAATTGCTCTACTGAGCTGAAGTACTGAACTGTGGTCTTTAAATACCCAAAAACCGAAAACCATCTACATTGGGAAATACCCGACACCTGTGAATTAATTGCTATGGACTGAAATTTATTTAGTGTCACTCTGAAGGTAATGTCACAGGTTTACATTACTTAAACTTCTGGGAACATACTGATTTCACAGCCGCAATGCTACTTAAACCCTTTCAGATAATGCTTCTCATTTAAAAAAATGTGAAACTAACCCTGAAATGCCCCGGGCAGCCTGGTTCATCACATTTCTGTGCAGGTGTTCTTGCAACAGGTGCCCTCTTCATAGCTTGGGTACCTAAATGCTTTCAGGGAAATTTGGTGTTTTTCATTACCTTTAGGTAATCAATACTGCTGCCGCCACATGCACTTTTTCAGGCATTTCCAGCAGAGGGTCTTTGCCATCAAATAGATCTGGTTATTCTCTGAAAGGGGAACATAGATCCCCCTAAGTGGCTTCATTATGAAAGAAATTTTTCACTAAAACTTTTAATTTCCTTTCTACATACCTACAGGCCAAAATAAACACACACACACACATACCTTCTATCCTTATAGACAGGTAGGAACAGCCTGGAGGTTTCAAAGAAGAGGCATAGCCCTGCAACAAAATAAAAAAAAAAGAGAAAAATCCCAGGAGCGTAGAACACTGCAAATTCCAATATCTGTGTTTATTAGTTTTCATATCTTTCCCTTTCTTTTAAAAGTAGAGTTTAGAATTAAACATGTCTGTTACAAATGTAAAATTATCAAATGTATTTCACCTTAAAATGTTACCACATTATTTAAAATTTCTAGATAAATGGTTAGAGACTATAATTTCCTTAATATCTGTGGAAAAGTTTTTAAGCTGTTTAAAACACAGGTGGGAAAAGCAGTATGGAGATAACTCATGTGTTTCCCTTTATCCTCTGGTGCCCTCCCCCTTCCTCTTGTTTTGTGCCCTCCTCAGCTCTCAAACTCTGATTCTCCGTCCCTTTTCTTGCAGCTAAGCTGGGTCAGCCCAGGGCTGAGTAAGAAATAAGAAAGAAAATAAACAAATAAATAATCAGGTAAAAGATCATTTGTATAAACATCTGGCACTTTAAATTTAGAGGAAAAAATGCAGAAATGAGAAACATCGTCTGTCTATACCTTATCTTATGACTTTACTTTGTATACCTGACCTAGGGACAGCTATTGTATGATCTTGTTTTGAAGTTTACTCCATTTATTGCTAGCTTGATAAAACTGTGAATCTCTCTTAGTCCCCAGTGTCAAATATTAATCTGAAAGACCCATTCCCTTATGGTGCTGTCACTTGCAAAGCCCTTTCTGTGCCCCTCACATTCACACTGCTCCTGTGAAGCACACGTTTCTGCTGTTATGGATTTTATTTGTATTTTTTGAAGTTTTCCAGACTGGCCTGGAGAGAGCTGTGCTTTGATCATGGTCCTGCTGTGCATGGACTGTGCACACCTAGCTGAGGAGAGGGCTCCTGAAGTGCCGGGCTGCTGCTGCTTCTTGTTGGTCTAGCTGCAAAATGAGGGGAGAGGGAAGGGGGAAAATTCACTTGGAGCTGGTCTGCAGATGTTTGTTGCCTATGAATATAAATCAAAAGCTGACAGTAAATTCATGTCAGGTGAAACAAACATTTTCCTTTGCCTCAGCAGGAAATATTTATTTTCCTTTATCCATTTAAGAGCATAAAGCTTTGATAAACCCCTAAACAAAGCACTTCTGTGAAACCAAACAAGCTCATTTGGAAGATGTTGAAATTAAACATTCACCATTCAAGAATTAATTATCTGAGCCAAAACAATTAAATGAATTCAATCTATATGTTTCTGAACATTTTGCAGAATATGAATACATATTTATACCCTCCTATCAGAAGTCCCTCCTTCTCTTCTTTGGCTTAATGTGAAGAAAATGGAAATGTTATGGTCCTCATTTTACAGATGAAAAAGCAAGGTGGATAGGGGAGTAGTCCCAAGTCCTTTCTTCTCTCCTTCTTCTGTATTCATGCTGGTTCTTCACCTGGTTTGTAGCTGTAGTTCTGACTTTTGTGAAACTTTCAGGGTGCAGTTTGTACAGGTGACAGGGTGCCCTGCATGGCTGGGACATGCCCAGCACCACCAACACCACTGTTGCAAAGTAGCCATCCAGGACAGGGGCACCCTGCCTAGCTGCCTTGCTTCAGAGAGAACAATGTTAGCTGCTGCAGATGGCTGAGGGTCTCCTGGCCCACTCACATCCAACCCTATGGTTTAGAGGTTAGTAAAGCAGAGGGGAACAAGCTGTAATTGACTCTGACCTTTCCCACTGCTCACATCAGACCTAAGCCCATGTGCTCTTCCTGGGCAGCCCCCCTGTGGAAATCAGCAGGGTTCTTGCATAAGGGCAGCAGGGGTCTAAGAGCAAACACATGCCTCCAGACTAAAGAAAATAGATCCATGGAAAGGGAGATGAGGGTGAAATCCTGGCATCTGTGAAGCACAGGCTATGATGGAAGAGAAACAAGATATTCTTACTGCACAGTTATGCGTGTTCATACCAGAAATGTGATTCTAAGGAGTGCAAACAGCATCGCAAACTGCCACCAAACTGTCCTGTCACCAGCAGCTCATAAAGTATTACCAAAAAGCCTACAGATCTTGCTTGAGTTGCCCCACGTCTGCTAACGCAGAGTCACCAAGTCAGGTTAAAGAAATTGCATGTCTTTTAAACACAGAGCATTCATTAAAAAAAAAAAAAAAGGCATACATCTTGTGGCCAGAATTGCCTAAAAGACTATGAACTTGGTTTTGTGTGTACATGCTCAGAATAAGTAAACTTTTAAATGTTTATTTTCTGAATTTATACTTACATATATATTTACATTGCTTTTTACATGACTGTAACTATATAAAAACCAAGTCCATACTCTACATTTATACTAAATGTTACTGCTTTGCACCTGGCATATACGTTTGATTAGGCTACAGAGTTTTTAACGGACAGATGACACAGGCAGTGCTCACTAGAAATGAGATGTGGCCTAGCTCAGTGGAAGCCATACTCATGGCTGATTTATGTTCAGTCTCTGAGCAAAACTTCTTATGAGGTCTCAAGAGGTAACACACTATTCGTGGTCCCCAGCAAAAATCCTACCTGACTCAGTAGAAAAATTTCAGTGGCCTTCAAATCAGGTTATAAACATCCTCCCCGAAATGTATTTTTGACCTCCCTCTGTGCTGAAGGAAGAGCTGGGTAGAAAAATCAGATGAGGACAAAGAAGGAGACTGTGGAAAATGTTTTTGTTAAAGGGATTGGGGTGACCACTGAGCTCTGACTGCAGTGTGAAGCCCTAAGCTGCAGTTCTGTGCTGCAAGGCATGTCCTGGCTTTGGAGGCTGCCCTGTTCCCACCTTCTCCTTCCCTGTGCCCTGCAGGCTCTGCAAAAGACAGAAAGGGGAGAGAGGGAACCTGAATTTTGCCAGTGACAAGACCTCACCCTCCAGCCCTGCCTCCCGCAGAAGCAGGGTTTGTTTCCTTCCACCCTCTGCTGTGCTCTGGGAGGCTGCAAAACTGGCAGTCTGGCCAGTGCAAAGGTTTTTGTGGGTGTCAGTGCAAAGTCAAGCATTAAGGAAGGATTCAAAGAATTAATGCCATGGTTATTTACTTACAGAATTTGTCTGGAAGAAAGGAGAATATGGAAGAAAGAGCAAGGGTTTTGGTTTGAACATATCCTTCTGAAGGTAGGAGTCAGCAAGCAAAAGGTGAGTGAGACTTGGAGTAGGGCACAAGTGACTCTAAAGCTGAGGCACTTACCCTGGATTTGATAGGCATGGACTAGTCCATGGAGCTGGCATAAAATAGATAAGCAGCTGGGGAACAGTCTTTGCAGCATTGCTTTGAATGCTGAAAGTGGGATGTGGCTTCATTTGGCAGTGCTGGAGGAAAAGCTATTGCTGTTGAGCTGGCAGATGGGATACCTGTCATCTCACAGGTGCCTGGATGACATGGGCAGTGTCTTAGGTGGGGTGCAGCCAGCTGGAAGATGTTGAGGTATTATGTGGGGCTGTGGGCTGAACGAAGCCTCTGGGTTGAAGGTGGAGCCCCTGGCTGTGTGAAGTGTCGGGCGTGTAGCCTTCATGGTGACCGCAGATACACCTGGGAGAAAAAGGGCTTGAGGGGGTAAATGAGAGCTCCAGTGACAAATAAAGCCTCAGCTGACCACTGCTTATCGTGGGAGGAATTAGAGGGGCCGACTAAGAGTTGTGCTTGAACAGAGACTTCAGCTTGACAGGAGTCCTAAATCAGGGATGAGCAAGTGGATGGAGATATAAACTGCCATTAGTCTCTTCCCAAGCCTCAAACAAACCAACCGCTGACTTTTATTGTTTCCTCTGCCTTTCCACTTCCTTGATTTATGTGAAACTCCACATGGAAATGTCAAATGCTGGTTTTCTAGTGTTTCCAAGAGAGATAAAATCAGAAAAACTACCAAAATTAGCTTGATTAATATTCTTGCCATGATATTCCAGATGAACTTCTAGACCAAAAAGTGATTTTGATCTAGACATTTGGATACCTCCCAAACATCTGGATTTCTTGAAGTCAGATCAACTTTACTCCATCTACTTTTGTTGTTCTTCCTGTTGTACTATTGAAAGTACCACAAAAATACTTGAGCGCAGGAGGAACGGGCTTATGGGGAAATTTTCCAGGAATGTATTTGGCTAGGTGTGATTGAAGAGGTGTGATGAGGATTATCTTCTAGGCATCCTCTCCCCTCCGAAGGAAAGTGAAGCATCCATGGAGAAAAAACAGTATGTAATTAGAAGTTATGCAGTCCTGCTCAGGCTTGGGCTGTGGCTCCTGGTTCCACTCAGGTTCCTAAAGCATTTACTTGTGGTCTGCAGTGAGCTGGCAGGACATGTCTCTGGCTCCTTTTTTTCCATGCTATTTCTTGTCTGGGGAGAGCATCTGGAAATTTTCTTTATACATTCATTACAATCTGCCGCTACACAAGAAGAAGATCAGCTAGATCAGTTATGACTGCAAGTTTTAGTCTTCAGCTCTCCCTATCTGCCTGGTAATGTCAGAGCAAATGCCTAAGGAAAAAGGAGACAAAGGAGCAAGACTGTATGGGGGAAGAAGCAGGGAGAGAAGAGCAGGATCAGCAAACTGGGCATTATTATGAACAAAAAAAAAGAAAAAAAAAGAAAAAAAAAGGAAAAAAAAAGATGTGTGCAGAGAAGGGGGGACAACAGAGCTTTGGGACAGTATCATGGGAAGACATTCAATCAGATGATGCTCTGATATGCTCTGATGTCTGCAGGGGAAAATCAGACCCCACTGGACATGAGGAATGAGGTGCTGAAAGGCAGTCTCCCAACTGGGTCTGTTGGCAGGCCAAAGCACATGTGCTGTTCTTTGTTATTTCCACTGTATCTTAAGTAAACAGGAAATCCTCCTGACAATACATAGCCGAAATGGAGAATGGGTAGTGGAGGCTGAATGGCTGGAAAGACAAAGAGGGGGAGAAAGAAAGGTCAAGGCTCTTATCTGACCAGGCTATCATGTATCACAACACTAAAAAGGAAGAATTCTTATTACAGCTGTGACTTCTCTCACTGTTGTTCACACTTTCTTTCAAGTGCCTTTTTCTCAAGTGCCTATGGAGATGTCTATATTCTGTTTCTCAAAGCAGGGGGTGGATCTCTGATAACCTATTTTTCAGATGTCGATAAACCAGGACAGTTGCACACTAAGGAATTTCTTTCTGAATTAGAGTAAAAAGAAACTTGAGATATGATTATTATATGTTTACCTGGAACAGTTTTTGTACTGATTTATAAAGTTTATTCTCATCAGTTTTTTTTTTAGTGGGATTCATCCCATACCAGCTGTATGGCCTTGCAAATTATTCCTGCTCTCAGTTGTAAAGAACTGTAGAATCACAGAATCGTTAAGGTTGGAAAAGACCTCCAAGATCATCTGGTCCAACCATCACCCTACCACCACTGTCACCCACTAAACCATGTCCCTAAGCACTACCTCCAACCTTTCCTTGAACACCCCCAGGGACGGTGACTGCACCACCTCCCTGGGCATCCCTTTCCAATGTCTGACTTCACTTTCTGAGAAGAAATGTCTCCTAATTCCCAACCTGAACATCCCCTGGCACAACTTGAGGCCATTCCCTCTAGTCCTATCACTAGTTATCTGCGAGAAGAGGCCGACCCCCAGCTCCCCACGCCTTCCTTTCAGGTAGCTGTAGAGAGCAATAAGGTCTCCCCTGAGCCTCCTCTTCTCCAGACTAAACAACCCCAGTTCTCTCATATCATAAAGTCACAAACGATTCTGAACTTCAAGTTAATCCGTACAGGCTGAAAATAAAATTTACACCCATTACAATTAAAGCCCAGGCTGAAAAGGCTCTTTAGTAATTCATCAGACAGCTCTTTCAACAACAAGTAGTTTTTTCTCTTCTTCTACTACTATCACAACTACTTTTATTTTTTGTGTGATCTCATAATTAAAATGTCCTAGTTCAGAAATGTCACTTTGAACAGAGACTATAATACCTGACTGGCCAAGGATGAAACAATACTTCTCCTTTTCTAAACTCTCTGATCCAATAAAGTCTTTAGAATAATCTAGCATCAAAGAAGCTATTTGTAGTTGCTTTGCAGTAGATCTCATGGCAGTGTAGCTGGTGTAAAATCCAGAGAGAAAGGTCAATATAACCTGTATGTGGAACCAGGACTTTTCTGAAAAGGTAAAAGAAGGAGTTACAAAAATCTACAATTCCTGTGGCCATCAACTGTACTTGATTTTTTCTCATCTTGGTTTTTCTCTGGTTGCCTGAAGTACGTACTTTATACCTAGTTCATATGATGCTTCATGTATTTATGGTGCAACACAAACTTGGAAGACAAGGGTTCCTTTCTGTATGTGCAAATTATCTGTTCCTTTCAGGTTGTAATTGGGACTTTGGCTTCTTCTTTGGAACACAGTGTGCTTTGTGACTTGTTCTAATGTTTAGTTTTTTTCTATTTTACAGTGATAATAACTTGTGTAAGACTTTATTCATGGCCCAAGTAAAATAGGGGTCATGCAAAATACTTTTAGTCTTTGATGATGTAATCATTACATTGCAGCAATGTTACTCATAGCAGTGCACATGGAGGTCCATAACATCTCAAACATTTCAACAGTACAGGTACACAATTTGATAAATAGTGAAGTGGATGCAGGTGCTTTCTGAACTGCTTTTGAGCTTGCAACACAACATTATAGGTGGACAGGGGCAACAGTCAGATCTCTGGCAGCACAACAGAGCAGGAAGATAGCTGTGCCCTTTTCTCACTGTAGCATGGAAAGACAGGAAAGGACTAGTATATGAACACCAGGACACTGGTCTTGAGCATTTTATCTGCAGAGAGCAGGAGAGTTTGACTCAAGGTTTCAGGGAACTGGCAAGTTTTGTGTGAGGACACAAGGCAATTTGACACGCTTTTGGGAATCTGAGGGCAGGCTGTGTTGCTGGTGTAGCCATAGCCAAAGTACATACTAACATGATGAAGAGAATTCTGAAGCAGGTAGAGATTACCTTTGAAATGTTAACTCCTATCCAATTGTAAATACAGATAGCCAATACAGGAATTATCAGTAGATCAAGACTGCCAGGTGGAGTGGTGGAGGAGCAGAGATAATACAAATACATCATAATTAATAGTTAATGCAAGATCAGAAGAGTAAAATCACAGAATCACAGAATTGAAGGGGTTGGAAGGGACCTCGAAAGATCATCGGGTCCAACCCCCCTGTCAAAGCAGATTCCTTAGAGCAGGCTGCCCAGGTAGGCATCCAGATGGGCCTTGAATATCTCCAGAGAAGGAGACCCCACAACCTCCCTGGGCAGCCTGTTCCAGTGCTCCGTCACCCTCACCGTGAAGAAGTTCTTTTGCATGTTGGTGCGGAACTTCTTGTGCTCTATCTTGTGGCCATTGCCCCTTGTCCTGTCCCCACAAACCACTGGAAAAAGGTTGGCCAAATCCCTCTGTCTCCCACACCTCAGGTATTTATACACATTGATGAGATCCCCCCCCAGTCTTCTTTTCTCCAGGCTGAACAGGCCCGGGTCTCTTGGCCTTTCTTCATAGGCAAGATGCTTCAGGCCCTGTATCATCTTTGTGGCCCTCCACTGGACTCTTTCCAGGAGATCCCTGTCTTTTTTGTACTGGGGAGCCCAGAACTGGACACGGTACTCCAGGAAGGAAATGAGGTACTGCTTATGGTCTTTTAATCCAGCCCCCCTCCCCCCTCCCCCCCTCCAAGTTATTAGTGAGAGGCAGGCTGAAAAAATATTACCTGATCTTGTTTTTAACTCTTTTAATCTGACACTGCACTGCTCATGTATATGTGTTTGTATGTATGTATGTTTCTGTATATATTTATATATTTTTCTGTGTAAGCAAATGTATACTACTATTACTTTGAAGCAATCAACCAGCTTCAATTGTGATAGCAGTAACTGTCTTGTAAAATGAAGCATGCTGAATGGTCGCTGTGGGATTTTTTTAATCTGGGTTGTAACAGATAAACAGTAAGACTTTTGAACTGCAGACAAGGAAATGTTTAGATCTACAAAAAGCCTCAGTTGTCAGCTCCTATCTGTGACTCATGTCACAGTGGGCACTGAAATGTCTTCTTAAAGTATTCTCTAAGCCTGTCAGGTTGCTGTCTAATCCCAGAGGTTCCCAGTATCCATATGCATCAAAGCTGACACCCATAAATTTTCCCAAGGTCCTAACAAGTACATCCACATACAGACTTAGGTACTTTAATTACATTAAATACATAATCCCAAAACATTTTGAAATGCTCCGCTCATCTAAACTCCCTTGCCATATCATTTTATAATAGAGGGTTTCCTAGATGCCTCATGTTTCACTTCTTTTCATTCCCAATGTGCCCCAACACTGGCAGAGCAGAGAAATTTAAAACTGACTGATATCCAGGCCTACTGGAACAAGGAGCTAGGTGTCTTTGCAAACAGGAGAGCTCAGTGCAGAAGGTGTTCATAGGGCACACCTAACTTGCATCAAAAGGATTAACGTTCTCATAAGAAAAAAGAGTTACAGCAACTAGTTCATTCAAGGAAACAATAGGAGAGTGATGGAAGGAGGTGTGCAAGGGGAGGAGGAAAGACAATGGGGCTCTTGTCTCTGCTCATAGAACTGTTTATACATTTCACATTGAATTACTGGATGAAGTAGTGATCAGTGATAGGTCATCAGCCTCACAGGTGAGCTACTCTGACTACATGGTCACAGAGTAGAGTTGCCTAGCCTGGTTTCTTTCTGGGCTGACAGTATTGCGCCATACTACAGATGGTGTGACAGTTTCAGTATGAAGAGATGAAAGGCCTGTGACTTGCTGACTGAAGTAGGTGGAAGGTCTGCATTATTACTCCTCAGGCAAAGGTAGGAACTGGTGCTGTGTCTTCCATTTTATGTTGTCTAACCTGAGGCCACCACCATTTTGAAAGAAAAATGCTCCTGAACAACAGGTGTAGGTACCTTGCTTCTAGACATGAGACAGCAGTGCACGGTGAGATTAGGCCTGTTGGTCAGCTTTGGGCAGCTGTAAGGAATAAGGCATTTGTCTGTTTAGCAGGGGCAGGTATTTTGGGCTCCCTTCTGAGGTGCCTCCATCCCAAAGGGGTACAGAGACAGTTCAACGCTGGAGGCGGGTTGATCAACATGAAAGTATAATAAGCATGACTGTACAGTGGTTAACATGTACTAGACCAATGCTAAGTATCTTGAAATCAAAAAAAAAGCTGAGAAAAGAAACCGGTGATCTCCTAAACTGAAATCCTCAAACTGTCTTCATTAGAACCAGGGCTCCACAGAGGGTCAAGACAGCTTTCTGCTTAGCTTTGAAAAACTGTTTTATATTCTTCCATTCTCAGCTATATTCTTCTGCTGTTGGTGGTTTAAATAACAAAATAAGATTGAGAAAAAAAAATAAAAACTTTTTCACTGTAGCTATTCTGTAGTGTGATTTTATCTGCTGGGGATGGGATAGAAACCAGGCTGTTGTGATCAGCCAGTGGTCCTCAGAGCTGTTGACACTTTACTGCCTAGAAGACTTTCTCTTCTAGATGGTTGTTCCTCTCCAAAGGGGTGGATGCAAAGGGAAGGATAAGATACGTGTGTAACTTGCCCTAACTGATTAATGAAACAATGGTGGGTAGAGGTACTAGAGATACAAAAATTTGCAAAGAGGATGGTTGCTAATTTACAGCTTCTAATGTGATAACTCCCCCACCACTGAAGATAATTTTAAAAGTGTTGTTAGAATGACTATAAATGGGTCAATTTGTGAAAAGATAAATATGGAAGGCTTCTTTTTTTTTTTTTCTTTTTTTTTCATTTTTCTTTTTTTTTCATTTTTCTTTTTTTTCATTTTTCTTTTTTTAACATTGATTAAGTGGTTATCACTTTTGGCATGTATCTTCAATAGTGATATGTATGTAATGGCGTTGCTGCAAGGTGCTTCTGCAATCTAAGCTGTAGCAAATGAGTAAGAAACATCCTTCTCCTTTAGCACCATGCAGAAAACAAGGTTTTGTGGCTTAAGGGATGAATGAACAGTGTGGTTGCATACAGTGTTCTGGATAAATAACACCAACTGACTACACTTTGGAGACTCCTTTGGGCTTTGCAAAAAGTTTTCCAGAGAGGCATGAGTGTCTTGAAGGACTTGAAGGGTTCTCAAAATTGGCCTAGGGTCAATATCAACATAAAGGAACACACTCAACTTCAACAGCACTGTAGAGTAACCCAGGTCTCTCTGATGATCACTAAGTGATGTTCAGAAGCCTTCTCAGCTATCCCAAAGCAGAACCAGCTTGATGGCAATATCAAAATTTTTGGACAGTTTTTTTGGACAGTTGGTTTCTTTACAGAGACCTTCGGAAAATCCAGTGAGAGAGAATTCATAGAAAAAGCACAGGCCAATTCATTTAGACAGATTTTCCACAGGTTTTTTGGTTTTCAGTATTTCTAAAATGACTTGTCATAGAAATATATTTTTTTGTTTTATACTGCTGGATTTATGTGAAAACAACGACGTGGTTTCCCAGTGCAGTAAAGATGTAATTATCAAATCAGGCTCTAGCTGTAGATAGAGCAGAACAAATAGGATGCTCATTTGTTTTACATGCACAGAGTCAGCACTCATTGATAAGACTCATTAACAAGAAGAAAAGAATACTGGCTGGAACCAGTAACAAAGGTAATTTTAGGTGATCTTGGAGGCTTCCTCAGTATTTTATGCAGTCAGAGCCTGGGTCTGCAACCTCAGATCTCTAGAAATACGTAGGTGTTAGCCACGGGCTATGCACTGAGCATCTCACCAGAGTGAAAGGTCCAGGTTTCCATATTAGCCTTGTTTTAAAATGCAGAAAGCACCTTCACTGAATTTTAAAAGCACCCTAGCAGATGGGTGCCGTTAATCCTAAATTGCTCTCAGAATTAGTGATTGACACATTGGTAAATCCTGCTAGATACTCCGGCATCTCCAGATACCAAAATGGATTTGAAAGGCTGGCTTTGATTCTTCCCAGTGGCTCCTGATTGTGAAGGCTGGCAGTTTACTTAGGAACACTGTGGGCGTTTTGAATGTTGTTTGAATTTTGTCAAAAATCTGGGAAGTCTTAGTTTTGACACTAATCCTGTTGCTCCTGTTTTTCTATGGAGTACTACACAGAGAGTCATTTGCAGGTCCATAAGTTTTAACAATAGGAACTGAACTTTGGCTAATCAGTGGCCTTACTCGTATAAACCATTAGTCAACCATGCAGCCTAAGCTTGGTCTCTGAATTCTTCTCCAGTATTACCTTTAACATAAGCATATATCACAGCTACAGGCACATCAGTTCTAATGAACATGTAATAGTTATACTTGTTCTTTAATACTATTAGACAGGAGACTACTTTCAGGTAAATCACCGTAGTACAGAAGGATTCCAGGGGTAGGGAATCCTAGAAGTGTTGACAATGTTATTTAGAACAAATCCATGCACTAGTTGCTCCAGATACTTCGCTTTTACAGCCTGATAGACACTTGAAGACTGACACTGCTGTCACTCACCCTTGGCCAGGAGACTCAAAAGGTCGTAGATGACCAAGCAAGTAGCAGTGACATTAGGAGGACTGGAACAGCATTGTGGGTGAAGGAGGCATGTGATAAGGAAAGGATGAGGCCATGGCTTCACATGCTGGAAGTCTTCCAACTTTCCACACTTCAGCAGGGCAGAGTGCCAGAACCCCACAGGTGTTTGCTTCGTGCAACTGACAACGAGGGGGCTGAGTTGTTCAGAGATTACTGCAGAGCTACAAAAGATCTTGGCCCTCATCTGCACATTTGAATTATTATTATATTAATATTCTTTCTTAATATTGTCAGAGAAGCCAACATTCTTCCCATGAGAAATTCTGAATCTTTTCCTTCACTGAGATCTGGCCAGGGCTCCTGCTGACGGAAAGGTTAATAAAGGAAGTGAGCAATCCAAAGAGCTCTGACAATGTTTATTACAGTTTGTGAGTGTGTGTGTGTGCGTGTAAGTGTAACATGCAGACTTGTATTCTGACTTTCAGGGTCTCAGGAAATATTGATGCAACAGAAAATGGATGTAACCCTCATCATAAATTGCGGGTGCCAATTTGGATGTAAGTGAGAATTATGCAGAAGTTGCTTTTAACTTAAGCGTGTTTTTCAGACTGTGATTTGGATGCAGAAATGACACATTCAGAGCTCTTCTTTCCTCATAATCTCTCTTACTCTTCATTTGTTTGCTTGTTTGTTTGAAGCACTTTCACTTCCTTCCCTGTTGTTACGGAGGATGCTGTGATTGCACAAGCAGAATTTCATATTTAAGGTGACAGAGTTGGACAAAAGTTTTCCCCATCAAAGGCCTAAGCCTGGGCCCTGGGAATAAATTGTAAAGCTTTACAGTAGTATTTTAGGGATTTGAGACCTGAGACTTTTAAACAAGCTTTTGTGGAATGGAGTTTTACTGGTTCATTGACTCATCTAAAATTAAACAGAACATTTCAAAGAAAAACTGCTGTGGTAGCAAAATCCAGTGAGAACTGAGAAAATACACAGCTTGAACAGAATTACTCTAGCAAATATTTCTAGCGTTAATTCTCCAGAATGAGGCAGCTATTTTGGGCTAACTCAGTGACTTAGAGTAGACCTGAGCTCCCACGTCTCATCAGCTATGGGACAGCATGGAGGGAATCCTTAAATTTCGAGTATGTTTGGCCTCATTCAGAACTCTGGATCCAAAACTGGACTCAAGCTTGAATCTATTCATGACATTATGACTTTGAATTCTTGAAAAGCCCATTGTGGAAATGGTCATTGTCAGAAAACTGGGTTTTGGTTTTCAGTTTGACATACATAAGATTTTGATTTGGTTTTGAAAATACCCCGTTTTAAATCTTTGCTTCAAATCTAGAGGTCAGATTTCTACCTGCTGCAAATTTTGATTGATTTTTTGGATGTCGGAATGAAAGCAGCAGGGCCTTTTTGCTGTTAGAAATACAGAAGAGAGATCAGACCCTGATTTGTACTCATTTGTACCTGTAAGAACTGATGCAAGAAACTGAAGAATCAGGCTGTATGTTTTCCAGAGCACTGACATCTACTTAACACACACTTTCAGGCCTCTGTAGTCCCTAACTCTTCCTAAAGATTCTTCCAGTATCTCATCTTACATTTGTCTTCTGTGGCATTTTTGACAGGGAATACATCTTATCTATGTTTGGAAAGTCCTTTATAAATTTACAGCAGTATATAAATCTTTTATAGGAATCAGAATGTAAACCTTTACCAGCTACAATAACATGAGTGGAATATTCTTTCTTCATTTCTCAGTGACTGACTAAATACTGCCTTTAGCATTATATTTATAGGAAGTTACATTGTGTGTGTTTTACTGTAAATGTTATTCTTAGAGGTGGAGTTAAGAAAAACAGCAATTCAATATGAATCTTTTTTTGAGTGGCAAAGAGCTTTATACAATTATGTTTCATCCTTCAAGCAGACAGAAAGTAAGATTGACCTTTAATGTCACATGTGAATGGGATAAAAAGAAGTATTTTGGCTGTTCTGAGGTTTACAGAGCCTACCTGAAAGAATTTGTATTTGTTTCCAAACCCCTGCAATTTACAAGCCTTCTCAATCTGGGAGTTTTCTCAGCATCTAATCTCCAGTAGTGGTTTCATCTGGAGACCAGGGTAACTTCACACCAGGGCTGTCTGAGATGGTTTATCTGTCCTTGTTTTGAGAAATCAGAAGTGTCCTTGCCTACTATCTGTGTATGGCAGCCCTTCTCTCCAGACTGAGCATCTCTGTATGTTAGCCTGGCACCGGGCAGGCAGGGGAAGATGTGATGCTCTGTGGAAGTCTGCACCTTCCCATGGCCGAAATGGGTGCAGTGTTCAGCCCCAGGTAGCTCTGAATGTGAATGGCCAGATTTCACATCTCCCTTACCCCCATTTTGTACATGTTTGTGCAGGGCATGATGTAGTGGAAATCCCATCCAATAAATCAAGCTAAATTCCTTTGCAAAATCAACATGCAGACATGCATCTCTTCCTGCTTTATTGGTGAGGTTCCTATTGAGGTTTCCTGCTTATAATTTATTTCACATAAGCTGATTAAAAAGTCATTAAAAAACAATCAAATATCTTCATAGCTAGAACAGGATTACAAAGATGGAGCAATTACTCACTCGCCATCTTGCTATGTTAATAGAACAGCTGCTGCCACCACTCTTTTAACACTGCTGATCATTCTTGGCCAAGCTTATCTCCACTGAAAATAAATATTTTGGTTTTTATGTCAAGATGACTAACAGAGCCTGCTAGAGACAATGTGCATGTAGTTCTTACTTATCTATACACATAAATCCATAGGATCCTACAAATCCTGCTTGCAAGAGATCTCTGGAAATGATCCAGTTCAAACTGCTGCTCAGAATGGGAGCATTGCCAACACAAGACAAGGTCATCAGTGGCTTTGTCCAGCCAAGCCTTGAAAAACCTCTGAGGATAGAGGTTCACAGTGTTTCTGGACAGTCATTTCCAGCATTATAGCATGTTCCTACTGTAAGAGTTAATGACAAATTTATGTATGCTCTTAATTTTTGTCATACTAGCTGTAATAGAAAAATGGCCAATGGATTATGTTCTACTACAAGCTAGACATCCTGACATAAAAATGCACTCTCTTTTGCACTGAAGAGAGAGGCTGCCAGAGGATGGTGCATTGAGCAAAAGGATTCAGAGGTCTGAAGTTAATTTCATCAAAATACTAACCCTCTGAGATGTTGGTCATTTGCCTGTTTAGATAAAGTGCAAGAGCTTGGCGTAAAGTGCTCAGCACAGACGAGGCCATCCCAGGAAGCTGATCCTGTCTTCTGAGGTCAGAGTATCAGCCGGAGTGTCCACACAGAGGATGATGTGGCTGCACATCCAGCAGATACATGTAGACAGAAGGAGAGGGAGAAACAGTGAACACCTCTGTGCAGAATAGGAGCTCTGTTCATTCGTGAATGGCTGCACTGTCCAGAAAAACACAAAAAAAACCCTAGATGCAGATGGAAGTACCAGGCAAGTGTGAAACAAAGCCAGTTTGCCACCTCACATCTTCCCCAGTTACAGAACTGTTAAACGCTGGCAGAGGTGAGTTATTGCCATGCCTCTGCTCTATCTGTAGAACTGGGATTGCTCAATGTCTGAAGTCTAACAGCACAGGCCTCTAGCAGGAGAGCTAAAATTATATCCCAAATGATTGGTTACACCCACATGCTGTCTTTTCTCTTAATGGTAAGTTGTCTGGAGAAGGATTTCTTGCAGAAAATCATTTGAGAGGGCAGCATTGTTAGAGAAGCTGTAGCAGTAAGCCTACCAGGAGGCTGCTTTCCTGTTTGCTGGAACAGAGGCAGCATGCACTGCTGCACTGCTTACAGTTAAACAGATGGGAAATAAATGGAAAGAAATGTGCAGAGCATTAGCTGCTCACCTCTGCTTTGCACTGTGGTTGGCATGGCTGCTCAGAGAGGACAGGGATGGTCACAGGGACTGCATGTTCCCCTGGCTCTTTGCAATCGGAAAGCTAAGATTTCCGTAGCTGGACCTTGGGCTTTCCATGAGCTGATTATTATGGCTGGAGCATTATGTTGTCTCCCCTGGCAGCTACCTGAACAGGAGCCTCACACCTCCGTTCGGCAAATACCTCCTGACAGCTGTGTCGGAGAGCCCCCGTGGCCCCGGTGAACTCGTGCGGCAGGGCTGATGCTGAACAGTACGTTCCTGAGTGCTGGTTTCTTCCTCCGTGCGGACGCTCAGCTCCGCCTGCAGCTCCACGGGTAGGAGTCAGACTGGTGTGGCATTGTTCCTGCGCTTGGCACGGACATGCTGCATAATGTGATAATCCCTGTGGGTCGAATCTGCACCGTCCTTGGCCAAAAGGCTGTACTTGGAGGTAAACTTCTGACCTTGTGGCTTTTTTTTTCTTTCTTTTTTTTTTTTTTTTTTTCCCCAAGAAATGTTTTGGAAAGAAGTAATTGCTATCCTTTCATAAGCCATTCCTCAATCCAAGGATCTGATTCTCCTGTGTGCTACTGTGGTTTTTAAAAGAAACAGAGAACTCTTCATACAGCCAAGAAACTCCAGCACAAACAATCGAGGAGGCATGGCACCGAGGCAACAGAATTCTTCTAAAAAAGCTCTTTCTGTAACTGTGAAGTCCCACTCGCACTTCAGCACGGGACACAAGAAATTGCAGTTTGTGTCCTGCAGATTAACTGTCTGAGTTAATCCACTGAGCAAGGGGCATTTATCAAAAAAATACCTTTATTATTAAAAAAAAAAAGGGGGGGTGGGGGGGGAAGATTGCACTTGAGACATTGTTGACCTGTGTTGACCTAGCAATGAATGAAAAGCACCGTTTCTAGAGAGAGTTTTTAAGCACTCTGGTTCAGTGCTAGCATGCATAGGATAAGTATGTACCTACAAGCTGAGACATGTAGCACTTCATCCTTAACTTGTAGGCTTGTGTAAGTACTTGAGGACACAATTTGCTGAAGAAACGTGTACAAAGGAAGAGCTTTAGCTGGGAGAGTTGTAATCTAATAAATATCGCTCTCTCCAGAGACAACTACAATCACATTAAAAACAGAAAAACAGTACAGTTAAATTTATATTACAGTACAACATTTTTAGGTTACACATTTAGAGGGTGGGAAAACTGCAAAGAAAGACAAATCTGGGTATTAGTCAGTATCTTAATGTGCTATAGTAATACTTTCTTACATGTAAGGGTGAAGGGAACAGCAGATTTGGTTTACTGCCCACAGAATGCTGTCTCCAATTTTTAAGCATCCTTCCCTTTGCTTCCTCTTTTGCATGTTATAATTTTAATATGTCCAATAATTGTAGCTGCAACTCCTTGTGGATTCAAGTGAGACTACACAGACATCTACCAGCCTGATTTGCTGCAATCAAGTAATTGATCATTTGTTGACTATATCCTCATTTGCACCCTGTAATTGTGCTGAAAGTTATTTGCAAATGCAGAAGTCTGTAATTTAAGAGTCATGCCCTAAAAGTGCTTTAAAAAAAATCAGAGTGTGATTTAAGATCCATGTGATTTCCATTTCAGAGAAGGTTACCTATGCTGGCATTAAAGGTGGGGAACCACACTGAAGAGAAACCCTATGTGATGAGGAATAGGATGAGAGAAAGGAGTCATTTAGCTGCACTGCCTAGTGTTCCCCTAACCTCTCCTAGACATCCCCTGGGCCCTCTCCCCTCTCCCATCCCTTTTTGGTGGGGGCTGTTTCCAGCACATGCTTCCCACACACAGTTCTTACGAAAGCATCAGAGCTGATGCTCTGTGCTGACCTGATGCCAGGTGGGAACCAGCAGAAGGGATGGGGCCATTTGCAAGCAATAGCTTTCACACTCTACCAAATGACAACAGCAAGGATGGTGTGCATGATGGGCCCCCTCCTTGCTGAGCATGCTGTCTGAGCTCTAGCTTTTGGCTGCAGGACCCTGCTGGAGGCATCTGAGTGCCCTGGGTATCCCATCACAGGCAGAATTCCTTCTCCTCTCCCTCCCAACCTGCACCATGATTTCTACACACTCAAAATTAGGGCACAGGCTTTGGGAGTTGAGTCACTTCCAGATGTGATGCCCTGGCTGATGGCTTCTCCATATGTGTGTTCATTTATGCAGGGACATAGTAGAGAGTGGTGAAAGTTGCCCAGTCCTGTCCAAGCTTTTATACATCCAGGGACTCGGTCACATAAAGGAATCTGAAGAAACTGGGCATATGATACTTTGATACTTTTAAACACCCTGAACTATTGCTTACACCACTGATGGTGCCCTGGGGACGGATGTTCCCTCATGCTGGTTGGAACAAAAAGCAGTGCAGTGCAGAGGGCACCAAGTGGCTCTGATCTGCTGCCAGTACACAGAAGACACGAGCCCTTTTGTACTGGCAGCCTGCAAAGGACTTCCAAAAACAAACCAGGCAAGCTAGAAGTACCCTCATAAATTTCAGAGAAACCACTATAAACAGCTCAGCTGAGAGACAAAAGTAATCTGGCTTGGGAGATGGGAATTCAGATGAGATTCCCAAGTCTGGGTGTTGATGCTCAGGTATTGCCCCTGTGACCCCTGTGTGGGTGGACTGAATGCAGGCTCTGCTCCCAAGCTTGGTCCTGGTGCTAAGCCCCTCATGTATCTGTGGCTCTCAGCCAGCACCCCGCTGTCCAGGAGAGTCAGCCTGGGCAGCCTGCAGCACATGTTCCTGCGAGCCATGTCCTCCACCAACCTGCCAGCTTTGGCCAGTCCTCCCTAGTGCTGTCAGTCCTCCTCCCTTTCCACACATCCAGGTCTGTGATATTTTTCACTCTTTAAGCCTTTTCTCCTCACTGTTGGTGAAACAGCCATGTCATGGGGGAGTGGAGTGGAGGACTTTTCAAGGCTATATCGTTGAAGAGAGGGGCCCCCAGCACAAGGATGTTTATCTGTTAGAATGGGTCCAGAGGAGGGCCATGAGGATGATCAGAGGGCTGGAGCACCTCTCCTATAAAGACAGGCTGAGGGAGCTGGGGCTGTTCAGCCTGGAGAAGAGAAGACTCCGGGGAGACCTCTCTGTGGCTTTTTTTACTTAAAGGGGGCTTATGAAAAAGATGGAGAGCAACTCTTTGCTCAATCAGATAATGACAGGACAAGGGTGAATGGTTTTAAACTAAAAGAGGGGAGATTTAGATTAGATGTTAGGAGGAAGTTCTTCACTCAAAGGGTGGTGAGGCCCTGGCACAGGCTGCCCAGAGAAGCTGTGGATGCCCCATCCCTGGAGGTGCTCAAGGCCAGGCTGGATGGGGCTTTGGGCAACCTGGTCTGGTGGGAGGTGTCCCTGCCCATTGCAGGGAGTTGGAACTGGGTGATCTTTGAGGTCCCTTCCGGCCCAAGCCATTCTGTGATTCTTTGACCCCTCTCCTGGTGTTTACTATATGTTCCCAATCTGGGCTATTGCACTACCTTTCTTGTTTGGTTCTGTTAACAGCACTTTTTGACCCACAACATAAATGAATCAGAATCAGATGTGCTTCAACACACTCTGTTTCCCACAAGACAATACGGGTATTTCCTGGTTAATCATAAGCAACTTTTGTGTAAATAAAAACAGAGCCCTAAATCTCCAAGGGTACGAAACAGACTATCATCAGACATGATCCTTCACAAAGATATGTTGTAAATTTGAAATGAACCAAGTGCTAACACGGAAATTTGTATTATTTTCTTCTTGCAGGCAAACTCATGCCAGGAATTCATGTGGTCCTTGAACTCCAAACCTATGGCAGGTGTCTGTCCATCAGTGCACTGAGGGACACCAAGATGCCCACACTGTGGAACCAAAGCTGGGTTGGAAACCTAGGGTTCCTCTTTCCAGTGCTAACCCACAAAGGGTTTCGAAGAAGTCACTAAGTAACCAGCCCAGCAGCACAGACATTTACAAGCGTTTGATCTCCAATACCATGCAAAGGAAAAGTACTGGGTTTGAACATGCCTCCTGCTGTGAGAGTCACGGATATATTTTGAACCTCAGCTGCATGCACTGCAGCAGATGAGGTGCAATGATGGTCCCTATCAGTTTAGCTTGCCTGACTTACAGAGAAGCAAGGCAGGTCAGGATCCAGCTCTGCCACAAAGCAAGGATGCCACACTGGAGAAACAGCTGGTTCCTCTGCACTGCCAGCACCGCTCTGAGTCCATGAGAAAGACACGGGAGATGACTGTGCACCAAAGGAGGAATGGAAAACCCTTGGGCAAATGTACTGATCTAACCCCATTTCTACACTGAACGTGGAGAAGACATGGACTACAACATGCAGCTCCTCAGTGCCTCCTCCAACCAGCTCAGACTTAGCAAACCAACAGTAGGGGCTGTTGCCCAGCAGGCACACATGATTGTAAAATGGCTATGTGGCTAAACTGCATGGTTTTCAGAAAATCCTCAGGCTGCAGATAGGTTTAAGCAGCTGACATTCCCCATACTAGACCATTAACTTGCAAGATTATTCCAGTGCTTTGTGCCCTCCCTCTGTCTGGCAAAGATGTAATTTTTCATGTTTTGAACTAAAAATGTGCAGCAATTTGTGAAAGAAAATCACTCAAACATCCATGGGACAAAAATGTAAGGAAAGCAAACAAGATGGAGCACAGTGAAGGTCAAAACCCTCTGCAGCAGCAGTGTACAAAATCCCCAGCAGCCAGACTGCAAGCAACCACAAGTTCTAGCTCTGGATTATTGTGTCTTCAGGCTGCTGTGTGCCTCCTAGGTGGTGAAATGTTTTGGCTTCCAGAGCGGTGAGCTGAGGAGGAAGACGTGAGCACAATCAGGCAGCTGCAGAGGCCTGCCAAACCCTGCTTGCCATGCCCAAGGACAAGTCTTCTCACAGGGCTGGAGGGTATTTTGGACTGCAATTCTGCACTGCAGAGATAATATTGGTTCTTAAGGACACGCAAGAAGAGCAAGTATGAGGGAAGAGCCAGAGGATAAGAAAAGAACATGAGATGAAGACTCCTCAGAAAGGTTGGCTATTTTTGCTGCACTTCCAGGCAGGTGTCCATCCCTCTCTCCTCCAAGTAAATGTTGGCATGGGCTTCTGGGTCATCACTTCTGGATGTCATCTACCTTGACTTTAGCAAGGCTTTTGATACTGTCTCCCATGACATCCTGATAGCAAAGCTGAGAAAGTGTGGAATAGAGGAGTGGACAGTAAGGTGGGTTGAGAACTGGCTGACTGGCCGAGCTCAGAGGGTGGTGATCAGCGGCACAGAGTCTGGCCGGAGACCTGTGACGAGCGGCGTTCCCCAGGGGTCGGTGCTGGGTCCAGTCTTGTTCAACATCTTCATCGACGACCTTGATGAGGGAATAGTGCCTGCCCTCAGCAAGTACACTGATGACACAAAGCTGGGAGGAGTGGCTGACACACCAGAAAGCTGTGCTGCCATTCAGCGAGACCTGGACAGGCTGGAGAGATGGGCAGGAAGAAACCAAATGAGGTTTAATAAGAGCAAGTGTAGAGTCCTGCACCTGGGAAGGAACAAAGGGACGTATCAGTACAGGTTGGGGAGCGACCTGCTGGAGAGGAGCTCTGAGGAGAAGGACCTGGGGGTCCTGGTGGACGACAGGTTGACCATGAGCCAGCAGTGTGCCCTGGTGGCCAAGAGGGCCAGTGGGATCCTGGCGTGCATTAAAAGGAGCGTGGCCAGCAGTCAAGGGAGGTGATCCTCCCCCTCTACTCTGCCCTGGGCAGGCCTCACCTGGAGTACTGTGTCCAGTTCTGGGCTCCCCGGTACAAAAAAGACAGGGATCTCCTGGAAAGAGTCCAGCAGAGGGCCACAAAGATGATACGGGGCCTGGAGCATCCTGCCTATGAAGAAAGGCCGAGAGACCTGGGTCTGTTCAGTCTGGAGAAAAGAAGACTGAGGGGGGATCTCATCAATGTGTATAAATACCTGAGGTGTGGGAGACAGGGATTTGGCCAACCTTTTTTCAGTGGTTTGTGGGGACAGGACAAGGGGCAATGGCCAAAAAATGGAGCACAGGAAGTTCCGCACCAACACATGAAAGAACTTCTTCACGGTGAGGGTGACGGAGCACTGGAACAGGCTGCCCAGGGAGGTTGTGAAGTCTCCTTCTCTGGAGATATTCAAGGCCCGTCTGGACGCCTACCTGGGCAGCCTGCTCTAGGGAACATGCTTTGGCAGGGGGGTTGGACCCGATGATCTTTCGAGGTCCCTTCCAACCCCTTCAATTCTGTGATTCTGTGATTCTGTGAAAGTATGGTCATGACCCTGACTTGAAAGGACCCCACAGGTTGTCCCAGCCAGCATGGACTGGGGACCTTGTGCTGGTCCTGGTGAACTAAGGCTAGAAGAGAGATGTGGAACTGGGGGGTATCCTATTGTCTGTTGTTCTAATATCCCACAGGCACCCCTAATTCCAGCCTACCTAAGGAAGAGGCAGCTAAATTGTGTTTCTGACCCTGAAGATGAACCCTACTTAAGTACACACCTCTGGTCCTGTTGGCTGCTCCTGAAGGGTGAGCTGACTGTTCACAGGGATGCAGAGAGGTAGGAGCCTACCATTTGTGGGACTGGAAGAGTAGTTCTGGAGCATTATTGGTGCGGAAAGTTGCAGTGCTTTCCTCAGGGGAAGGCAAACTACATGCGCAATGTGATCAGGTACTATTCTTGCTTGTCTGTGGGAGGATGAGTGGGCACGAGCAAGCGCAGGGAATTGGCACACTCTGCTGTGCTCTGCATGACATCCTGCCTGCCTGACTGCTGCTCACTTCCCTGTCAGGAGCAAAAGCTGTGTTGGACCCTGTTTTTTTTTTGTTTTTTTTTTTTGTCACCAGAGTTTGTTAAGGTAGGTGGGAAGGTGCTGCGTGGCTGCTGACCCAGGCAGCAGGCTGCGAGCAGGCATTAGGTGATCCCACCACTTAACCCTCGCCCACATACCATGCCAAGAGGAGAGGGCAATGCCGGGCTGTGCTGGTGCCTGAAGGCCAGCACACTGTGTCATGGTCCCATCTTTCACATGGTCTTCCTCTCCAGGCTTGTGGCTTGTCCCAGCCTGCTGCCAGGGTCTGTCTCTGGAGGTATCTAGTGCATATTTGAGCTAATTTTAGTCTACCTTCTCTTAACTTTTAATTAACTGTCTAACACAGGGAAGGTAAGTCTATCCTAATACTTTTCACATGCATAGTGTAGAACAATAATTCAGCTGCAGAGAAAAAATATTCTTATCACAGGAGAATGATTTCTCCTCCTGTTCCCATTCTCCCTGTCACGGTTAAAGATTAGTTTATGTTTCACAGGGAATTTTCATTTTCAGGAAGCTTGAGCTTGGCTTCAGAAAAGTGGTCAGGGATGGAACTCAGCATATCAAATCTCAGCTTGGAAACAATCATTTGTACAAAATTGCAAAAAAAAATCCATTTGTCTGAAGGTTAATACTTATTTTAGAATATGTTGTACTTCTGATCTTTAAAAGTGTAATCTAAAGGGTACTTATAGTTCATCTCTCTCTGTAATTTAAGCAAAACAATTGACCTATCAATGAGAAACAGCTGCTTTGAAGCAGCTTCAATGTACAGCAACCACAGTTTGTATGATAAAGTGGAAAAGACTATCTTATGCCAACAAGATAGCTTCAGGCATTTTTAAACATCCCCTCCACCATCACCGCATCCTAGATGCAGCTAACCTCTGAAAAGCAGGAGTGTGCAGCAAAATGGCTGGTGCAGCTCAGCTACGTAGATATGAATGTTACCGTAATATAATCTAGATGTATGGAGTCAAAGTTTATAGCTCTTTTTATTGCTGCTTTCTCCAACTACTTCAACTAAACATCTCATAAATAAAACAAAACTCAAATTGGCTTCTCCATTACCATTCCAGCAGAACTTTTTGTGCTGTTGGGGGTAAAAACATGTCAAACTATTCCTCTGGATTAAGCCTTAAATGCCTCATGATTTAAACTCTTCAAATGAGTGGAGAGGAGAGAGGAAAATCATTCACCATAAAGAGAGTCCAAGCATGCTTCAAAAGGTCTGCTGTGGCTCTGAATTCAATGCAGGAATGACTTTAGCTCCACAGAACGCAGTTTTGGTTGTTGAAGTAACTCTGTGGGTAAGAAAATAATGAAAAGTTAAAGGCAAAAAGATTTAGCTGGACCACTATGGTCATTATTTCACCAGCATAGAAATACTCCTTGTTCTCTGTAACCGAAACTGTTTAATATCTGAAGTCCTGCACATGTATCATGTGCAGCACAAGCTAGCAGTGATGGTGTGGCCTCCAGCTAATGGCCATGACACAGCTTGTAAGAACTGTCGTAGTCTCCAGTAAGTCCGCATTGAATGGCAACCTCATGTGAAGAAGGATGGAGCTCCTGGTTAGCACAGGCTGTTCCCTGGGTATGACATTACAATGCACATGGCTCTCCAGAACACACCAGGTGGGAGGATGCTTTGCTGGGACCTTTTGGGGTGAATCCCATGAAGCCAAGTAGGGACTTTGCCTCTGGATCCTCTATGTTTAGTCAAGTGCTATGACCATTTTGCCACTGAATACCAGAGGAGCACATTTTCCTCTAGTGTTTGATTTGAAAGGCTGAGGTTTATTTGTTTTGTTTCTTTGTTTTTTCCAATGCCTCTTTCTTTCATTTACTTTGTGATGATTGTGTTACCTCAAGAGAAGGGCTGGGGACAGCCCTGTGTGGAGGGAAAAGGTGACCAACAATCAAAAAAGATTGCTGAGAGTGGAAGGATTTACAGCATGCTCCTGCTAGTTGTTTATCCCTGTTTTTCACATGCCTGAATAGATACTCCCCAGGCATAAATAAAATGCGCAAGATACATTCCCCACATTTTTAGCACAGTCAGTCCCATTCTGCTCTCCCTCAGTGCACCCTGTTGAAGACCCCTTCTCTGAGGGCCATGAGGTGGTTGCAGGGATATTGCGGATAGGGTGAATGCCACTGGGAACTGAAGTGTTACCCTCCTTTCTTCAGACCTCATGGTAAAGAGTATTTCACCAGCACAGCCATCGTGCACTCAGCTATGTCCCCTGTAGGGACCTCATCAAACCTGTTGCAGCTGGTGGTCTCCATGGAGGGTGCCAAAACGCTCAGGGCAGGTGGAGGAGCTCGTGTGGGTCTGTATTTGCTGGGTGCTTACAGGCAGGGGCCGTGTGCTGGACACCTTCGGCAACCCCACTTTCAGGCAGTGGCGTCTTTCATTCCCTCCGTGCGTTAGGCTGTCTGCTTCAAGAAACAAATAATAAAACTGTCAAGTTGAGATTCCTGGTATTTATCAGCCTGTCCCCAGCCAGAGTACTCACGGCTAAGAATATTCCTTGGGAAGATAAAAGAATTTCACTTTATTTACAGAATGAGCCCTGTTCCTGCTCCCAGGTTTAAGGCAGGCGTTACTGGTGTTGGCCTTCTACCAGTTTGGGGTCCCAGGTCTGCAGCCGGGAGAAGCCCAGCGCCTAAAGAGGCATTAGGCAGATCCTGCATCAGCTAAAGTAGGAATTCAAGGAGCTGCTTCTTCCCAGGAGGGCACTTAGCAACGAGGAGGAGCGGAGCCAGGGCTGGCCAGTGGCCCTGCAGATCTACTTCACTGGCACACTTCAAGTCTCTGTAAGCTGAGCAGAAGGGATTTCACATGCCCTCCAAGAGCTCCTTCTCTCCCTTCTACTGTTGCACATGCAAAATGGACACACTGAAGAATTTTCTCTTTGAATCTATTTTGCCTTTCAAAAAAAACAGCGGTGAGCATATCATCCAGCCAGAACTGCACGGGGCAGCAGTCAGTGGGAGGCGTGCACCCCTAACAAGTCTTCTGGAGTCTTCTGGGACAATTGGCAGTTCCAGGATCATGGGGTCTGGACATTTTTGTACTTAATTCCCTCAAGACCTTTTCCATCTGTGAATATGCAACCTCTCTCTCTCTCTCTCTGTCTTTGAATAATGCTTTGCATAACAGAATATTCTGGATGGGAACAAACAAATCTTCAGGCAGCTCTAGAGAATGATGCAGAAAACAATGGACTGAACCAAATTTGCTTTCTCCTCCAAACCCTCTTGTGGCTCTTGATTGTCTCTGTCTATTCGTTCATTGCTGCTGCTTTCTTGTGGAAGAAATTTGGTTTGTTAACCTGATTATCTTTGTTTAGAAATGATAAATGACTTCACCCTGGTTGCCAATAGTCCATGATGCCTGGAAAATAAATCTGTGAGTCCAAGTTGTTCTAACAACTCGCTGATTTCTTTGGGGAAATATGAACAAAATTAATATGATGCTTATGTAATCACTTACTAAAGCTATGACTAATTTGCATCCTGGCAGTGATAAGAGGAGATAAGAAGATGTGGCATAAATTACACTCCTGTTTTTCTCCATCCATCTCTCTGGAGCCCGAGGGTGCTTGTTCACAGCTGCAGAGGTGTGCCTCTGAACCAAGCCACAATCACACCATCAGTGAGGTGCTGAAGCCGAGCAAAAGAGCCTCCCCAGGCCTGTGCTCTCTTGTGTCAGGCTGGCCTTGGCTGCTGGGCTTTCCCCATACCTCTGGTCTCTTTCCTCTAGGAGACTGGAAGAAAGGGCCAGTAGGAATTTCTTTGGACTTTTTCTGCAGCATCTGCCAGAGATAACCCTGTGCAGAAATCATATCCCAACCTGGCAGGAGAGGCATGGATGCTCATAAATCATCTAGACTAAACCCTCTCTTTTATACCTGGCATTTTAAAATCTTTTAAAACTGGCATTCCTTCTTCCTCTAGCCCTGAATTTTGTTTGTTTTGTTCAAGGTTTGTGCACGAGCGCAGTTCCTCACTGCTGCTGCAGCATGGGAGTTGGAGAAACCAGGCAGCTTGTATCAGCCGGTGGAGTAACTGGACTCTCCCAACTTTGCTGTACAGCAGTGTGATAACTAAACTGCCTTTTAAGATAAGTAGCGAAGAGCCCCGGCTTTTTAATCTTGTTATCTTAAGTAGTGTTATTGAATGCTGAAACATTTTATAATGTGTGGGAGGAGGGCTCGTTCAAGGCTCCAAGCTCCTGCTCTCCAGGCTGCCGTTAGCACAGCCTGTACCAAGCTGTCCTGGTGCACAGACAGGCTGGTTTTCTGGGGCACTCTCCCTTGTGCCCTCCCTGACCACTGCAAGTGAGATTGCACTGCAGCCCTTCCCTTGCTGGGAATATTAATTTGGGTGTCCCTCCTTTTGTGTAGCCACTTAATGCCATTACACACGATGTCTCCACCTCTCTCCAATTTATCATGAAAGGAAGGCAGCGGGTTCAAAAAAGTTTGAGAGGGGTGTGGGATGTACATACGCACTGTCACTGCAGAAATCTGTTTTCCTTAGGAAGTCGGGCTAAAAATGAGGCTAGTGTATTTTTTCACAGCACTGTCTGTATTCTGAAGGCATATCAGTACAGGGCAGTATTGAGCCTTGCAGGTCCTGAGCAAGTTCCAGCCGAGCCTTCATATCAATGACACAGTGTGTACTGAGATAAGTTTAGATACTGGAAGCATCTCTTCTGTCCAGGGGCAGCTGTGCTGTTTCTGGCTTGGGAGCCAGTTCATCCAGCATCACGCTGAGGAGCTCTGCGGTACATTGCATTGTGCAATGCAGACATATCCAATTAATTCATCCGAGCAGTGGAATTCCCTTAAAATGTTGCTCTCCAAGTAGGGACTAGAGGCCAAATTTGAGGTCATGTGAGCAAAGAACACCAAAGATGTAACCTCTGCTTAAAAGCATTATATGCCATCCCAGCCTTACTGCTCTTGCAGTATTTTATTTGCTGGTTGTTAACACATCTGGATATCAAACCATGACTCTAATCCTCCCCAGGCTATCAGGTCCTGTACTTGGAGTATGGCGTTTGGTGTGGAATGGTGTTTGACACCCAACGACCCTTGGAGAGGTAATATTAGGAAAAGTAATGAGGGTTCAGTTCTGATCTCTCTGGATTAGGTAAAGGAAATTAGGGATGCTTGCACAGCAGGACATGGTTTATGGGCAGTTAGTTGTGATGGCTCTGGGGATATGAACTACAGGATTGCTAACTTTTCACCTGCAAGCTGCAAGGGCTTTTTTTTTTTTTTGCCTTCACTTTTCTGCCCCAAGAGCAGAGCTTTCACCCTAGCAGGCAGTGTTTCAGAGGGCTCTGAAACTACACACATGCTCAATTTCTTCTGAAAGCTGCTGTGCCTTAGCAGGGCCAAAGGATAAATTTAGTCTGGGGCCACTTGACACAGCATGTTCTGTAGATACTGCCTCCCCACACACATATGCAGCTGCCTTCCATATCCAGTGTGCTCTAAAAGCTCCAACCTGCCCACCCCCAATAAACACAAATACTGATTTGCTGCAGCAAGGATGTTTGGCAGAAGTGGGGAGTCCTTCTTTCAAAGGGTATCTGAGGTGGGGACCACAGCAAGAGAGCTGTCTACAACATTTTCCAGACTTTTACAGCTTTTACAGTGCATAGCAGGAAAGCAAAACAAAATAAAACAAAGCAAAAAAAAAAAAAAAACAAAAAACCAAAAAAACACCAAACTCTCCACAAATAGGCTCTCTGACCTTGCACCAGGCTTTAAGTATGACATGTTATCACAGTCCAGATGCTTTACTGCCTCCTTTTGAAGAGACTTGGCATCTAGCATTTCCTCACAGACCCCTCGCTGAGGGACACCGACTCTGCAGTGAACTTGCACGGGGTCCTCCCATGCCTGCAGCATATGGGGCCAGATCTCAGGCAAGGACATTTCCCTGTCCCTCTCCCCGTGACAGTTTATGTGGCAATGCTGTGATAGGATGGCTGGTTTGGTGGGAGTCATCAGGGACCACATGGGGAATGTGGCACGGCTGCCATGCCCTCAAAGCAACACAAAAATGAATGGCAGTTATGTAAGGAGGTTAGATGTGCCTGATACTTTCCAGAACACGAAGTCAACACTTAAAGGCTTAAAGTATAATTGACTTAAACCTCCCTGTACTGGGAAATCTGGAACTTGCCTTCTGCAATAGCCCTTTCACAACTACCTTAACTCTGCCCCTGTTTGAAATGCTTCTCCAACCACTGTGAGAGCTCACCAGACTGCCAACTTCCCAGCCCTGTGAAGAACAATATGGGAATGTGCAGGAGTCCTGTGAAGGGACAGGGAGGCCTCTTGGGGAAAAGATGAATTTAAGTCAGATGTAATGAAGGAGGAGCTAGCTCAGCCCTGTGTGTCCTCACTTGCCTGTCCCACTTGGATGGAGTGCAGGCTCTGAAGGAGCCCATGGGCAGACAATAAGGACATGGAGCAGTGCTTAAACCTCTGAACCTCTCTGTTCCTCATGAGGCAAAGAGATGGAGCCATTCCAAGTCACTTCCATTCACTCCTGGAGCCTCTCAAATGCAGAGCAGCAGTGTTTAATGACAGCCATAAATCATTAAGTAATTAAGCATGCAAGCTATAAAACACATGTGCAAACAAACCTTGTGCAGTGATGTGTATGTAGAGCTTGAGGTTAGAAAGCTAGCACATTGCTACATTCCTACAAAAACATACCCATCGCTGCACTGGAGATCAAGATAATCTGCGTGGGGAAATACTCCTCTTTCTTCCATGAGCTATTGTTATTGGCCTGAAAAATTTCATTACCATAGTTATATGGGAGTTAGTAACCAGGGCTAAAGTTCAGGCAGCCAAGTCTTAAAAATGCTGGCACATTTCGTGAAGCAGGGATGCCAATTCCATCCCTGTTTATTCCAGTGTTTTTGTATTATATCCTAGCAGTCTTTATAATCTGATAATTTTGCCAAATCCCTTCACTTTTTCTTGCATTTTCCAGTGAGTGTGTATCTTCCCAGATCTTTGGCAGAACATATGAGAGCAGTCTGGCCTGTTGGTGGAGCATGGCAGGAGCAACCACCAAGGGCTGTGTCAGTGGACATCTATGTGGGGCCTGCAGGAGCTTCTCTTCCAGCAGGTTGGGTTTTCATTTATTTCTTGTTATGCTGCTTCTGATGTTTTTACTGCTGTCTCTTTTCAGTTACTTTGGACTCTTTGAGACTGAGTAAGCAAGGGACGTCACCAGGTGAACTCCTGAATCTTTTTGCCCTGCCACAGCAGCACCTACAAGATGTGCAGGGATCTGTGTGTCTTCAGCTCCTACTGGGATGGCACCTCCAGATTAACACTGGATCCTGAGAGAGGGGGACCTCCCCTTCGCCTTCAGACACAGTTTTGAAAGATGGATATTTTTAATTTACTCTGAGATGAAATAGCTGATACACATTTCTAGCATTTGGAGGGGCCTTCATGAAATGGCTGACTGATTTCCTTCTTTTATTACTCTTGGATGATACTGTACTAGCTCCTCTGGTGCATACGTGCATGCATAGTCCTTGGGAGCCTAGATGACCAGCTGGAATGTGATTTCCTAAGTCATCAGCAGGGAGAGGGATGCAGCCCTGAGGCTGCTCCCTCCTCCTCCTGCTTTGCCTCCTGGCAGAGAGCTAACAAGACAACAGGATGTTTCTCGTTTGGGTTTGATGTTATTTTCCCCACACTGTAATATCACAGAAGAACCAAGGGCAGATAGTGCTCTTTGATCTGAGCACTAGAGATAATTATAAACATGCTGGCAGAAACCGTTGTTATATAACCATACAAGTGTTTCAAAGCAGTGCAAAAAGAAGGAAGGTGGGATTAAGATATACCCAAAATGAAATGATTATGTTAGACCGGATGGATTCGTTTTGAGCCAAACTCCTCCCCACCTCCCGCCGGCAAATAATATTGCCAGATGGTAAGAGGTTGAAAATTTCTGGTCATGTTTGTAAAAGCTATCACTTCACTGAATGTGTAGATCTGCCCACAGACCTGAAGGAATACGTGATCCCAAACAACAAAGGTACATTCAAACCCGTGAATATGGTGATCTGTTAGCTACTGAACACCTTGGGCCTGTTTCCCCAGGTCACAGTAAGCTGAGGTATCTGGTACTGTTTGTAGTCCAATTCGAGGCCGTAGTGTGGATTTACTTTAGGAAAAACCGATAACAGACTGAAAGGGGCATTTTCTATATATTGTACCACAGGGGCAGTTCAAGACAAGGCGACAAGCATTCATTGCTGGAGAAAGGATGTGTAACTCAAAGCCCATCCGTGGCAGCAGCACTACTTTGTCATGTCTCAGTTTCATGGAGTTAACTCAGGAGTGGCTCTTCCGAAGTCTGTGGTAGCACAACAGCATAAATACAGCATGAATGGGGAGGCATTTGGAGCTCTGGTTGTCTGCAGAACAAAATGTCATTCGTTGCATCACTGGGTTATACAAGTCGTTTAGTGCTGTGAAATGTTTCACAGGCTAATGGTCTAAATGCCAATGCCCAGCCCCGAGTGATTGTTCTGGTGACTCTGCCTTCAGCTGAATTGTGTTAGCAAGATTGAATTTGATCATATGCATGTAAAAACTTAATACATTCAGATCTGATGTCCCACAGGCATTCAGGGAAGGGTGGAAATGTGTGACCTAGTTTTAGGGAGGATGACCATTGCTTTCCTCTCCCTTAGTGATTTAGACTTTGAGGTAGTTTATGTACTTCTGCAGCAGGAGATGGCAGGGTCAGAAGTCCGGGTACCACAAAGGGCTTTGATATGAAACCAAAAGTGCTACAGGATTTGTCTAGATCCAGAAAAAAGCAGGAAGAGACGTATGAGGCCTCTCTGTTAGGCCCTCTCTTCTTACGGCTACTTCTGATTTTCTCACTTCTCTGCTGCAAGATGAAGCCACAGAAGAACGAACCACCAAATCCACCTGTTACAAAAGCAGGTCCTCTGGGGACCCAAGACCTCCTCGCTGGAATTAGTGCTTGCACCCTGCTGTCTGAGGCACAGGTCTTCTTTGGGGAGGTGGGTGCTGGCGCATGGCTTCAACCAACAGTACTCCCCAGCTAATTAAAGCTCCTACAAGTGCAGAGAAACACAAGAAAGAGATTGCGGGAAAAAAAAAAAACAGATGATGTAAAATACATATTATAGGAGAAACCTTAGAAGGCTGCAGGTCATGTCATCTGCTTGGCTCTCCCAGGGCCCGCTTGTCCCTTACATGGCCCCTTCCCAGCACAAACGTCTAAACAGAGCATGCATAATTAAATAAACATATACATACATATGCATGCATATAAATTGGTCTGTGCTAAGAGTTCTCTGGTAGCAAGGATTGCTATGATACCACATTAAAACATTTAAATATAAAGTGCTGGAGTTGGCATCCTTGCTGCTTCCGAAATGCTGCAATTTTGCCAAACATCACTGGCTGAACTTTAGCCTTGGATACAAACTTCCATATAACTATGGTAATGAGTATTTTATAGGCTGGTAGCTCAGAGAATGAAAACTGCTTCCTTCCCCAGAGAAATCATCCCAAGCTATAATGCTGAATATGCAAACAAAGATGCTGCTGAGTAGCATTGGGTCCTGCTTTTGCAGTTTTTCTACATATGACTTCACTTTCATTTTATTTTTTTTCACAGACTCAGGGAAGTTATAAAACATCTTTCCAGCTAGAATTACAAAATGTTTTGGCACTTTCCTCGTGCATCTGCTTTGACCAAATCTGGGGTATCTCAGGGCAACAGTGAGCTGGCAGGTCTGCTCCCACACAAAGGCAGCACTGTGAGCCTCACAGTGCTTTCAGGATGTGATCCTCCATCAGGGAGTCAGGACTCTTGCTGCTCTTCAGGGCATCCAGGCTCCCTGAAGCTAAGGAGGGAAGACAGAACCATTCCATCTTTACCTTGGAGCCACCAGCCCCAAAGTGTTTGACCTGGAAGCACTGGACACTTAGAAATCCATCTTATACCTTGGCACAAAATCTTCTTTGTCTTTGATTGTAAACCAAACATCAGACTGAAGCCTTTTCTTTAACAAAAAAAAATATAATAATTTAGTTTCAATCAGCCGCACAAGTTTTACTTAGTTTTTGACCTGGCCTGCTGTGTATTTCTTCTTTGCTATAGGTTCACGTTTAAGAACCCTACTTTGCAGCAGTGAGCAGTAAAATTATTTCTTAAATGTGGTCCCAGCACACAGAAAAGTTTTTCTCACTAGGTGCTGCTTGCAGGTTACACCCAGCTAGTTTTTCTGCTGGGGGTTGTGGTTTAGAAGGATGTTCCTCCCCTTGTTGCTGATGGTCAGATTAAGAGGATGGAGGACTGTCCATGTGGCAAAATATGATAGCGAGTCAGCATGGACTTTGTAGTGTGGGGCTGCTTTCTAACCAACACTGGCTTTCCTCTATTTTCAGACGACTGTTAGGAGTTACTCTTATTCTAAGTCACTGAGGAACAGCTGTTCCAGAAGGCAATGTTGATTTGCAAGTGATGTCTTTGTCAGACCACAATGGAAGGCAGGCTAGAAAAAGAACATCCCATCCCAAATTTTGTTGCCTTAATGCACACATTGCTTTTTCCTTCCAGTTTGATTTGGATTTGGGAAAGTTTGTACATTAATGGAAAAATAACCGAGAAGTTCTGAACTGGTATTACCTTGACCTTGAACCTGCTGTCAGCTTTATTGTTATTCTAGAGAAACGTGGGGACTATGGTGTTCACATCACTTGGCAGGGCTCAGAGCGAATGGGACGGCAACCCTGGGCTGAATCCGTAAGTTGGGAAGCATTGCCATGCCCTGTGATTGGAAGCTGCTGCCGGGAGAAAAGGGCAGTAGTGACAACTTCGCTGGAGTTAATCTGTCCAAATAACCTGGAAATGCAGGAATGTTGTAAAGAACTGGGGAAGGTCCCAGGGGGAACAAAGTCTGAGTCAGAAGGCCCCTCAAATTATATGCAAGGGAAAAATGAGGTTATCTGAGAATCTGCAGGAAATAAGAATTGAAACATACAGTGCTTGAACTTGCACACAGGTTGGGGAGAAGTATATGCGTGCAATGAATATGCTTTATTCAATCCAACTTTCCAGCAATATGCACTTGAACAAAAGTATTCACTGTAAGAGAGGCCAGAAAGGAGGCTGTCAGCATTTGCTGTTGCAGACAGAATGATTCAGGGCACTGCTCAAATCAAAATAAACTCTTAGAAACATACTACATCAATAACTGCAAGAACATGAGAAAAAAATGGTTTCATTCTCTTGCTTGAGAGAGAAAGCAGTGAGTCTGTGGTGAGGCTGCTAGACTAGAAATATCTTATTGATAGCAATCTTATCTGCTCAGGTTTCTCCTGCACCTTGCAGTTGTTTTGGCAAAGCTGAGAGATCCCCTGGTATAGTGAGTTCATGGCAAGATTGTACCCTTGCAAGTGGTGGCAGGTTCAGACGTGTTAATTGTGCTGTGGTGCTGGGGCTGACACAGCAGCCTGGGGCTGGGAGCCTGGGGTGCACACAAAGCTGCTGCCTACATGGAAATGAATTAGGCACAGATCTGAAAAGAGATATCTGCATTTGGGTTTGATTATGGCTTTGCCTCTGCAAGAGACATTGCAGGGAATTCAGATCATCACCTTCAGGAGCAGGTAGTGAAAAATAATCTACCAACAACAGCTCTTCTAGTGGGGCCAGTAGTAGTTCATAAAGGATGTCCTTTCAAAAATTAAATCCTGACAAGATTTCAATCCTGCATTTCATAGAATCATAGAACCACAGAATGGTTTGGGTTGGAAGGGACCTTAAAGATCTCCCAGTCCCAAGCCCCTGCCATGGGCAGGGACACCTCCCACCAGACCAGGTTGCCCAAAGCCCCATCCAGCCTGGCCTTGAACACTTCCAGGGATGGGGCATCCACAGCTTCTCTGGGCAACCTGTGCCAGTGCCTCACCACCCTCTGAGTGAAGAATTTCTTCCTTATGTCTAATCTAATTCTACTCCCTTTTAGTTTAAAGCCATTACTTCTTGTCCTGTCACCACATTCCCTGACAAAGAG